>NC_142370.1:11492062-11829062 GCF_059441005.1 Hippichthys cyanospilos
AATTAAAAATGTAGATTTAATCAGAGTGGTGGGCAGGGCTTTGACTTGTAATGTGATCAGAATGACAGGGGATCAATGACTGACTGTCTCAGACAAACGCATGCACGCGAGCGTTGACGTATATCTTGGAAGGGAAGGATGAGGATGTGGAGATGGGAAGGACATCAGCCACCGGCCATCTTCGTCAGATGGCTCGCTTCGGAAAACCTCTTTTCAGCACAAAGTCGAGCTGATGTGAGGAGTCCTGGCGACTGATGCTGCCTTCCTCCCCTAATCAATTTCGTTGTGAGCAAACATTGACAACTTTATCAGAACAGTAAATCTCACTGATGAAAGAGCGTGTGGAATTTTGAACCTCAAACTTTGACCTCTTGGGGACCTGAGAGGAGTGTTCCCACTGCATGTTGAACTTCAGTTTAATCATTAACAGGCAGGTATCACACCTGCGTGAGATGCATTTACTCCGGCAGATTTATATTGGTCTTAAATTTTCCACTTTTCGACACTAATTCCTCTCTCGAAACTGGACATTTTATACAACTCTCCCCATAAATCATGGTCCAAGAGACGAATTTGCCAAATGAAATGGCGCATTTGAGTCACCGTGGTTTGTTCAAACAAGGTGACGGAAAAACTTAAAAATAAAAATGACTGAGGCACTTGTGTCCATATATATCATTTGGTAATCTATCCTTTATTGTGAAATTGCCTTTCTCATCAATTTTCTGCCATGTTTTACTGTCATGCAGAGCATTACCCGTTGTTGCTGCGATTGGCTTGACATATTTTTTCTGATGTGTACACTGCTAATAACGTACCTGCGGCAGGAATAATTATTCAAGAATTTTTTTTTTTGGCTGCCGCCCAGCTCTTATCTCACTCGACCCCTATGGTCCCTTCCACATGTGCTGGGCTCCACGGGAAGGGGGACCCACTTTATCCTTGAGCCCTGCTGGGCCCCATAGGTGCGGGCCCGGCCACCAAGCGCTCGCCGGCTCAATAATCGACTTTGTGGTTGTATCATCGGATTTGCGGATGCATGTTTTGGGGTGACGATAGGGGCAAAGTTGTCAACTGATCACCACCTGGTGGTGTGAGGGCCGTGTGTGAGTTGTGGCCGTAAGGCGGTCGGTGCCTGTCGTGGTGGAAATACCCGAACCTACTGGTTCATTGTCAAGTTGAAGGAGTTCTATGACATGTACCGACTGACCAAGCGGAGTGCGGCTTTGGCGGTCGCTGAGGCAAAAACTCAGGTGTGAAAGGAGTTCAGTGAAGCCATGGAAAACGACTTCCGGATGGCTTCGAGGAATTTCTGGTCCACAATCCGGCGTCTCGAGGGGGTGGGGGGCAGTGCACCGTTAACACTGTTTACAGTGGAGATTGGGCACTGTTGACCTCAACTCAAGACGTTGTGAACAGGTGGAAGAATATTTCCGAGACCTCCTAAATTCCACACATCTTCCTCTGAGAAAGTAGATTCTGGAAACTGCAAGGTGGGCACTGCTCTCACCTATGGTCAAAGAACAAGATTCTGGACACAAGCGGGCGAAATGAGTTTCCTCCGCAGGTTGTCTGGGTTCCATCTTAGAGATAGGGCGAGAAGCTCAGTCATCCGGGATGCACTCGGGTTCGAGACGCTGCTTTTGAGAGCAGGCAGTTGAGGTGGTTCGAGCATCTGGTTAGCATGCCTTTCGGACATCTCCCCGGTGAGGTGATCCAGGCATGTCCCACAGGGAGGAGGCTCCGGGGACGACCCCGCCCGACTATATCTCTGGGCTGGCCAAGGAACGCGGGGGGAAGTGGCTGGGCTTCCCTGCTGAGTCTGCTGCTCCCACAACCCGACCTTGGATAAAGCGCAAGATAATGGCTGGCTGGATATATAATGTTCTTCATCAATATTAACATTGCGGAAGGTGCCTGAATATTGCATAAGCATGACCAAAAATATATGTCAAAACAGCTTCCAAAAAAGGTTCAATACATCTATATTGATTGTGCTTTAAGTTCTAGCAACAAAATATGTAAACAGAGGGCACTAAATAGTATACCCAGACATGCACAAACAAGATGGGTGGCGCAGGTCCACCCACTCAAACTGGTCACTACAAAGCGGGTTAGCCCAAGTGAATGAGTGAGTTAGTATTGACTTGGTGTTTACAACATTGTCTGTGGCTGAAGCTAATCATTCGTTCAGGGCTGCTAAAATCATGTGTGAACTGTTTTAGAACCACAGAAATAGTCTTTGAGATGACACAAACCAAATAAACAATTTTGCATTTGAATTTTGGACTTGTTGTGTTTGATGTTCTGCTGTTTTAAAACCAGTTTGAAATCATGAGGTTACTTTCATTTGCAAGTGTGTGTGCATGCGTGAGAGAGAGAGAGAGAGGAGAGCATCTTTTAGCATCATAAATGTCATAGAATCGGTCACGTGACTAATGGAGCCATTAGTTAAAATGTGCTGCCACACATTGAGATCAAGTCTGTTTGTGGGTTATGAAGTTTTTGACTCTGGAACTGAAATTTCCCAAATAAAATGCACCCACAATTGGCTTTCTTTCCAAACTGAATTGTTCACAAACCTGATGGAGGTCATACTTCAAGCGAGCAGTGTATAGACAAAAAAGTGAAACTGAGTAAAAAAAAAAAAAATATAGTGAACCCTTGCAATACGCCCTATTGCGAATAGGGAAAATCTGCATGTAATGTAAAGGGTAGCGTTGAATCTCAAAGACAAGTACTTGCGCTGACCGTGAACAAATTCTAGAAAGCTTGAAGATTTCTTAAGCACGGACAGGTCTTGTTGTGTCACGAAAAGGTCAAAGTTTCCAAACCACCAATTCGGATTTGGAGAAAGTCCAACTCATTACGCTTTCTTGATGGCATTGTCATGTCTAAAACCCGTAAGAGAACATCTCCGTTTGACAAATGTGACGTTAAACCATCGCAAGCGCACAACACACAGCGCACGCGCACACTCTCAGTATGTCTATAATAATAATACTTCTGATCCACCTTCATCGGAGCAGAGCTAAAATCAAAAGCACCCAGCCCCATCCAAATCCAATCCCTGCTCGATAGCTGATTGATTGGCTTCCACTCCAATTGCACGTCTCTTGGCAGGGGCGGTCGGGGGCGGGGCGCGAGCCCAGACAAAAGAGAGATGGCAGCAGAAGAGAAGTAATTGAGAGGGATGGAGAATTCGGAGGGTGGGCTACAAATGGAGATTGAGAAGCTGAAGCTGCAAGTGTGGGTATGTTCGCACATGCACCACCGTTTTAGGCTCCTGTTAGCTTTGTTGCCAAAATGACCTCACAGCAATCGTTTTGAAATCGTTGAAATGCCCCCACTTCACCCAAAATCCGACTGAATGAATTACTTACAAAAGACGCTGCATACAGGTATTTCCAAGTGACAGCTCAAGCTTTGATTTTGAAGTCATTTGCATACTTATTGACACAACTTTGCATTCAATGAGTTACTCTGGGAGAGGTTTCCCTTTTTAATAATGATCCGATTTGATATTATCAGGAACGATAAATATTTATTTATTCAAATAAAGTTGTAGAAAAGACTTGATCAAAGGATGCTATTTATACAAAAACAATTGCAACAGTAGATATGGTAAAAGCCAAACTTCAAAATTAAAATCTGCTTCCTAGTGCTGTGCTTTGTAAAGCGCCTTGGGATTTGTGAAAGGCGCATATAATCGTAATACTGTAATAATAATGCTTACATTTATAAAGCGCCTTTCACAAAACCCAAGGCGCTTTATAAATGTAGGCATTATTATTACAGTATTACTATTATTATTATTAGATCCAAACAGTGCTCAGAGCAGGAGCGCGCTGCCTGTATATCAGTGCTAATATCAGAGGTTGAATTGACCTGAGATCAATATCAGGTCGAGACATATGTAGTTGCAAAACACAGAAATAGTATATGAATATAAAATTATTGGGTCCAAAAATGATTTGGGTCCATCCACTGAAAGCTCATACCAAACCCAAAATTGATCAACAAAAGAATAAATAAATAAAATAAAACAATTTCAATGGTACTTTATTGGTACTGCTGTGACAATTACCTAGCCCAACCAAGGTTCAAATTTGAACTACTACTGATTTTATTGTGTTAGTGACCACAAATGTGTATCGGGGTTATGACTCATTGTTAAATAGTTCACCAATAAGGTTGGATGTCTTCAGATAACAGATAATGTTATCATTTTAGGTAAAGTATCAAGTTTGGCCCATAAAAGCGACATGATTGTCTTTGAGAGTGCGGAAATATGCTCGAGCTGTCATTGCAAGACTGGACATTAGCCACGTTGAAATGTGGTGTTTATTGTGCTGCCTCTTCCCACCCACAATTCCCTCTGACCACAACTGCCTGCTTGACAAACCAAGTGAGACACAGAGATCTGAAAAGAAGAATGCCCCCCCCCCCCCCCCAAAAAAAAAAAAAAAAAAAAAAACTCAAGGTGAAGAAAGGGAGAGCAACCCACAGACCACATTATGGTTGTGGCATTGCTTGTATGGTTAATGCTTGAGCAGAGCAGCTTCCTATTAAGCCAAAAAAACCAACCCCCAAAAAACCCACGCAATTTTAAAGCCTTAATTCGATCAAAATGCTAGGAATGACTATTATTCGTGCCGTACTGATGACTTGGGAGTAATACAAGTGTCATCCTTATAAATTTTCTGAGGTTACTTTTGATTGTTTGAAATGTCTGACTGCATTTGAATGCACCACGTGCCTAGCATATAGCGCTAGTGCTGGATACTTGTGTCTTATCTACAATGGCAACATATTTGACGAGGTGTTTCTTAGCATCTGTAATCCGCGATTGAATCCGATTTTTTTTTTTCTTTTAATGGTGGTGTGTTGATGTTGGCAGAAAAACAATGTGATGGCCATAAAACAGAGTCGCTAGGAGGAGTAAAGCTAGGTGCTCGAAACCATTTCTCCAGAGGACAACTTCAAAATAAAAGCATGCTATTGCCATTGCATTGATCTCCATGTATTATTTGGTGTGTATATTTGGAAGCTGGCCCTTACAGTACATCGTTTGCGTGTAATGTGGTTTCTTTCTAATATGTCATATTTAATATATAATATTTAATATATATTATAATATGTAATATATTTTTTTTAATGGGATAGTAGGATAACAATCAAGTGTTCAATTATTTCTGAGCTCTATTCCAAAAAAAACCTCATATCTCATATTCTTCATCTTTTATGCTCACTCTAGCCATAAAGATTAGATGCCTCCACACGTTGGTCTGAAGTCCAAAGGTCACAAGCGCCTTGTTAACAAGATCCGCAGGAGACACCAAGCCTCACTCCCGGGCAACCACAGAAGGTGAGTGATCCACAGTTAGGTTTCGTGGGAGGATCGAGTAAATAACCAATATAAGTACTGTGCATGGAGGGGAAAACTCTTTTACTGTTTGTGCTGCAGGGATTTTATGATGATGGGGAACTTCTCTTTACTTTCAATAGATCTTTAATATAAGTGAAGAGAGTTTGACTTGAAGTTGATTTATATTAGTGCAAACATCATTTTTACAAACATACCCATTATCATTATTATATTTCGTCTTGACATTTGACTGGTTCCAGACTGCGGCTGGTGAATTTGTTCTGCTCAAGAGACAATCAAGGAACTGATGGAATGTTTTGCTCACACAAAGATGTTACCAGATGTTAATGCAGTCAACATGAGCTCAATCCAATAGTGCAGTGCTACTGCTAAAAGGCCCATTCGGAGCTCACACACACACACACACACACACACACACACACACACACACACACATACGCACACACGATCACTGCAATCTCCGTCCAATTAACACGATTGTGTCCGGGACACTCGATACACTGAAAATGTGATGGTAGAGAAACTCTACTTACTCTGTTTTTATTATTATTTTTGGCATTGTTACAGATGATGTCATCGTTACAGTTGCTGGTGGAAAATGTTGTTTATTTTGATGCAAAAACTCTATTTTCAGGTGTTATCTGTGCTATGTAATCAAATGACAATTAGGCCCTTTTCTTAATAAATAATTCATTAGTCAGCTTGTGAATTATTTACTGTAATTGATGGTCCACTTGCATCACTGGATGGAAACAAAAAAATGTCAGCTGTGCACAAAGGGCGACAAAAAGGTTGCGTCTCTTATTTTTGCCATTTTATTCAGTGTTTTTTTTTATTATTGTTAAATAGTTGTGTTGGTGTTTATCCATATCTCCCTGTTTGTGTCTTCTTTTTCATCTTCTCCTCTTTTGTCTTGTTCCTTTTTCTCTTCTTTTCCATCCATTCCTTTTTTCTTTTCGTCTTCTTCCTTCTTCTGCCTCCTCTGCTTCCTCGTCTTCACCTACTTCCTCGTCTTCACCTGCTTCTCCTTCTTCTTCTCCGCCACCTCCACCTTCGCTCCTTGTAACCTCAAATTTTTGTCTCGTTTCAACTGACTTTCATTCAGTTCATAATGTATTAATCTTTGAATGATTCCCCATTTAGCACAGTGCTCTCGATTTCTGCTGAAATTATCATCCACGTAATTCCTGCTCACCTTACCTCATCTAATCACTGATGCAGTCCTCTCTCCCCCAGAGCTGCAGTTTCTTTCAATTTATAGCTCTATGTCTCCTGATTGGAAGACGGAAAGTCATTCCAGATCATAAACCAGAATCCACATTATAAAGATGATATAAAAAATACTAGGGGTCAACTGATATAATTATTTTTTTTTTTTGCCCAATGCTGATTTTCGGAAAAAAAAAAAAACTGATTAATTGGCCAATTGACATTTAAAAATGATTGTGAATAAAATATGATTTGTTTTCCTCCCAATATATTCCAAAATGTGGCAATTAAATGTAGTTTTTTACTATGCACTGGCCAGCCTGGTACCAATCCCTCGCAAATAGCAAAAAAAAAAATCAGTTTTCACAATGAATTGCGATAAAAGGACATTAATTCTCGTCGTGTTTCTTATGATTTTTATTTTCCTTAAGTTGTTTGTAAAGTAATGACATCCAGGTCATCTCATTGCACAATCATTGCTTGTGGGGGAGGGGGAGGGGGGTTCTTATTTCTGTTCATTAACAAATTTCATAAATTATAGTTAAGGATACAAGGTTATGGTTTGGATTTATGTGTAAAAAAAATGACACCAGTGTATCTTCTATACAACTGCTGTACACTGTATGGTTAGAGTACATAAAGGTAAAAAGTTCAAATAATTGGCATATACGTATAAGTGATTTGCTTGATGCGTTTTGGCTGATGTTTGAAGGACACTAATCAGATGACCAAGTCTGTTGAGCCCTAAAAACGACAAATGAAACGAAAAATCATCAGGTATTGGAAGAGGCTGTGACGTGTCGTTTTCAGTAACAAGGATTCATCCTGTTTTACTGCTGTAGGCTGACAGGAAGTCACTGTTACTGGATATGAGAGTCACATAAGCACTCGCCTGGGTCAAAATATGTATATATCTATATTTGTCGTTTTTTGTTTGTGTCACAATTCACTTCCTACCATCTGATAATTTAACAATAAATGTGGTTGACCATAGATGAGAAAATGAAACTCCAAAGTCTCAAGAAGCAGATAATCTAAGTGTCTACGAACCAATATGACCTTCAAATTCATCTTGGGTCAGACAAAAAATGATTCTGTCTTATTTTTTATTATTAATCAAAACTGAGCAATCAAACGTTCTTACTTAGTCAAATCTTTAGGCACCACCTAAAGGTGATTGTCAATCAATCAGTGATTTAGTCAATTATGTCGGGTCTGTATGCATTAACATTTGTTTTAGTTGCAATTTCTATTACGTTAAAATAATTTATGGTTGCTGATGTTATGTTTTTATTATTAAAAAAAAATTGTTGCAATGTTTTGTGTGTGTATTTGTGTTTTGTTTGATTTTTGTGAACATTTTTAATAATTGAATTATCAACGGAGAATTAGAACAAGTCCGTGAGTAATTACAGTGACTCTTGTTAAAAAATATATCTGCCGGGATACCTGCTTATTTGTCTATAAGTCAGAAAATACATGTTAAGCCCAGCAGCAGTTGTTAATGATCTGCACGACAGTAAATATGCTGGAAACACAGTGAAAAGGCCCGCTTCAAAATAAACCTTCCTTTCCCACGTATGGCCACTTTTAGTTTGAAGTTTTTCCTGGGAGGAAAGTACAGTGCACAGTTCAAATTTAAGTTAAAAAACCAAATATATCAACAGAAACTTATAAATGTTGTTCAAATATAATTAATTGTAAGTCTGTTATTTGGTAAATAGTTCTTACAATAATGATCTATTTACAAGATGATTGATGTGCACGTTATTAGCTTCAGATGTTTTTCCACCACAAGTCGTTCGTTTGTCTACTTTAAAATGCTCCGTCTCCAGTTGGCACGGCTGTACTAACACGACCAATGCATTTTTATTGACTGGTGGTGTACCACAGCCATTTAAAATGGCTATAATTAAACCGCCTCTTAAGAAAAATAATAAACAGTTGCTCTTGATCCAGATGTCTTTGATCGGTATATTATCAAGACAGAATTGATCACTTGGCTATTTTCTTTTTTTGCAGGCTGGTATCCCAAAGTAATACAACACTGACCATCAAATACTGTCTAATTCAATTTCGTGGAAGGAAACCGAAAGTAATGACACATTAGTTGGATTTTGATTTCATCAGTGATGAAAGCTCACTCTCCCCAGCCAACCAAAACACACTAATAAGCACACCGAAGGACAATTTAGAGTGCCCAATAATGTGCCGGAGAACCCACGCACACACGGGGAGAAGAAATGAACAGGCAAACCACACAGGAACGCCAGAGCCGGAGGCGAACCCAAGACTTCGGAACTGTGAGGCGGATATGCTGACCGTACCGCCTGCGAAATGTACAACATGTTTCTCTGACAAATTTCTGCCAAACTGCCATTCGTAAACAAGGACGCTGTAAGTCAGGAAGAAATAAGTTTAGCCTGGCTTAGTGGAGAATTTTCACCACGTGGGCATCTCCGCTTGCGTTTCTAATGTGTATTTATATTTTTTTCAAATCAAATAATCTGTAAGACATTTAGAAATGTGCGGCTGTAAAATTGGTTTGAAATTATATGAGTGTTCACATGTGTTGTATATTTGCGGTTTAAACTTTTAATTCAGTTGGATAGATAATTCCACTTCAAAGAATTCATCCATCCATCAACTTTGTATGCGAATTTTTTTTTTTGCTTGATGACTTAGCTTTTAAAAAGGTCATCATGGTTTAAAGCAGTGCTTCTGAAATAGAGGGGTTGCCCCCCTATTTGACTCTAGGGAAAAGGATTTATTTTTCGCATATATTTTGTTGAGTTTCAGATACTTTGATGCACTTGTTTGTTTTTTCATTTCAGATTTAGACTAAGTTATAATTAGTATAAATGCTGTAAAAATAATGAACAGCTGATAAGGAAAGTTGATTCATATTGCTTTTTTCTTTTGTTAATGTTAAAAACGCTTAGGTAGTATACTTATATAATTTTTCTCGACAATAATGTTATTTATAGTCAACGTGTACGGGGAGCTAAAAGTTTTCTCTTTCCTGGGGGCTAAATATATTTGAGAAACTCTGGTTTTATAGATACTCCACATATTTAGCATTTTAAGCAAGTAATTATTTTGAAGTTTCAGCTGACCAATCCCAGCTCAGCTTTTGAATGTCGACCGACAAACAGGTGGGCCGTATTAATCGTATGTGAAAAATATTTTAGTTATCAAGCTAAGTAAAGAAAAAAATCTTAACTTTTTACTTCTGAAAATGGCTAAATCAGTGAACTCTAAAACAAAATAAAGACACCAGTGGTTTTAAAAGCATGGCAACACTTTTTAACGTCCACCAAAAATAGTGATATTTACATCTAGTCAAAGAAACTTGGGGAATTAGCAACAGTATCTTAAAGTAGTCATCTTACTTGTTTGGAGCTCACAACAGGCCGTAGGCTAACAAAACACAGACACACCAACTAATGCACGCGCACTATCCTTTTCTTTGCTCTCATCGTTTTGTTTTCACACTGGTAGTTTGTCGACAGGTCCTTGTGTGTATGTGTGTGCGTTTACCTGCCACGCAGTGTTTTCACACAACCAAACACTTCACTCTGACCCAGGGGAACCTGCACTTACACATACACCAAAACAAACACTCACCCCCCAAAAAAAAAAAAAATTCTCATACGCCGACCCTGCGAGGCCTCCCGTTAGTGCCTGCTTAGACATCCCACAGTGACACTCGGGAGGAAAGGCAGCCCAGCGGAACCGAGCAGAAGCAAACACAAACAAAATAACAGGAGCCAGATGCCAAAACAAGAGCAAAAGAGCAAGCCATACAAATTGTACATATTTCTGCTTGAGGTCTTCAAGAAATGAAATGAAATCGTCAAGTTCACCTTTCAAAGCAAAAACAGGGCTCGTCATTGCTGGGACATGAATGTGACGATTGACTGAAATATTCAAACGAACTGTGTCATTAGTTCGGTGATGGATGTCTGAAATTCAAGCGCTACTGTTTTTAGCGTTCCGTATATCATCTTTCAGATGATGCTACGTGACATTTAGACAGAGTTTCTGAATGTAACGGCAAAAGTAATGAAATGCTTAATGCTGCGACAGCAACAGTACAGTTTTATTTTCAAAATAAGAGCAAATTAATTGGAACATGAAGCAACTCATCACTAAATTGAGTTATCGCGTAAAAGTATTGCATTCCGCTATTTTGTTAAGTTGTGTGCGCTTTACACTATCTGTTGGCAGATAAGCCACAAATAAAACAGGCGATACACAATTCATCCTACCGGTATCGATGAATAAAAGTCACCTAGAGACTCACAGAGGAGGACTCAGATTTGTGAAGTCGAACTCTTTTATTTATTTATTTTTTTAAATACTTGAAACTCAATTTAGACTCGTCCACTAATGACTCGAGACTTGACACTTCTTTTGGGGCTCTTAAACATTATGAGTATTTTTGGTTTGTCTTGCTTTTATTTTCTCAACCATCAGGGCTAGCTAAAATAGCCAAAATATTGTCTTAAGATGACACCCCATGTGCTGAGGGCTCGCGGAGTTCAAATGCGCTTAGATAATTTTCCACACATGCAACATTAATAGGAAATATTAATAAGAATACCATGATAGACCTGTGGGGCTGAATAAAACATACAGAAAATGAAAGAACATTTTGAGCTTGACCATTACCTTGGAATTGGATTTTGACTTGTAATGCATACAAAAAGTCATCTTACTTGAAAAAAATGCTCTGATACTGTGAAACCAACAACCTTCCATCAGAATCAATGTTCTTCATCATTTTTTTAATACGGACTTTTTTTTTTTTTTACATAGTACCACTTGTGTCCATGTGTCACAAAATTACTTGTTTTCCACAGTCATAATTCCTTTAGACTTAAAACTAAAGCGATTGAGTTCAGTTTTCAAATATATTTGAAAGGTGTTTCCATTCCGCTTTCCGCAGAGCGGCTAAACAACCTCCGCTGAATAAACAAGCAACAGTTAGCGCTGAGCCGATTGCCGCGTATCGTCCTCGCCAGAAATATTTTCCAAGTGACCCTGGAGATCTATGTGGACCCTCTCTGTCTCTTAAAGATTTCTGCTCATGTTTCCCACCATAAGAAACTGATATTATCACACGGCGGACAGTGCTTGTGGTCCCCATAGAGCCCTTTCCCTTAAACAACCCCCAATAATGATCATCAAGTTACCAGGCAACAAGGTGTACCTGCTTTTTTGCCACAAATTGTATTTCTTATCCACTGAAAGATGGGAGTTCTTATTTGAACCTATGAAACAAAAAGGCCATTCAGACATTTTACTGATTGCTTTATGCAATCTGTAATAAATTTAAAAAATGAGGGAGATCATGTGGGGGTGTGGTTTCAATGCCAGGAGCAAAAAAAAAACAAACAAAAAAAATTGCCATTGATAATTAATGACAACTCATAAAAGAGATACTGTACTTATGTATTCATTTTCAGCAATAAAAAGCTAATACTTAACCTATAATTAATTTGATAGTTACATTAATATTATTATAAACCTTTTTTCGGATTATAAGCCACACCGGAATATGAGCCGCGCCAGCAAAAATTGGGAAAAAAAAAATTACGTAAAAAGATGGTATATGGTAGTTTTATACCTTTTTTCTTTTCATTTTTATCACCTTTTTATTTTTTAAATTCTCCGCTTACAGCAACAGTGCGAACATATAAACACATGGCGAATAATTCATATATACAATCATACATACACCGCACACACACACACACACACACACACACACACACACACACACACATATATATATATATATATATATATATATATATATATATATATATATATATATATATACATACATATACATATATATATATATATATATATATATATATATATATATATATATATATATATATATATATATATATATATATATATATATATATATATATATATATACCCAGCTAAAACCCTCACAGGCATGGGGATAACATGCAAACTCAACACAGGAAGGCCAGAGCCGAAACAAGCCTGCAACCTCTGCAATTTGAGATGGATGTGCTAACCCCTACTCCACCCTTACTTTAGGACGTAATTATACAATGTAAAATATAAATACTGTATATACATACCTGTGATTAAATGGCCAAACTCCCCAAAAAACGTAAAAAAATAGTCTTTGGGATTGAAGGACTTGAATTTTCATGCATTACAAAAAAAGGAGCGCGACTGTGAGGTGAGTGTGAAATGAATGCATATGTTATGTCGGAAAAGAAACCCTGAAGGACCCGATATTAAAATACGAATATGAAGTTATTATGAACCTTCATATCATGCGTTACTGTATGACGCTGGGGTAAGACATGGAAAATGGATTCCTGAAAGATTTTTCTGTCATGCAGAAAAGGATTAGAACTTCTTAGGAAACGTCTTCTGGTCATTGATTACTAAAAAGGATAGAAATGAGATTTCCAGTATGTCTTTCTGAAAAAGGCTTACTGTAAGACTTAATTGTATAAAAGAGGACGCTCGTCTCTGCCCTTCATTTTTTTTCTTCCTCGCTTCCATTTGTCCAGAATAAACACATTTTCCGTTCGTGCGCTCGGGTGGTCTCAATTCATTCACGGCGACAAAGGAATACGAGAGTCTCCAGTTGCTTTTCAACTTGTGAAAATTTGAGACTCTTTTGTGATGAATTGATACATAAATAAATGTAACTTGCCTTGACAGGAAGCAATGCTTTCCGAAATTCTAATACGCAAAAACGAGCAATTTCAGCAAATTAACAAGTAAAAGTCAACATTGATTTCCACTTAAAACCTCATAGGATTTTAAGATTATCAAGCGGCTCAGTTGGCAAAAATGCATCTCCGTGCAAACGATACTTCCTGGCTATCGTATCTCTGTGGCGACTTGCTATAATTAGACGTATCAGAAGGCTTTGCTGGCGCAGATCTATAATCACAATTGCGCAGATTGGTCGTTTTATAGGCATGCTCTGCAACTTGAGAGTGGAATCAACTTTACATTGTAGATGATGTGATCTACGATTGTGGAGACGACAAGTTTCATTTGCTGTCCGTATTTGAGCCGTTCCCTCAAATGAATGAGCGACGTCTGCAGGGGGGTAAGGTTTGCACATCATAGCGGGAAAAAAAGAAGGCCTAGAATAAATGTGATTGGTTGGGACATTTTTTATCTTCTTGTTAAAAAAAAAAAAACACTCCTTGCATTGTTTTAAGAGGTCATCTTTACATTAAGGATGACAAAATGACAAAATAATGATTTTGAATATTTGTTCAACCTGATTACTATTGTTTTAACTAGCGTGTGCTGTTCTTTTTTTTTTAAAATTCAGAATAAATTATTTCCATGCTACTATTACCTACACACTATTAAATTTACTTGTAATTATTACTATAGTATCACAGGAGCCACATCTATGAATGACATTAAAAATGTTTTTTTTTTTTTTTTTTTAAACATAGCATAGTAGCATAGTAAACAACAACATTTTACGACAGTATATAATAGTGTAATAATAGTTTATGGGACATGTTATTCTCAGTTAACTTCTCAAGTCCTATACATAATTACAAATAAATGAAGGAAATAACATACACTGAGATTCCAAAATTGTGATTCCAGCGCGGTGCTATTGCCAAAAGAAAATAACTTAGAGAAATGAATGCTGGGCAATTATGTTATTATTATTATTATTATTGTGTTTCCACAATAACATCACCATGACTGCAAAGTGATGCACTCTGATTTTAGCTTCATTTCTGACTGCTATATAGTTTGATAAAAAAAAAAAAAAAAAAAAAATATATATATATATATATATATATATATATATATATATATATATATATATATATATATATATATAATTAATGTAATATAATCTGTACAGATGAAAGGCAAACAATTGTGTGTTACTCAGCTTCCCCATTCTGAAACATTCTTTTCGACTTGATCTGCCATTGGCCAGCCAACGCCTTCATAATGAATAAAACTATCCTAATCCTTAAGAAAAAAAAAACCTAAACAATAAATCCATCACTTTTCCGCATCTCACTTGCCCTCAGCCTCTCACCCTGTGTTTGCGTCCTCTGCCCACTGCGGTGGTCTCCGGTTTCTTTAATGGTTCCCAAGATGCATTGTGGCTTTGTGGGAACGTGAAGGCGCGAGCGACTGTGGGTGTGTGTGACCAGCAAGAGGTGATGCGGTCATTTCTGACACATGAGAGCTTTTCTTTTTTTTTTTTTTTGGGTTGTTTTTGTCAGCCAGACGCTGAGTGAAGCAGCTCAAAGGCACTTTACGATCCAAACCAGATTTCCTCTGTCTGAGAAAAACCGCAGTGGTTTTGAAAAGAAATTTTCTATATTTTTGCTACTGTGATCCTCCTATAATGGAGATGTTTAATTGTCTGCATTTCATATCTCAGTCCTGAGACAAAAACTGGGAAAACAATGTTTGTTATTCGAAGCAATGTACAGTAGTTTGAGTGAATGCTTATAAAGTATATTAAAAAAAAGTGTTAAAAAAATGTTAATGGTCCACAGCAGAGGTTCTCAAATGGGGGTTCTAGTACCCCTGGTGGTACTTGAAGGAGCTTCAGGGGGTAATTGTGAATTTAAATACAAAAAAAAAGAAGCAAAAATCCTTTGAAAATATTTGTTGAGTTAATTATTTAAGAAAAATATATGTTCACAAAACAAATTCAAGAATCATCAGGTTATTCAATTTCATTACAGTAATAAGCCAGATTCTCCCATAGACTACACCCAACTTGTCATGTGACACCACTCGTTACCTGTCAAGTTAATGATTTATTTCTGTAAACACCTTTCTACAATGACCCCAGAACAGGAGGTCTGACAGGTTTGACACTTTATGCTGATTTTTTTTTTAAATAATAAAGTTAATTTTTTATTTTTGGTCGATTACATATTTAATATTTTTCTGTGGACAGTAGGTAGGTAGGTCTGACACTATACAGTGGTACCTCGGTACTCGACCATAATCCGTTCTGAGGTGGTGGTCGAGCACCGATTTGTTCGAACACCGAAAGCAATTTTCCCATAAGAAATAATGGAAAGTATGTGTGCACAAGTAAATGTGCACAAGCAGTACATGATAAAGATAAAGATAAATAAAGCATTATAAACCATTTTGTATAATTTACTTACGTTTTGGAGAGTGGTTGATGGCATACAGGAATGGATGTGGGGAGGACGGGAGGGAGTTACTCCTTCCATGATGACGCTAGCTAACTGCGACGCGAGGTCGGACACTCGTACACCACGTTCATATTTTGCTATAATTTCCTTCTTCGGTTCATTAGTGGTCCTCATTGTTTTCCTCTTTGCCTTCCCCTTATCACTGTCTTTCTTTGGATCCATTATTAAGGGCTAGAGCAACACGAAAAAGTTTAAATCCGGGAAGAAATACTCGAACAAACGTCTTACTCCGCTGGGGGTCTGAGTTGAACTGGCGCTTACCCGCTGGCCGAGAAGGGCCGAGGAGCGCGTTCGGGTCGGCTCGGCTCGGCTCGGCTAGTCGAGAACCGAAAAGCTGTTCGAGGTCGGATGCATTATCTACTTGAATTTTTTGGTCGAGCACCGATTTGGTCGAGTATAGAGGCGGTCGAGTACCGAGGTACCACTGTATATTGATATGGATCAAGACAAACGAAGTTTGAAAGGGTCTAAAGTTTAACAAATCGGAAACTGATGGCATGTTTAATTGTTTATTTTTATTTTTTAACCCCAAAATGCTTTGCACTGGTTAAGGGGTGCTTGGCTGAGAATACATTTCAAAGGGGGTGCGTCACTGAAAATGGTTGAGAACCACTAGACTGCTGTACAGTATATTAGTTCTCAAAGAGGGGCATGAGTACCCTTGGGGTTACATGAAGGCTCTTCGGGGGTATGTGGAATTTTAACAAGGTTTCTGCTGGTATGGGCAAATCTAATTTGATGTTGTTGTTTTTTTTAATGGTGTGACAGGAACACTACTTTTATTTTATTTTCCATTTAAGAGCAAATTAATTGGAACGAGAAGCAGTTTATTGCTAAATTGTGTTACAGTCAACTTTTACTCCTCTATAAAATGTTGCATGCCATTATTTTGTTATGTTTTGTATTGATGCACACTGTCATTTCCTGTTAATTCTCTGTCAACGAGGTAACACATTGTCTTTGACAGGCCATTGGTGCTAAAAACACACACACACACACACACACACACACACACACACACACACACACACACACACAAAGAGGAGGCCCCAAAAATAAATTGAGTTGTTACTTTTCTGTAATTTGGAGAAAACAACATTGGAAGATGCTTTATCTCTGAATTTCATGGTGGTTACCCCTGGCACTAGCAAAGTTTTCACTTTTTTTTCTTTAATATATGACTAATGCAGATTCAGCATAATCCTGTTTCCGTGCATGTGCTAGATGTGGTTCAATATATTTGCTGGATCTAATCAAAGGCCATTTGGCAGCAATGACATCGACGGATGCGTTTTTAATGATATGAGTGGCAGGCAATATGCAAAACACTACCGGAATGCCATGAGCATTGTGAAGACTTGATTACCTAATTGATTTTTAAAAAATCTAAAGTGGCATCAAATATGAATAAATATTCCCATATGAGGGGAAAATCGGAGATGCTAATTCGAATGCGCTGATCCCCGTGTTAATGGGAGGGCGCATTTCCATATCTCCCCACCTTATGACACGATGGTGAGTGATTGCAGTTCCTTCCAAAAAGGTTGACATTAAAAATCCAAAGAAGATAAATTATTTGTGGACCGTAATTACGGTTAATGCATCACAATATATTCTGCTCCCTGGATCTCGTACTAAAGTTCCTTGAGAAGACATGAGTACCATACGGGCCTTCGGCAGCAATTTGACTTGATGCTTTGGGCCTGATTTACGGTGCTAAATTGCCTGTTCACTCAGTCTAACAGATTGTGCATTGTTAGCGATGCAAAGGAGTTGGATGGCTTGCTAAATTTTAGAAAGGGTGGGAACATTTGAAGCATGGGGAAATTAAATCAAGAATATCATTTCCTGATAGCCAGTCTATTCATTTGTTTCTAAAAAGTCACACAGATCTATACAAATGATCAAAATGCTCCTTCCACCTCATCAGTACGGCACTAATATTAGTCATTCAATGCAGAGCTCTGTCATTATAGATTTGGAATTTTTATTTGGATTTTAAATTGTGCTGGTTTTAATTAGGGTAGTATGGTGGCAGACGTATACAGATATCATTGGAAAGTCCACAATATCCCCTACCTAGCGCACTAGGACTTAGTAGGGCAGCTCCAATGCCTCAAAAAGGTATAGGCCAAAAACAAATGTCCACTAAAGTGGACACACATTAATAGGCTGGCTCTCAGGAGAGTATAAAACGCTTAAAAAAAAAAACAATTTAAAAAACATCCAGAGATGAAATCAAGTGTTTTACAGAAATGTTGTCAAATGGCAGGACATATGACTTTTGCAATTATTCTGTTTTACTGAGGATTTGTGTGAACATTGTGGTAAATAGTCCTTTCTGGCAAGAGTTGGAACACCATACTTACCTTTAAAAAGGACGCCCTTATTAGACCTGGAAAAAAAAAGATGATTCAGGGAAAAAAGAGAGCGAGGCAGGCCTTGAAAGGGTCTCATTTGTCCCTTGGGGAGGACAATGTGATGCCATCCTTCTCACTCCTGAAGACAGATAGCGATGCTGTAGAAACAACAGTCCCAAATACTGCAGACGTCTTGTCAGCACAAAGACTGATGACTGTTGATTTTGAATCACTTCAACCTCGGGAATAATATCCATTTCAGACTTTTAATGCAAACGTAGTTTGTATGTTCAAGTACAACATGAAGATGCAAAGAGTAACATTATGTTCATATCAATCGATGCACACAAAACGTTCATTTGTGACCACTAAATCACCCGCGGCATTGAATCACACACTTTTTTTTGTCTCTTTCTACAAATCCGTCAGACTATGATATAAATTCCACAAAGCTTCTTATTTTGGAACAGAACGTTTACAGGAAGGTGGATAATGTAACACAGACATGAAAGAAAACTCATCTATTTCTCATTGGTCATGAATTGAAACCTTGGTGGCACCAAATATGAGATCAATGGGCCGAGACCAATAAGGTTAGTCCTTTGTGGAGTCAGCATGGGAGCATATAATGTTGCATATTGGACCCACTGTCCAGAAACTCAGCAGCCGATGCGCTTCTAAAATCCATGACGTACAGCGCGTCCGTGCGTGCGTGTGTGTGTGTGTGTGTGCGTGCACCCTTGGTTTTTGCTATAAGGTGGGGACCAAATCCTGGGATTCACTGTTTTTGTGGGAACCTCTTGGACTTGTGGAGACCATTTTGGTTGACCCCACATTTTTTTGAGGTTAGGGTAAGATTTAGGGTTAGCGACTAGGTAATGAAATTATTTAAAAGAGATGTCCCCACTACAATAGAAAAAAAAAACATTTCACGTGTTTATGTCTAGTCGATATATGTGATTGTTTCTAAAGCTATGAAAAAAAGTAAGACAGGTCTTATTCAAGGGGTCAATCTAGATCGCATCACAGGTTGGGGTGACATGAAGTAGCTACATCAAGTATGATTGAACAACCGAATGTAAAAGTGATTCTACTCCTTTTCTTCATTGCCTTTTGTGCATGAGTACAGAAGAAGAAATGTTTTTTCTGTTTTCAGTTACAGTGCAGGTGTTAAATTTTGCTTGTCAATGCTAGTCTAGCGTTGGTAAATGCGTTTATATTATGCGATCCTAAATTTTTTCTTTGTGACATGAACTGACTAATGTTACTAACTTATAGAAACGATAATAGGTCATTTAAAAAAGAAAATAGTGAGCGGGTTGAACCTTTATGCTATCAAAATGTGTGCTGAAGACTTTCCTAACAAGGTGAACCAACGAAAAAAACTTGCTCGGTAAAAAATAAGCTTTGGTTATAGTTTTAAGCATCAGGGTTCAGACTTCACTTGTATGCGTTCAAAACAACAATCTTCCCATTACTGTAAATTGACTTACAAAAAGTTGGCTTTTTCTCATATTAGAGATGTTTTTTGTTTTTTTTTTGTTCCTTTTTAAAGGATAGCCACTTATTGAACGGTAAACATTTAGTTTGTCTTCAACAAATTTGATGGTCAAGTTAAGTCAAGTTTATTTGGATAGCCTTGAATGACGGCATTCTCAAAGATCTTCAAAGGTGAAAAAGAAGTCATACAGAACATCATAAATGCACAACAGCATCCCCTGAACAAAGCTCCCAGAAGGAGAAAGAAAAACCCAAAAACTCCATCTGGGCAAAATAAGAAACTATCATAAAGGACCGCAGGTGGGAGGAGCCTCCTTCTAGGTGCAACAGGTTGCACTACATGCCGAGTGCTAAAAATAACACACTATGCCATATTAGGCAGGAGGTGTATCTTATTTTTTTAAGTACAAATAATGTTTTTACACTTTTTGCCATTTGCTGTTGACTGTAAATTACTTCACATATACTGAAGGTTTGTGTGATGACCAGTCACAGTTCAGCTTGTCGATGTCACATGAACAACAGGTGAGCCGTGATTGGTTGTTTCTCACTTTGCTCGATTATGAAATGCAGTCTGCTCGGGGAAGTGAACAGAATAAGAATTGTACTCTGTTGTTCTTACTATGCATATGACAATAAAACTCTTGAAATCTTGAATCTTGAAAAGTGCATTTCATAAGAAAAATATGTGGCTGTAATCATAGGAGGTAATCTTCTTGGTTGTATCTCAGATTTGGATGTGAAGCTGTGAAATGTTGAGCTCTAGTCTCATATTTAACTTCTTGTGTCACAAGCCCTCTTTTCATCCCAGTCTGCTGCATGAATAATGGGATTCGGGAGTATACCTCATGCACTTGGTGTTTGTTCTACAAACTCAATGCTTTTGGCTTCGCTGTCAGACAAAATATACGTGCAGTTAAGTGAGTGTTTTTCACTGTGACAATTGACACCTCACTTGCAAAATAGTTGTAACCCGTTTGAAATGCAGACAAATCTGCTTGTTTTTCTGCCTCTATTGTGTGCAGTCAGAGCCATGTAAAAATATGATCTGGCGGCCATCTGCCACTCCGTACAAGCTTCTTTTACGTTTAATTACATACGCGCTCCAGCAATAATGACGCTGTCCTAGGCGGCCGAGGGATCTTGTGTCAGGAAACAGCCCACAATTTACACGCCAGTTGCATAGTTTGCACGTGTGGGCACTTAATGATTAGTTGAAAGTGTGAGGAGTGACAGATGCAAGGAGTGTTGTCCACGCCAGACTTGAAGCATTCAGCTTACCACGAACGTGCGCTGCATTGTTTCGAAAACAAGTGTGGAGGGGTCATTTGATTGGGCTTTGGCGTTAGAGTTCAATCAGTTGATATTTTCAAAGCAAATGAATGTCCATAGCAAAAAAGGAATTAAACTGGTGATTTGCAAGCTAAACACTAAAACTAGAAGAAGAAATTAAAAATTAGAGAATATAATTGATATGCCTCATATTTTGCGTCTGTTAACTATGGCGTTATATTTGTGCCACAATTACGAGCGCGCAAAAAAAAAAAAAATTGAGCGGAGAAAATCAAACTGAGCGAGCGAAAACAGATTTTGAGGGCAAGAAAAAAACTATTGAGCGCGTAATGATAAGAGTTTGAGCGCGCGCCGATGGAGTTTGAACACAGAAAAAGAAATTGCTCGCTCAAAATTCCTTTTTGCACGCTCGGGATAGCCCTCTCTCGCTCAACATCTCGCTCTCGCTCGCGATACTCCTCCCTCCCTCGCTCAACATCGCGTTTGCTCAACATCGAGCTCTCGCTCGCTCGAGCCGTCCTCTGCGCTCGCTCAGTTCTGCTCACGCGTTACGTTTGTGCCACAAAACCGGCCAATCAGAGCTTGTAAAAGTACTTTGATTGACACAGCTTAGTGTCAAGTTAGAGCCAAGTTAACATTTGGTTAACATAGCAAATGGTTAGCATTAGTATTGTCTCTACTGTATACTATTGAAGAATCAACATAACATGCGAAACAAAAATAGAAATATTGAACGGAACCCTTTTTCAAATGCCATCCACCCGTGTGTGTGTGCATGCGTGTGTAGGTGTGTGTGTAAGTGTGTGTGTGTGTGTGTGTGTGTGTGTGTGTGTGTGTGTGTGTGTGTGTGTAGACACACTTGGGATAGCCTACTTGATGACATATGTAAACAAAAACACATGCAAGTAATCATTCATCCAGTACACAAAAACTGTCATCTCCATTTTTTTCTCATCAAATGTTAAGTCCCTAATTGAAATCAACATTTATCATTTGATTTATATGCCCCCCGTCACAACCTGCAGTAAATTTAATCCATCTAGATCACTTTTGTATAAGTTTTCATTTTGTATCAGTTTTGATCAAGAATGTATTTAACAAAAAACTACACCAGCTTGCACATGTCTACAAAGTTTTCAATTCCTGCCTTGTATTTAGCTTCCCTTTATTTTAACTTCCAATAAGTGGCAAAAGGATTTTTGTTCGCATTATTGCTCGTTTTTTGACTATTGTGTTTACCCTAAGCAATTTGAGACATTAAGAATATATATACTATAGCACAATCAGATCTTAGTAGCTCATTCAGTTACAGTATATCATGGCGGAAGACTAGGTGGCCCTGAATTGCAAATCACAAAAATGGATCACAACGCATCCAGAAAAGTTCATCACAAACAAATAAAAACACAGTACAAAAGATGAAACACTACTGGAAATCAGGAATCACAAACAAAACGGGAAAAATACAAAAAATGGATGACAAACAAAAAACAAAAACACATTACAGAGGCACTGTTTGTTTGGTTACGTTTCTCTTTTGTCGTGCCTTTTTGTTTTATTTTGTTTGCCTTTAATTTTTTTGTCAACTATTTTGTTCGTGTCCTGATTTGCATTTGATTTATGTTAGCAGATCATTTTCTTTTGTGCTTTTTGTCTGCGTTTTATCTTTTATAATGATTTTGTTTTTTGTTTGCCATTCATTTTTTGTACAGTTCCTTATTTGTTTGCAATTCCTGATTTGCAATTGTGTTTCCTCTTTTGTAATGTGTTTCTTTGTTCTTGTTTGCTTGGTTATTAGCAACTGTGTTGCACTTCAGGGCCAGCGTAAAAGACCCTAAAAAAAAGATCATTACAGTCTTACCCCAAGGGTAGCTCTGAGTGGACAATACATTGTATTTTGTTACCACGCACTAATTATCTGTGAAATTTGCGGGACCGAAAAGCTGCTCAAAGAGCAACACACGTTTCATCACATTAAGATGTTCTATTAAATTTAGCTGCTAGGTCATAAACATGAATGCGCGCAACATGTCGTAACCCTAAATGCAGGCTCGTCAGTAGCATTAAGCCATTAGCATTAGGAGGTGCACATGTGTCAGGGTAATAAAATTGCGTTTCCATTATTACGGAAGAGTTGGGAGGAAACCCCATATGTTCAAACCTTCCAGCTTAAGGCAAGTTACAGCTTACCCTGGCAAAAAGCAAGTAAGTCTCAAGTCGGGTCCCGACTGAAGTTCAAGCATGATCAAATTGCAAATTGGACCCTCGTACAATGTAAGTTTGGCTGCGACTTTTTCATTTTTATGCTGAGACCCAGACCCATTTATGCCTACTTTGTGTCCATTTTGTCTCAGCAAGACAGCAAAGTTAAATGCATCCCACCCAATCGCATGAGACATTATTTGAAAGGCCAGGATGTCCTTTACTGACTACACTTGGACTGGCTAGGGAGCGCCAATGAGTCAAAAAAATGTATTGACCGCTTCTTTCAAACAAAGCTCACTCTTACTCAAAGATAACAACAACATCATTAAAACATTTTTTTTGAACTGCTAAAATAAATCAAGAACAGAATTTTTATTGACCTCCGATTGAAATCAAACAATTAAGCTTGTCGTTTTAAGCGCTTGAAGCGAGGTATATAAAGAAGACATTAGTTCGAAGACATCCAGCCCAGAACAAAAAGTCAAGAGAGGCCAAGGCCAACACAGAGCAACTACACACCGAATTCCACACTCTTGAAAACCTCATGGGACCAATTATTTCATTTGCTGACAACCCAAACTAACTGACAGAGACGGCATGGAACAGATACTGTAAACGCACCTCATTAGCCTGGGATGACACTATTTTTTCACGTGTTCTCTTATGAATGATGCAATTTATTTAGTACACAGCATATCCATTAACTAATTTTTATCTTTTAAAACGCCGTTTCGGATTATGCTAAAATAATTTTTCAGGTGGTCAGGGCAACTTTGTTAGTCTTTATTAGTTGTATTTTTAAAAGCTTAGTCTAATCATTGTTAATTTAAGTAGTTGTTTTTGTTTCTTTCAATGTGTTTTTAGAAAAAAAAAACACAGTCGGTAAAGTGTTGCAACTTTTTTGAAGTATTATTTTAAAAATTATTTTGGAAAATATCCATCCATCCAAAACTTAATCTTCACAACAGTCCACAGACTTTGAATTATGATACAATAAGTGCAGTACATTCCGTTTCTAAAGTTAGATGCATTGCAACCCAAATTAAATAAAGCTAGGATGCCTTGTTTGCCAAGTTGCTAGTTTCTAAAGTGTATTTAATTTTTCAATTCCCGTTGAGGAGTATTAAACACGGCTGAACATCAGTGCCAAAGGATCGTGTAATACATTAATTGCCAAAGATGAAAACGAAGGGCACTATCGTCAGTTTTGGTTTTCTAGACAGATTATTTTATTTCTTAAAGTGACACTGTGTAAGCTTTAGACTATTTTTCATTAGAAATGAATACATTGTTATTATAAATTTCATAAACTTGCAAATAAATGTGTCCTTAACGACCGACAGAATGTTTTAAATATAATCGTAGGTCTAGTTATCATTAAATTATATTACATGGGAGGCTGCTGTGTTTGTTGTAGCTATGGGCAGCAGGAGATGCTGCATTTACCGTAATGCCCCTGAAGCTCCCACAGGTGCATGCCAAACACTACATATACTCCCTTTATAATACTTATATTGATTTCATTGTTTGACGCAGATGATAAAGAATATCACGTTTGTTAAATTTGTAACTTGAAGAATTATAGAGCAGCAAAATATGTGCTCTTTAGGGTTTGCATTGAGGCAAAGCCAGAAAAGATGACGCTATGTTGTTATTTTATATCCGTATTTGCAATGTAAATCTTTCTTTTATGTTTTAGCTTGCCATTATTTTTTAACTAGTAGTCTCATTCAGGAGGTTAAAGCCTCTTTTCTGAAGAATTGATTGTTTGCGATACTGCTGCTGGCCGTGATGTGAGTTGAGCTGAGTTGAAGTTACTGCCACAATGAGATAGCCGCCATAAAATCACTGGTGGGAGGAGCAAGGAGGTCGCAAATAGAGAAATGAGATGTACCCAAGGAGGCTACCTTTAAAATGTTTGCTGCCAGGTCACAGTATTCAGACAAGTCAGAGTCTGACGTCGTCGAACATGACTCAGTCCTGATTTTCCTGGAAAATTGCCTCCGACTCCACCTCCCCTCCGAAGACTTTGCATTCGAGTTTACTTTTGTTTGTTGATCCATCCTGTTGTATTTTAGCAGCTGCTAAGAACACACACAGAGTGACTTGGCACAGACGTGAACCGTGTTCAGTCGGACTTGGTTTGATGTCGTGGGAGCTCAGTGGGGGTTGCTAGCGTGGGGGTTGCTAAGGATGACGAAAGGAGCGCAGGCAGTTGTTTTTGCCTTTTTCAACCTTTCGTTTTGAGAAAATCAATGGCATGTTTTGATTATTTTGAAAGAAATTAATTGCATACCAAAAGGAGATTTTATTCACTCCATTAGAGGTTAGCTCATCGTTATTTATTACTTAATGATTCTGTGTTTGTTTTATGACATTGGCGACCTTATGTCTTCAGAAAGCACTCTTTTGGCCTTGTACGTCTGATTTGATCCAGGAAGTTGCAGCTGGGGGTTGTGTTTTGTCTGGGAGGGGTCAACAACGAGCCTTCTCCCACTGAGCTCTCCCAGAACACACGCAGTAGGAAGTCCACTGTCCGAAGCGCTTCCAGGGTCTCTCTCCACTGTTCAGTCACCGTCGAGTCGTGACTGTCTTTCTTTATAAATGTTATGTCATATATATTTAAATGATGTTTTAAAACACACAGTGCTGATGTAATTGGATTTGAATCGGATCCAAAAGAGTATTTTGTCACACTGCATCAATTGAATGGTCATGCTTTCTGTGGTGTGCTCGTCTTGGCCACTTGTGAGCAGCGTAAGAGACAGGTGGCTGTGGCACTACCTGTGCCATTCACAGAGATGTCTCAGAATGATCCAGATTGTCAGGACGTCACTAATATTAGCCGTTAAATGCAGATGTTTGAGAATATATGACTGAATACTGTAAAATTGCCTGTCTACATGTGTTGCTGATCATGTTCAATCACTTGCTTAAAGGGAGTATGTGTAATTTTTTACATGCGCTTGTGGGAGGTTTAGAGGCATTACGGTAAATGCAGCAATATTGTACACACCCTTCTCCCCCATGTAGTATAATTGAATGATAATTAGACCTACCATGATTTCTAAAGCATACTGCTGCTCGTTATGAATACATTTATTTACAGGTTTTTGAAATGTATAATTTAATATCTTCCTTTTTAATGAAAAATGGTTTAAATCTTACATATTGTAACTTTAAAGCAGTGGTTCTCAAATGGAGGTACGTAAAGGTACTTCAGGGGGGTATCAAGAAATTAATTTTTCAAATTAAGAACAAATTAATTGGAACATAAAACAACTGTGATCCAAGGCAGAAATAAAACACAAGGTTTTTCACAGTCTCTCTTTCCACAGTTAAAATCAGCTAGAGATACCGCTAGAAATCCATCCATCCATTCGTCCATTTTCTGGAGCCGCTTATCCTCACAAGGGTCGCAGGGTCGCCGGTGCCTATCCCAGCTGACTTTGGGCAGTAGGCAGGGGACACCCTGAACTGGTTTCCAGCCAATTGCAAGGCACACAGAGACGAACAACCATTCATGCACCTAATCACACCAATACATACACCTGTCATGCATGTTTCTGGATAGACTGGAGAGACTCCACACAGGCTTGGGGAGAACATGTAAACTCCACATAGGAATGCCGGAGCCAGCTGGATTTGAACATGGGTCCCTGAACTGTGAGGCGGATGTGTTAACCACCGTTCCACCGAGCGGCCGCCTCTTGAAATGTTGTTCCAAATATTAGTAAATGGGACACAGATTGCACGGCGCTCCTGTTTTAAGTCATGTTTGTTCATCCTAAATTGTTTGCTGCTGAGAGGGTACTACCCTGAAAAAAAAAATAATAAAAATAAATCACAGTTGGTACATCATTGAAAAAAGGTTACTGGTTTTAAGCACTACTACTATTTTTCCATAAGCCAACCTTCCAGGTCCACTGATACTGCTCAGCACCACAAGTAAGTGGTTCCACAAAGTCAGTGGTTCCGAAACATCACCTGGCGAATACAACATGACACCAAAACCACATTAGATTTCCATACAGTGGATTTATTAACATAACACATTCCATCGACTGTAACTGAGTTTTATTGCTCTCATAACTGGGGAGGGCAACATAAACATCTTAGCTCGGCCACAGCAGCAGCCAGAAAGGCAGATGCGTGCACATGTAGCATGACGTCGCCACACAATTGTACACCGCAGCACGTACACCGGCTCTCGTCCTAAATGCACCGGTATGCATGAAAAACTGGTATTAAATAAAATAAATAAAGAAAAAAATGTTTATTAACCCTAATAATAATTGATATTATATAACTACTTATATGTGTGCATCAGCAGTTAGATTTAAGCCCCTTTTGAACCTGCTGTCTATTTATTTATTTATTGCACGTCCATGTACCAATCCGAGCTTTGCGTTTGACACATTGAGCACTCTTGGGTTCAAAGATTACACATAATACATAATATTTAGTCATAGCTTCTTAAAGTGAGCTGAAAGGCTACCTTTATGTGGTTGTTTCATATATGAATAATTCAAAATAAATGGAAAGTGAACAACTTGTAGTATTGTAGGATTCCTCCACTATTTGCCCAACTGCTTCCTGTTATTTGAGTCACTGCCACAAGACATTTGTATCTCAAGTCTATACTTGAATAAATGAATCCATCGACAACTTATATCGGAAAAATGTCATAAACGCGTGCACTCAAATCTCAAGGCTGACTGAAATTAAACCTGAAGTCAAGATGAATATGTTAAATTCATCATAACTCAGAAAAGATGAAACTAAGGTTTGAACCCTGAACCTCAACACATGCTTACCACTTGTCAACCACTTTCAGCTGATTATAATGTATTTATTAAAATCCCTCCTTTCTCCGATCCTTGGTTCCCATTCCATTAATCTTAGATGTTTTGATGGAAATAAAACCATCAATGTGGCATGTTATTGTTTCGTATTTTCTACTGGTGCTGGCTCCTCATATATCAGGCTGAATTTGTGGTTGTTTTCTCCCATTTCTGTCATGAATTTACACCTCTTGCCACATCATGTGGAGTGCTGCGCAATCTGTTTCCACTTGCCGACATTGTTCGCTGTTCTCAGCCTCGTCACCTTGAGCTGAATGTGGTTTATCTGGAGGCTGCACTTGTGGCGCTTGTGTGAGTGTGTGCGTGGCTGCTTGTGTGTCAGGTAAGGTCAACAGAGGAAACTCAACAGGTCTGTTGGTGGCTGATTTTAAGATGAGGTGATGCAAACTTTACAATTTAGCACCCCATAATTCAAGTTTAAGGCAGTCGTAAGTTGTTTTGCTCCCAAGCTCGGAGCACACTTTTCACCACTGTGCATTTTTCCCGTCAGTCTTGTATGAGTTAGAAAAAAACTCAGCTGTATTTAGTGACAATATTGATGGGGCGTGACATGGAAGAATGTAATCCTTACAAATTCTGTGGAAATCCACTGATGAATTACGTACAAGATATATGTACTGATTATGTTATTGTCAGTCTACTGTCAAGACAATGAAGAAGACGTGACTTTGTTCAACAATATGCAAATTCCTTCCTCTAGCTTCACACTTCAAAAACACAGGCCATGACTATTTACTTCAAGGTTGAAGATTCAACCTTACTAGCATGCAGCTATCAAATGTTTTGGTATTTGCATATTCTACTGAAAATTCTATTGACTATTCAGATATTGATATTGAAATATACATGAATATTATGGGTGTGCCAAAAAAAATCGAGTCACTTAAAAATCTGGATTCTCATTTACTACAATTTAAATCAATTTAAAATGTCTTCAAATCGATATTAAAGTTAAATATCGATCCCTATCCTGTTGGCTTTTGTTTGACATGACATCAACACACAGCCAGTTCTGGAAAGTCAAGCCAGAGCTGCGAGACCCACAAAAGAAAAAAATAAATAAATAATGGAGGAAATTCCATCCTCTTTGAAAGCAGTCTTGCAAACTTGTGTGACACATAAAAATCGGCTGTGAATGTAAATGCGTTGTTTCAGTTCGCCACTACCAAATGGAGTTTGACTGTAACAGATCTGGTGAATGTGCAAGCATAAAAGTTTGTCCCAGTTCCATGGAAGCTGTGATGAATATTTCTGCCGCCTTCCTTCTAAATAGATTAATAATTACAGCAATAGCGTTCAGTCATGTCTTTATTATTAACTCTTTCTCTCCTCAAGGCCGACTATCCTTCCTCTAATGCACTTTTACATATGGCGCACACGCACACGAATTGACTGCGCTAACCAGGAAAAGCTATTTACACAGAACAGAACGCAAATGGCCAGTAATCAACATAACGCAAAACATCATGTCCACGAAACCAAATAAAATAAAACAGAACAAGATCAAATTCAAAACAATGTAATATATGGAAACGCCAAATCAAATAGCAAACACTTATTACTCTCGTACGTTGTAAATGAATTAAAATACTGTAGACTGAACTAAATAACATGTTGATAGGATAATGTGGTCTGTCAGTAGAGCAGTGGACCCGGACGGGCCAGAACTGACGTGTGCAGCAGGAATATCTGTCGCTGCGCTTTACGCGTTGTAAAGCCGTTTCTCTGCACTTGCATGCTGACTTGAACTGGCGTCAAAGTTTTCTAGCGCAGACGGTAGAAACCGCCAACAGCAAAGTGCCATTTGACGATCGATGAAGTCTGCCAACATCCCTAGCTTTCTGGTTGTTTCTAACGTCTCCTAACCACACGGGGTCCCTTCAACCATTAATGGGCGAGATGGCGGCTTTGTGTTTATCAAAGTCTGGCTTGGACGGCTGTCCCGTGCGAGGCGAGGCAAGGTCCCATCAGTGCTGCGGTTAACAAAGAAGTCATGCAAAGAGTCGCCTCACCCTTTTCATACTCTCGCTCACCCACTCTGCCTGCCGTGTGCCCCATTTGTCCCCACTTTGTGGTTAAAAAAAGAAAGCAAAGTGTTGTCTTGATGTGTGTGTGACTGCGTACATATGGCTGCCACCCATTAGCATCCTCCTATTCTTGTAAATTCCACACATTGACTGCGCCTTCTGATTTATTCATTGCCTCGTTTGGGATTCGATGCGTGTGGTCGCTTTCAAAGTGTCTGATTGGCTCATTTGACTAGACCCTTCCACTTTCATGATTCACTTGCGTTACAGGGAGTCTTCTGGGGTGCTTGGCATGTAAACGCCCAATCGTACACTGCACAGTCCATGCCAACATACTGTAACTAATGCTTGATAATGTATTCTTAATGGTTATTCAATTAAAATCTGAGAATGCGTATGTTTTACTTATGGAGGGTTTTTTTGATGTGAGGATGGAAAGATGACTAAAATATTTGCAGGCAAATCCATTCAAAAGATATATGGACACATTTTTAAAAAATGTTAAAAATATATATATATATATATATATATATATATATATATATATAATTTCAAGGTGCATGTGGCACCTTTCATTAAAATTGCTGTATTGTATGTTACGAAAACACATCAGTCTTTGTGAATTGGTGCAAAACTTTTTTGAATAACTTCAAGAGATTCAATACCTTCAATAGTTTCATTGGCATATTCATACTACACAATGAAATTCTTATCCAGTTCACTTTCCCAAGCAGACTTACATTCCAGAGTAGAGCAAACAATAAAGTACACAATAGTAGGCCATAAAATACAGGCAGTGATATTGAAGCACTGTTATGAACATATTATGGAGTGGAAGAAAACTATGAATATAATCTTTTAATCTAGAGAATATTGTATAGATCACTTGGAAATTCATCTTTGTTAGGACAAGGTACCCCTTTTACATTATTGTGGCAGACCTAAGTGCAATATTTACCTAGTCAGTATTATGTGAGTGTACGTGTGAGCGTGTGTGCGAGTGTGCATAGCAAACAAGTAGAATACAAAAAGTTCTATTACCTCACAATCAATGTAAAATGTTTGTTTTTAATTGTTTATATTTTATATAGGAGGATAAGGAAAATATTTAGCCTGACTTCCCCTTCAGAGCGAAGAAAAGATATTACACAGAGCACCAATACAGCAACTTTGATAAAGTTTCTAAAAAACAAAACAATGAGAACTTTAAATGATTCCGTGATACCTTTTAACAAATAAATTCCCATTAAAACATTGCTGTTCTATTGCTCACACTTCTTTTCACCAGTCATCTTCCACCTGTACAGGTTTCATTGAGTTTTGCTGTGCCGCTGTTTGAAAAATCACTCTAAGTTTGGCGTCTTTGAAATTTGGCCTGCCGTAAAAAAACTGGATATTTCTAGGTGAAACCTGTCAGCCAGTCTGAGAATGAAATTCCCTGCGGGGATAACAAAATTGAAAAAGTGGTGAGAATTTGTAAAAACTAATGAAGTTATACTAGTCCAGTTCACTTTTGGGAGAAATTTAAAAAAATGACGAAGTTATAAGTTTTTTTTTTTGACCAGAATTTCAATAGGCGACAAAATTCCAAATCTTTTCCCAAAGTTGTCATTTTTTCCCAACCCGAAAGGCTCAATTTCCCGAATGGTTCATCCAATTTCCAATATTATATCTGAAATGTGCTCAGCCTTAAGTGGCCATTCCAAACACTTTGCACAGTGGCAAAATTTTATTTAAAAACATCTTATCACATTACCTCTACTAGCCTTTTAGAAATAGAAATCAAATATAAGTAACATATGCCATAAGTGCAATTTAAAGGCCTGAAATAATGTGCATGGCGACCAGTGTGGAAATCCAAGGAAAACCAGCAGATGCTGGATATTGAAAAATATTCAAATATGATCAAAGAGGTCTGATTTGTCTGTCATCAGCATTATTGTCCTAAAATGTATTCAACCCCAAATTTCTGACAAGGTGATCCAAACTTGGTTTCTTCAACTTGAGGGACAGGGAGAACGAGAGCGCGCCTGTGTGCACGCCGGAGACTTTCTCGGCCTAATGCACCTGCTCAGCTATTCAAACTGCACTAAATGCCGCCGGAGGCTCCTCGGTCTTCTTGCCTCCATCTCGCCCCGGTGTCACTCAACACGTGCGCTCTCACTTTGTGGGCCCCCCACCAACCCGCCCCCTCCCCTTCCCATCCCACTCCCCACCTTCAAACCTTCAAAGCCATGTCGGCTCCGTTCATGTGAAGCGGCTGTTCACTGTTCTCTGTCCTTCATTTCTTGTGTCAGAAAATCAATCGTTAGTTAAGCAAGAATTAGCCGCTCGTCTGGCTGAATAATTCAATATGCACACACTCGCTTATGCACAAAAGATGAAGACTGTTTTTGATTTTTTTTTTCAGTCATTTTTCGGACAATTGTCAAGCTCTAAATCAGATGATAGAATGGAGAAGGGATTGGGATCTGTGGTCAGTGTTTCTTACGATTCCAAAGAAGAGGTATGGCTTTTATACTTTTAGTGCAATTTGATTGTAATTGAATGAAGAAGCAAGAATACAGAAAGGGTAGCCACTTTCATACTTGGTTCCTGATTTACTGGCTTATCAGGAGAGATGTTACATCAAACACTTTAGCATAACTTGCTATTTCCCAAGAATGAGTCGTTTCATCATCGCACATAAAGATAATGAGATGTGTGACGTTGACACTAAGTGAGTCTCTGGTGCTCGATTACTACTTTGCACATGTAACCAAGCAGAAGTGGGTGTAGGTCACATAGTTAGTGTAAGTAAGTCTAAAGTTCTAATCTTCAAATTTCAAGCAAGTTACTGAGGCAAAATGTAAACGAGTCAAGTCTAGTCATTTATTTCATCCATCCATCTCCATTTTCTATAACCGCTTCACCTCACTAGGGACGCAGGCTTGCTGGTGCCTATCCCAGCTGTCTTCAGGCGGTAAGCAGGGGACACCCTGAAGTGGTTGCCAGCCAATTGCAGGGCACACATTGGCAAACAACCATTCACACACCCAATCACACCCAAGGACAATTTAGAGTGTCCAATACACCTATCATGCCAGTTTTTGGAATGTGAGAGGAAGCCACGATGCTCGGAGAGAACCCACGCGGGCACGGGGAGAACATGTAAACTCCACACAGGGAGACCGGAACGAGCTGGAACTAACATCGAGACTCTGAACTGTGAGGCAGACAAGCTCAACACTCTTCCACCATGCCAACCATTTTACGAAAACATATGAAATAAAAATAATTTTAAAAAAAACCACACATTTTGTAAGTGTAGGTTGTAGCCTATAAAGTGCAGTGGTGCCACCAGAGGTATACCGAATTATGGCTTTAGTCCTGCTGTGCCATCCCAAGATTTTAACTGGCCCCCTTCTTGCCACTCCTACTAAAATATCTGTAGACAGTTTTTTGTTGTTGTTTGTTTTGTTTTGTTTTTACATCTTAGCTACACCTTTATTATGTGTTTTGCTTGTGATGTATTGCTTATTGAATGACTTATTTCTTGTTTTGATTTTTGCTGTGTGTTTGCGTGTCACTTGCTAGTCCTGCTAACTCTAATGTTAAAAAAATCGATTAATTACTTTGAAGCAGCGGTTAACTCCATCCACATAATACATCCCATGAATTATAGAGAAGGTGTGTGAGTCTGTCTACTGTATTGTTTGTGTGTGTGAATTGACTGAGCTGTTAATCAGCGACACCCCTGACACTCATATTTGGAAGCAGAGGAAGACTGTGTTTAACTACTGTGCTCGAATCAACAAGCACTTTGCAACCCGCTTCATTACTTGTCTTCACCTGATCACTACTAGCCGCACCACCACCTCTTGATCAATTCCTTGTTCGGGATGACCAAATTGTGCTGTGTAGAGCTTTTTGTGAGCGTAACACACCAATATTGATCTACGTCCTGCCAATGTCGCTGCCCTCAGGCTGGTCCAGCTAAGGGGACGCATAGCTGCTGGCTTTTTATGTTCGTTCAGAAAAAAAAAATCTATTCATGCTTTTTACATACAGTTTGCCCTCATGAAGGCTCGAATGGAGCCCATCGTAATTGATTTTGGGCTAAAGGTAGACTACACAAGACTGACGCTCACATTCACACCATCACTGAATGGAAATAGGAAATGAACCCAGGCGGCCTGCACTGAGGTCAGGTGAATGTACTACTCATCAGTTCTTACCGTTGGAGAATTGAAGCGCAAATATTTTGTGACTTTAGTTCTTTAGATGTTTCCCTACATTAATAAAATATGTATATATTATTTTTCTTAACATTTGGATCAATTCTTCAAATTCAGCTGTCTCCTTTTTTTTAACGCCAGTATCGTATTTTATGTTCTTAGACAGTATTAGTGCTTTTATTATTTAATTATGTGGTAAATGAAGTACTATTGAGAATGGAGGCTTCTAACAAGAACATAGATAGCCAATGTTAAAGCTACGCTATAAAGTATTGTGAAATTGATGAAATGCCTATGTGCAAGTTCTGGGGGCAAATTGGTCCTTCAGGACCATGGACAGCACCGCATGACTACAAAGCCAACAATTAAGATTTGGTGTGGAGTTTGTGGTCACAATTTGCTTGCAGTTCTGATCTCCCAGGTCCAAATATACAAGATGTGAGTGATACTAAATTTTGAGTTGGTACATCATCATTACCACACGTATTTCTGTGTTTTAGTACATAACAACAAATCAAATTGAGTTTTGATACATAAATGTCAGGCCTCTAAGAGGTACTATATGTTCAGACAGAAGCAGACTTTGACACCATTCAAAGGCCTAGGATATTTATTCAAGCTTTTCGGGCATGTTAACAATATTTTTACAATTTTAAAAAAAATTGCAATATTCAAATTTTATCAGTTGACTTTTTGATGAGCTGTACATCCTAATAATTGCAATTAAAAGAAAGAAACTTTCATTATTTGTGAAATTTTGGAACAAAACAGAACATTATGGTGAGGGAAATTTGTTGACTTCTCCTGTAAAACAAATGTTAAAATAAATGCGTGAAAACATATTTGAAAACTGCAAAATGCACGCAACAAAACATACTTTAAAGGGGTAGCCCACTTATCACAGGAAAAATGTATTATTATAAAGCTAATTTGAAAAATGAATCATTTTTCATATCAGATTATTACCTTTAAGAAACATTTTTCCATTTGTTGTCGACTGAAATGACATCACGTCTTCAAGTTACGACCGATCACAGCTCACCTGTTTTGTGCAAACTAAACCGTTATAGGTTGTTAGCTGTTAGCTGTTAGCTTACTTTTTTAGAGTAGCTTATCCTCATAAGGCTTGCTGGTGCCTATCCCAGCCGTCTTTGGGAAGTAGGCGGGGGACACCCTGTACTGGTTGCAATCGCAAGTACCGATAGCATAAATTAAGGCCAGGTATGGGCTAATTACTGATATAGTACTTGGTATCAATAGGTACTTGCCCATCGCTAAAATGTACTGCACTGATTAAAAATAAACTAGAAAAATAAAACAAAAGATGAAAGACAGTTTGAACATTTGATTTTCCCATATAACAGCTAACGTTTTTACTATTTGACTACCTGTATTAAAATAAAATTAAGTTTTGAACTTATTAATGTTATTCGATGTATGGTGCAACACAATTCCTATTATACTGCAGTCAGCCCATCGGTGTGGACGTAAAAACTCAACAGTATATTAAACAAGGAACCAATATAAACAAAACAAACAAATGAAAAAAAAATGTCTTTTTCGCATTTGTCAGTGCACTCAGTTTCAAAGAAGAACTTTCAAATGGGATAGAAAGGAAAGGGAAGGTCTTGGAGATGATGGGAGTGACCCCAAAAAAAAAAAATGGAGAATATGCCACTGAGTGGTAAGTGAAAATGAAATTAGCAGTTGCGAAAGCGCCTGAGGGCAAAGTGGACTCGTGTCCCCTGTGGCTACGTGCTTTCGAGGCGAGGATGAATTCAGCATGACTAGCTGTTCTTCCTTCACATTTTGGTGGGTTTTTTTTTTCTTTTTGCTGGAGGGGAAGGATGGCGAGGTGAATGAGAGTATATAAACTGCTGATGAAGATGACTGACTTCTTTTTTCAGGGTTGATCACCTCCTAAACATTTCAGTCATCTGACCCTTTTTTTCTTGATTTCAAATATTTTGGGGGTTTGTTATAACTTCCTGTTTTTATTGTGCTTGGTTTCAAATTGGATAAGTGACTGTCTCCTGCCAAGGATCTCAGCATGAACCCAGGAGCTTTTTCGGGTTCTGGTCCACTGTCCTTGGCCATGTTCTTGATGAGGAAGGGCCGATCGGGCAGCGAACTCTTTGGTAAAACAACAACTTGTTTCATTTTCATCAACAGTACTTGTGATATGTTTTTTTTCTTCCAAAGTCTCGTTTGAGCATGGCAGTTTTCTTTTATGCCAGAAATCAGATTAATAACTATAACATGATAAAATTCTACGTAAATCAAGTGGAGATAGACCATGATGTTTTTTTTTCTGGCTGTTGGTCATAGTCAAGAACGCTGATTATGAATCATTTGAGCCGATATTCATTTTCGGTAAAAATAAAAAAAAATACACTTCAAATTATTCCAACCTTGACTTTGAATGTTTTTCAGCATGTTTATTGAGCAGCCGTTTTTTTTTTCTTCATAAAATGTAGACCACATACTGCAGCTTTTTTCTGAAAATCCAGCTCACCAAAATTTTAAAATGACCACAATGTTGAAATTTAAGTTATTTTTGTTTTCAAATACATGTAAAACAAAACGGAATTGAAATTGAAGTAGTTACCTGAACTGTTTAAAATCAAAGAAAAGTTTAAAATCGATTCATTATTGGCCGGCAGATTTTTTTTAAATTTCTTTTAAAGGCTGATGCCGATATTCTTCAAAATGCCAAATGTTTGTGCCAATAACCAGCTTGGCCCATAATTGGTCTATCCCTGCCTTTCAAAATCAAAGCGATATGTATGGATGTTTTTTTTTTTTAAATCAGAAGCTGGATTGTTGTATTGGACACCAGGCATCTACTACCAACCAAATAATTAAGATTTTGAAATGTATGGTGTTGACCACCAGCATATATAATTTTAACCAAATAATATGAAAACATGTCTGCAAAAGCTACATTTACAATATCCTGTCATTAATAAATTGCTGGGGAAATGTAAGTAGTTCAGTTGATGGAGCAAGTTGAATTTTCGAAATCAGATTCATGTACAAAAGAATTCTTTTAATTTAAAGGCTCAATATCACTGACGGGAGGGCAATTTTTCAAATTCTGAAGCGAATTTGTGAGGAAGGTTTTCTTCAAATGTGATAAAGTCATCGTGATTTGTAACACCTTCATGGAAACTTTCAGCACCTTTACAACATGTGCTGTCTTGAATTGAAAGAAGATAAAACCAAGATGCAAAAAACAAATCGGATCAGTCTTCCCAGAAATTGATTTTTTTTTTAGTCAAAGAACATGTAAAGATGACACCATAATTACATTTCTTTCTTTCTTTCTTTCTTTCTTTCTTTCTTTCTTTCTTTCTTTCTTTCTTTCTTTCTTTCTTTCTTTCTTTCTTTCTTTCTTTCTTTCTTTCTTTCTGTGTTATCAAGATTGTGAAATATAAATATTACCGAGAGCAAATCACATCCTGCTCAGCTCTGGGCCAGACAAGAAAAGAGGCTGCGTCTACATTTTTTATCATTCCCCTTTGGCCACAGGGGCAGACTGGCGTTTTCTCAAAACTCTTCCGACAGCAGCTGTGAGGCAATAAAAACGTTGACTTAAATCATACGTGCTCACGCCGATGATACATTTGGTATAAGGTTAGGCGTCCCAAAAATGTAATATTTAGCAGACAAAGTACTGTAAACTATATTTTCATCAAAAGTTTTTATTTAGAAAGAATTTGTTGACCTTACAGTAATTTTGTATTGTGTATCTATGTTTTTATTTAGATTATTTTCATTTTTCGTTTGCATCGTCAGGAACATTTCTGTAGCTAGCTTTATGGATCATTCACTGTCATGGTGAGTTAGGATGATCGACTGTCTGTGTTTATCAACAAGAGAGACATCAAAACGATCAAGTATTTTCAAACATCTTCGTTTACCACCCTTAATTATAGGGACTGGGATTTTATACGTCTGGACTCCCTAACATACGTGAGCATAAAATAGCTTTGAGTAAAATATCAAGTCAGCAATCAAATTTAGTACAATACGCTGACTTGAAGACGGCTATGCCTTCGATCCCTCACTGTCCCCTATTGGTCGTAGACCGGTACTGACCTGTTTTAAATGCAAAATTCGGGTGTTCAATCAAATGTGTACGTTTGGGCGAATGTCAAAAGAAAACAGTAGTGACGCTCACCTTGCCTCGTGATATTTGATCTTTTCACCACACATGTACCATTGTAGATCAATGGCAGAATGAACACACTAAAGCTTTAATAAGGTAGCTGGAATGAGTCAAAAGCTGGAGACCAAAAGCAAATGTCCAATACATTGGACACAGAAGAATAGGTTGGGGCTTTGGATGAAGTAAAACGTCTTGATTTGGAAATTGAAATGTGAAAATGAGGAATTATGGGAAACAATGGGAGTTTGAATGTGGAAAGTAGCCCCACATGTCCTGAATGAGCTGATCACTGTAAAATCGGAATTATTTGAATCCTTTGAGAATGTGGTAGGATGGGTTATAGTATTCAAATATTTACATTTATTTGTGATTTTGTTTTTCCTCCTGGAAAAAAATGTAAAAAAAACAACTGAAGACATCTCTAATTTACTGAATGTTTGAAGTTGGAATCTGACGAGAAATCTGGAATAATTAAATACATTTGCAAATTCCAAAATTGTGTCAAATTTTGTTAAAATTGAGAAATGTTAAATAAGGAGATGGTTTTAGATTGTAGATTTCAGAGAATTATAGTCACACGTATAGCACGAAACCACACAGTGAAATTCTTACTAGGGGCTGTGAAAATGATTTTAAAATGAATTATGAATGACCTGAATAGTTTGAAGTTGGAATCGTATGAATGATAAGAGCATTATGAAAGGGTGAGTTAAAATTGAAAACCTTTTTTTCCCCTCGGGAAAATGTGATGTAAACTGAAACAACAGTTGCCTGGATGTTCCATATGAGCTATACCGTTTAAAAAATATATCAATTAATGCAGGGGACGCCCCACCACCATTCAAAAACTCAAATAAAATAAAAACATACATACCACGAACCCTTTTGCACGGACAACGCGATGATTGGCGCCTTCCAACAGACAACCAATCTAGTTAATGCTAAGCACAACAAGAACCAATCAGGTGACACCAGTGAGCAACCGCCGAACTTGCCCGGATGTTACACAAGTGTGCGTTGTTCAGTAAAAATTCAGTGGCTGTGAGCGACCATAGTCATTTACGAGCAGGACACACACACACACACACGCGGACGAGTGTGTCAGATACGAATATGAGCAAGTTTCCGTGTTGAAACAAGTTTGGCGTGTCTTTTTTCCTCCGTCGTTCTTGTTTGGGTGTTTAAACGCTCATTTGCGGCAACATTTTTTTTTTTTTTAACTGTCACAGAGAGGAGGGAGAAGAAACTAAAGGAAGTCGTACCCGCACCGGTTGTAACTGACTTTTAATCATCAAGGAGACAGAAAAGCCTAAAAAGGAGACTTATCTGGACGTTTATTGACTGAAAGAGTCGCACAAATGGTCTTCCTTTGGGACGCCAAATACGGTACATCAGTCATTATCTTTATTGATTATTATTTCTATTACTAGATTACACAGTCGAAGAAAAATGTGCTCGCTCTATGACTGGCTATTACTCATATATTGCGTTTCAAATGCAGTATTTTTGACAAGCATGATGAGTCATATTAAAAGGCATGCCTCAACTTTAACACAAAACTAATGTAAGCATCAAAATATAATAGGTAGTTTTATATAAGATTTTTTGAAGGGGGCGAGGGGCTATTTATACTTGAGGATGGAGGGCAAATCAATATTAACATACTTTGAAGTAATTCTTCATGGCAATGTTAAAATGTTAGTTAATCTCACCATTCAATGACAGCAATGTAAGTATTACAATCAAATTTGATTTTTTTTTATAGATAGATAGATAGATAGATAGATAGATAGATAGATAGATAGATAGATAGATAGATAGATAGATAGATAGATAGATAGATAGATAGATAGATAGATAGATAGATAGATAGATAGATAGATAGATAGATTTTATTTGCTATGTGGGTAAGTAGTCCATTTATAATAATAATTATAATAACAACTATATTTATTCCAAACTGTTATTAGTACACTACTGAAAATTACCCCCATTAGACTAAACATATTGCAACTGTCAATCAAAATTGAAAACATTAATTTTGATGCCAATTATTTTTATTACCATGGCCAGATATTGTGGCTGTTGAGGTCGCAACATGTGCCAGTTACCAGTGTGATGCACAACACTGAATCGATAATTATTGGTTTAGCAACTAGCGACGTAAAATATTTTTAGGTCTCGAAAAATCGCTTCAAATTGTCGCCGTGATTCTGGAAACGTCTCTTTAGTCTTTTTTTTTTTTTTCTTGATTTCATATATTTCTTGTATTTGTGTTTCAAGCTATTAGTCATTATTTAGGAGCAGATGTATTTCGGTAGTGATTGAAACATTGTCTTCCAGACCCCTGCCCTGGCCGGCGCTACACTCCCCCATCCACCACCCTTGCCTCAGGGGGAAAGATGGCCGAGGCCCTGGGTGCGCAGGAGGCTGGAGGCGGAGCATCCCTGGTGGGCAAGCTGCGCATGGCCGACCGCGACATGGTAGTTAACTGCTCGTGGCTCCTCGTTAAAGTTTTTATTATCTTTAACCAAACCGAAATATATGATGATTTATTTCGCAGGTGCTATCAGATCATCCGGGTGAGCTAGTGAAGACAGACAGTCCCAACTTTTTGTGTTCTGTGCTGCCTACACACTGGAGGTGCAACAAAACTCTACCTATTGCTTTCAAGGTCAGAAAGCCTCTGTACATATAAAACTAATTGATGGATAAAACATTTGAAATCTTAAGTCCAAGAAAATATTTTGGTCAACTATTGTCAAAATTATTTAAAACACAGTTTAGTCACAAAAACTGCTGACAATAACTCACTGTTATCAAAGGTGACGACAATTTGCAATTTAATCAAGCAAGAAACATAAAGAGGTAGACAGCAAGTGATGTCATGCACTGGATCTGGCCCCCGGGCCTTTTGTTTGACACCGGTGACTTAGCTTAGTGGTACGTGTGCCCCTGGGAGTACGTAAAGGCACTTGAGGAGGTGTGTGAGATTTAGAAATGATTTCTGAAGGTAGCAGAAAATCTAATTTAATACCCTTTTTCATGCTAATTAATGGGAACTTGAAGCAACTTTTGGCTTACTTGTATTACAGCTAATCCTTCATAGTGAATGCCTTTATTTTCTGAAATTTTATACAGTTGCACATTTTCATCAGTGAGGCAATTTTCTAGCAGATGAGCCAGAATTAAAACAGATGACGTGACAGCATCTATTTTCTGGTATTTGTAGAATCAAATAAAATAGAGCTGAAACCAGACATGTGTGACAAGTTTAATTAAACAGTCAAGGATGTCACAGCAGTCTGCTTTAGGTCATATATTTTTCCATCCAAAAATGTTTTGTGCTAGTTCAGGGGGACTTGGCTGAAAAACAAAAACAAAATAAAAATCACAGGGGCTATCAAGATATTTTGTGCGTGTGATTCCAAACACTCCAAACTAAAACAGAGTGCTGGGAGAACCACAGTTGTGAAATCATGAAATTTCAATTGACCTGAAACAATCAATTGACAACAAATGATGTAAATAATTTCACATTTAAATCCATTTGTTTGTAAATCAAGACAGGATTACTTTTCCCTTTTTGTGAGATACAGGTGTTCCTAGTGAAAAATATGTGACTTTGGTCAATAAATGTTGTGAATTACTAGGTTGTCAGAATATGGAAAAAATAACAAACAATACAACGACTATTTTATCTTATCTTGATGTTAGGAAAGAAGAAGAAGGAGTCCGGTCTCTCTGTTGTCGTCATAATCATCATCATTATCTACTTAGCTTGGCTTTAATGGATGCACCTTGTCTTCAGTGCCTTAAAAGTAAACTACAAGTAGCATTAATATGAAAACAAAGCGATTCATAATCTGCTACGACCCACGACATCAAACACACATGTGAACTGACTACATTTTATGCATGTAGTGTATTACAGTAGTTGTGCGTGTTCATGGGTTAATGGTCTTGTTACATCCTGTTGATGCTCGTGCACGTCTTTCCTGCACTTTCAGGCCAAAATGCATTTGTGGCAAAAGTGGCTTTTAGCCGAAGACCCGACTCATTTAGTAGGGTGTGTTGCATTAGCCCGATCGCAGGTCCTCACGCTCGCCAACATGCATGGGTATGCGCGTGCTGTGTTATGCATCCAAATGAAGTATCGCTTGCCTCTTCCTGATGACAGATTATTGCTATGATGCATGCAAACCATGGATAGGTTTGTGGGTTTATGTATGTCACCTGATTTTTTTGAAGCTCTGCCAATGCCAAGTCCTGATACAAAACCTCGGCAATATTGAAAAGGAAAAAAATAGCACCTCCCATTTGTCTATTTTTTTGTAACAAAACAATTGCAACATGCTTGCTTTTATATGGATAGTGGATGGATTAGGATTGGGGGATATATTAAATTGGGTGTGTCCACTGTCTCCACTTTCCACATTCAATTATTTCCATATGACAAACTTTATCATCGTTACATGACATCTTCTTGTTAGCTTCCCTTGACAACTGGCTGTGTTTATTTAATTGCGTTGTGATGTTGCACAGTATTCATTACAGAGTTACAGAGCGTGTGTGTGTGTATACATATATATATATGTGTGTGTGTATATATATATATATATATATATATATATATATATATATATATATATATATATATATATATATATATATATATATATATATATTTATATTTATTTATTTATGAAAAATATGAAGTCACAACAAAAGGACCACAAAAGCCACATGGTTTGGGCCTTAATTTGAACACATTGAACAATACTGATTGATAATGTTTCCAAGTCCTTTGTCAATAATTAATGATTTTTTAATTTTTTTGTTTTGGGCGGTGGTTCAAACAGGTGGTTGCCCTTGGAGAGGTCCCCGACGGTACAATGGTGACGGTGATGGCAGGCAACGACGAGAACTACTCGGCAGAGCTCCGTAATGCCACGGCTGCAATTAAAAACCAAGTGGCCCGATTCAATGATCTGCGCTTTGTCGGCCGCAGCGGGAGGGGTATGCTGTTTTTCACGTGCGCAAAATTAGCACACCTCTTGTGCACTAATACCACATGGCACTGACGTACACATGGCAAAGCGCAAGTAGCAACATACTGGTAGAGACGCTCCCTTTTTTTCCAGACACACACACACACACACACACACACACACACTCAACACTTAGGCAAATAGTTCAACTCATCTATTTAAAACAGCAGTGTGTGTATATGACAGTTTAAAGAAAAGAAAACAAGTGCTTTCATTTCCATACATGCCAGTGGAATTATATATTGGTGAGAATACTAGTCTTCTGTGTATACGGTATATACTTATGAACACCTTATGAACTCTGAAATTAGTGCAACGTTGAAGGGAAGCAGTTCTCAAAAACTGTGTTTCTACAGCTGGAAGTGAACACAACATCAGAGTGTTCAGCAATGGCCATCAATAGATTAGTAAAGGAAGTCAGCTAGTAGTTTCTTTGTTTTGACACTTCCACATTTACAAATTTGTAAACATCTGTTGTAGCTCTGATGCCGTTAAGATGATGAAGGAAAAGATTAACTTGGTCATCGTTAGTCAGAGCTTCCTATTTTGCAGAAATTTACATCCAACCTTGTACTCAGTAACATTGTTTTTTGGCTTGTGACAAGTAAAGTATTTTAAAAAAAATAAACAATGGCAAATCATAAACAAAGACTTTAATAAGAAAGATTAAAATATACAGCTGAGTTGTCCTTAAAATGTCATGAAATTTGTGGTGGTTTTCTATTCTACATCTGCATGGGCTTGAACAATTACTTGATGGCTTTTTTCATATTGTTTTATGTCATCCCTTCATCTGTTTTTTTTTCTTCACATGTAGGTAAGAGTTTCACATTGACCATCACAGTGTTCACCAACCCCTCTCAGGTGGCAACATACCAGAGAGCCATCAAAATTACAGTCGATGGTCCCAGAGAGCCACGGCGTAAGTAACAAATCCAATTCCGTGTGGGAATTTTTCTTTTCTTTGGGAACACGTCAGTTTGAAGCATTGCCTTGAAGGTCAAATGACCACATTTTGCAGCAACACTTCTGGTTGAATGAGCTCAATTTGCTGTCTTGCTGGCTAAGACAGAAACTTGGAATTCTTGCTTCTGAATGTGCAGCTAAATGAGTCATCGATGCAAATGTCAACTTCCTCTATCACTTCAGCTCTGCTCTTGCCGTTGTGCATGACTATCACTGGTATCAAGCAAACAGCTCTGAAGTGATCATTGCTGGAGTTTACTGGAGGTTCAGCGCGACACTTCCTATTCGTGATTCGCTACGGGTGAATTCAGCAATTCGGAGTAAGTTTGACAGATAAAATTAATTCATGAAACACCGCCAGTTGGCACAACTGTTTCATGAATTATTTTATTTGTCAAACTCAAAGTTAGTAGGCGGTGCCAAATCCTGTTTCGCTCAAATCTTGTCCAATCCAATGCTTTGGCGTGAAGTGGATGGAAACATGGCAGCTATGATGACGAAGGACCTTCCTGAGCTTTCAAGCGAATTAGGTAGAGATATTTTAGACCTTGTTGTGTATGTGAAAGCACGGCCTGCCGAAAACGATTTAATAGAACATAAAGTGGAAGAATGTATTGAAGTTTTGTCATTTCTGCGCTTTCCGATAACGACATTGACCCAAGAGTGACCAAAGAAGTACTCCACATTCGTTGGTCTTTCTTGGCTTGAAGAGCAGGGTGACCAATCAAGCGTTCGGGCCCATCCATCAAACTTTGACGGGGGAGTTTGACAGATAAAAAGAACTCATTAATCGCCGCAACACAGAACCGTGAAATAATTAGCTAAATGGATAAATAATTATATATATATTTTAATGAAATAACAACACATTTAATGAAGCTGATTTATTTGATTAATTAATCTTTTAATAAATAAATGACACGACATTAATTAAGGGAACATTTACTTAATTAATGACACTTTAATTAAATTACTCAATTTGATTAATTGATTAATTAGTTACACTTTTTTCTTGGTACATGTATTTACTGAATTTTGGTACCTTCGGTGCTCCATATTGTGATGGGGTTGATTTCTTTACTGTCGAAACAACTCAGCAAAAAGTTAAACAAAAGAAGCGCCGCCCACTCGATAAGACTTGCTCTGCCAAAGACTTCAGATAAAACGATACTACCAGTCATAATTTTATGTGTTATTTGTTAAAAGGAAAATCCAATAAAATAACAATTAAAGCTCATTTCTGCAATGATGTTCTTGCAGCTAATGAAAAAAAACGGCTTAATTAGTTTAACACTTCCGGGGGTGACACTAACCCTAAACAGGTTATTCAATACAGCACAGCAGTTTTACTTCTCAACTCCTAATGTGTTGTTTTGTAGCTCTGGCACAGTGTAAAACAGTTAACTATTTAGAAAGTGTTAGTTCAACTATACAGTGTGAAGCTGTATAAACCAGGAAAAGTGTATAAATGGTCTCTGTGAGACTGTTTAACACTCTGATGTATTGCCGTAAACGGCGACAAACACTTTTAATCCAGCCTAAAGAAAAAATAGTACTTGCATCTGCAACTACAAAGCCTTTTGGATCAGGCCTCAATCACTTACACTTTTCACAATTTGCGGCAGGGCTATATAATAGTGAGGGATTACTGTGCGCATGCACACATTAGGACCTTTGAAGTGTAACCAACACCAATGTGCACACATACACAAGCATGCACACACACACACACACAAAGCTACATTGTGTATATCAGGCTCAGTAATGAAATTCTCTCTTAGGTCATCGTCAGAAGATGGATGATATCAAACCTGGGTCATTGGCTTTTTCTGAGAGACTCACAGAGCTGGAACAGCTGAGGCGGAGCACCATGAGAGTGACACCCCCACACCACCATCATCCTCATACACATCATCATCATCATCATCATCATCATCAGCCCTCCGGTTGTAACTCACGTCAGTCGACGGCGGCCGCCGCCTTGCACTCGGCTACGTTCTCCAGCCCCGCGCACACCCAGATGGCAACTGGTAAGAACTAAAGTTTTGGGATGGTTGTGACACAAAAAGGGCATCAATATTGTTTACGCTTTTAGGTATACTTTTATGTAACAGAAAAGGATTTATGGATCATTTGGAAGGGCTTCTATTTCAACGTAGAAGATAAGGTGAAAAGTAATTGATGAAAGAATTTTGCTTATCCCAACAAAAGCACGTAGGGATCCAAAACATAAAAATGCATCAAACCCAATCTTTTTTACAAGCCTGTTGTTCCTCCTTACTGTTTGTGTTTGTGTGTCATCATCGTGGAACCTCACTGGGGCACTAAACAGTGGTATCATTTCCTCTTATTTGCCTGGTGGTGACGCTGAAAGTATCCTACTAAATGTAAACTAACACTTTTGTCCAACAAAAAAGAACACATTCATTTTTGTGGAACTCCAAGCTAGTCTCACTTCCAAGCTGTCAACCTATCAAGTAATAGAAGGGATTTGTCACGATATAATTATATATGGCCAGCTAAACAAACAGATGAATATCAATTAGTTTCTGCAAATGTTTACCTTTTTTAATGATCAATTACAGCATTCCTACAAAAGGACAACTGTTATTTTGCCACCAAAAACACATTTTTACGGTCTGTTTTTGTACGTGTTTTATTGATGGGAAGGACTGTCCAAGTGTTCAAGATGCTACTAAAAATATATTTATGTCAAAGTGTACAGTATATATGCGCGGATTTTGCTCCTTTTGTCCAAATTTGTCACTCAAATGACCTATTTTCAAACAGTGATTACTGAAGAACGGAATAAAGTAGAATCTTACTTTCTTTTTCTGGGTAAAGAACGGAAGCCAATGTTTCATATGGCACCACCAATGTCTACATAGTCATTCAATACAATCTTCTGTCGGCCTTGAGAACATGTGTCAAAATACTTGAAATCTGCTGGCACTCTCGGGGTTGCCTTTTCAGATAATGCTTGGCATTGAACGAGTTAAAATAGATAGACTTAAATAGCACTGTTTGAAACTAAATAGTTTTAGTTGAAAATAGTTGACTTCAACTTTCAGGATTCCTCATCACATCCATTCCAATGGTAGTATCTCAACTTTTTTCTCGCTTGGGCTCAATAAATCAATATGTATGGTGCCGTACCAGCTAGCCAGCTAGGCTAACCAACCACTTAGCCGATGGCCTTTGTATGCTGTGTGAGACGGTGTAACAAAGACAAAGAATTTGGATTCTGTGTTTGTTTCCGAGAGTCAATTCACATTTTTGCTCAAGTCACCGAAGTTTTGTTTTTGTTTAGGAGGGCTGGGCAATAAATTGAATTAATATGATTCATTCCTTATTTCTTAAATGGAAGCTCTAAAAATGAACCAAACTCTGAAATTGGGGTTTTGGTCAAGTGGCAGAATGTCAGATGGGTAGTTTACATACACAACATGTTCACGATAGCTACAGTATTAATAGACTTTTTGCCTATCTGATTGACTTGATCATGATGGGACAATATTTGTTGACGTTCTATAGCTAAATCAGTGATTGTGTAAAGTCTAGTTATGAAATACCTAATTGCGGCATTCAAGCAAGTTATACGGAAGCTATGAAAAGCTTCTTTTTTTTTTTGCCTGTAGGTTGAATGTTAAATCTATGTCAAGTTTGATTTAAATTGTGTAACTTATTGTAGTCTGAACATTTGCATATAATTTATTTTTTTTAACAAATGAATGCTACTTTACATAAATGTTTATTGGGTTTGTTACTTTGATTTAAATCATACGGGTCCAGAATGACTGGAAAAAAAAACATTTTATTTTATGTCCTAGTTCACAGCCCCAGTAGCAAGTGCTGTATTAAATGCTTTTTCCTCCTGTCCCTTCTCCTAGAAGGTCGACAGATGCAGTCATCTCCATCATGGTCCTACGACCAATCCTATCCCTACCTTGGACAGATAACCACACCTAGCATCCACTCAACCAATCCCCTCTCACCAAGTCGCTCATCGCTAGGCGACCTTTCCTCGCGTCTTACAGGTAATGCACACATTTAAAGATTATGCAAGACCAAAAAAACACATTTGTAAGCCTTGAATTTTTTCCCTCATTAAGGTCCTGACCTGACAGCGTTTAGTGACCCAAGGATGACCTTGGAACGATCTTTCACTTCTGTCCCCTCCTTGCCAGACACTCGCTTCTCGGACCCGCGTGTGCATTACCCCTCCACGGCTGCCGCCTTCACTTACACACCCCCGCATAATCCCGTCTCCAACGGCGCCATTGGCATTACCATGGCGACAGCTATGGCCACCACACCCGCCGGGAGGTACCACACGTACCTGCCGACTCCATACCCATCAAATACACCTCACCAGGGCCAGAACAGGCCCTTCCAGTCCACCTCCTCGCCATACCACGTGTACTACTCCACGTCAGCCGGCTCCTACCAGTTCTCCATGATGGCCGGAGGAGGTGGTGGGGACACACGATCCCCGCCGAGAATCCTACCACCTTGCACGAATGCCTCGACAGGCTCCCCGCTCTTGCCCAATCAGAATGAAGGTGTGGTTGTGGAGGTGGAGTCCAGCCATAGTAGCTCGCCAGCAAACGTGGAGGCTGTCTGGAGACCTTACTGACAGGAATGTTTCGTGAATGTTTTCATCGGCAAGCGATCATCAAAACACTTCTACTGATTGTCAAGACTGACGGATCAAAGATGTCTGAGGTCAAAGATCATATTTTTCATTTTTCAGTTGCTCTTCAATTATATTATTACAGTGGTGCATTGACTCCAGAGTTACCCAGGCGAGTAACTCAGATCAGTCAAGTTAGTCTCACATCAGATTTCCCCTTTGGAGTGGTTGTCGTCAAACATCATGTCACAAAGGTTACATGACCAAATTCAGACAACAGGAATTCGCACAACAAAAAACATTTCAAACAGCTTTTATAATTGTACATTTTTATACAATGTACATCACCTCAAATAATTTAAGCAACTGCATGAGTGTGGGTACCGGTGCGTGTGTGTGTGTGTGTGTGTGTTTGGAAATTTTATTCGATATAAAAGTGGATGTGGATTATTAAGGTTTTTTCCGGTGTTTGTGTTGCATATCCACTGAGATCATTTTGATCACCTTTTGGCCACTCTAAGGATTTACGTTTGGCACCTCGTCAGTTAATTCTGCTTCAGTATTGTACAGTACTACACTTCACTTCAATGTAAATTAAGTTTTATGGTTTTAAGCAGTGGAGTTCATCTTTGTCTCTGCAAAACGCAGTCTCTTGGAATCCCCAAAATACGTAACAAAATACCTGAAAAACAAAACAAAACAAAAACATAATTTGAGCAAAAAAAAAAAAAAAAAACGAAACTTGTACTGTACTTCCATAACTGGTGGTGGCCGGATGTTGTGTAGCTTGATGCCGCCATCTAGCGGTCGTTATTTCCGCTCGCAATACAAAAACTGGACCAGATTTAACTCGCGTCTTGCAAAAAATGAGCTCGTTGGGACACTCTTGGGTCAAAGTACCACTGTATAATTATTGTTTTGTTGAACTCTGACTGGGCAGTATAGAGGAAAGTGGTTAGCACTTCTGCCTCGTAGTTATGAGGTCAGGTCAAATCTCGGCTCAGGCCGTATGCATGCTCCCCGAGACAGTATGAGTTCAATCTGGAAATCTTTGATTCCTCCCACATTTCAAAAAACATGCATGTTTGGTTAATTTAAAACTCTAAAATGTGCATAGCTCACCTAAAAAATAAGTTTTTTTTATTTTTTAAATGTATCTTCTATTACATAAATGCACATGTAAAAACCCGGAAGGAAAAAATGAAGTGTTGGTTTGTTGTCTCATATCGTGACTTTCTAAAAATATTAGAGTAAGTCGTTTTTTTTAAATGCAAATTTTCAGGACGCTGGTCACCTCTGCTGAAATCGGCTACATCATCAAACAGATTGTTCACGTCAACACTGAAATAAAATTAATAAACACAGCATAATAAGTAAATGGTTTGTTTTACTATTGATATCGTATTGGAATTTAAAGGGAAAAAAACAGACCTTGGGCCATTATTTGAGGAAGGTAACGACAGTCATTTTTTGACGTCAAATCCATGTTTTCAATTTAGACCAAAGCTAAAATAAAATCAACAGTCTCACTGTTCTAGGAGGGAATTGTTATTTGGTGCGAAGGAGCCAAGGTCAAAATTGGACGAATCCAGATCCAGAATTTCCCCATTGTCTTATTCCTTGTTATCAGAAAGCTAAACTTAGTTATTGAAAAATATTCGTTTGCCTGTTTAGTTTCCTACTGAATACATTTCAATGATGACTCACCCACAAACCAAAATTGATGTCCTCACCAAGTGATCATTGAAGCACGCTGAAATGAGAAAACCAGTCGTAGAAACTAGAAAGTACTTTCTAGTTTCTGTTAGAACTACGAATAAATCATGAAGAGCTGGCACTGAATGCTGGGGAGCTAAAATGAACGACACGTAGAATGCGAAACCGATGTTTGACCCTGACCATCTAAAAGATGGGTTTGTAAAATACTTCCATTAATATAGTAAAGCGATACACTCCTCGCCAATAGACAACGGTAATGCACATAATAAACGCTAGCCAGTCTATATTTTACTAAACGAAGAAGACAATCGACATGCCGAAGAAGAAATGTAATACGTCATACCGCGAGGCGCCAGTTTTTCAAAGCGTTTGTTTCTCCGTGGATGATATTTTCAGGATTTTTTTTAAGTTACAGAGTTTCCGCAAAAACCTTCTGCCAGCACAATGACCGAAGACTCAAGCTATTCTCCTAGTTTCAAACGACCTTCGGAAATTATGCGAATGCGAAAGAAAAGAACCCGCAGCGAAGCTTTCGCTTCTAGCCCGGGTGTTGACACCGGCGGTACCGAGCAAAGTTCTTCCCCACCGTCGTCGTGTGTCCGGCCTTTTTCGCCCGGGCCACTTTTTTTCAAAAGCCACACGAGCTCCGGTGGTGGGCTGAAGCGCAGGAACCCTTTCGCAAACATTGAAAACAAAAACAGTCCGGGAAAGAAATGTCTCATTTTCGAGAACGACGAGGCGCAAAGGTCAACAGCAACAGGAGATTTCACAACTAATAGGAACGACTCTGTTTTCTCTGAATTGATTAGCAAAGTAGAGGACAAGGAACTACACGAAAACGACAATCAGGTTAGTTGTCAGTTATATTTTGAAGAAATGTTTCCCTTGACTTGACAAGTTTAGTTCATTTGTAGCACGAAATATATATATCTCAAGTCACCCATCCCTTTTAAAATGAACATTCCTTTTTGGCGCTATTATGGGAAATTGGACAATATGCCGTGGGACGCTTGAAGATCTCTCACGGACAATTTAAGTGCCGTACGTACGAATGTCTTCGCCCCCTAACCCCTTTCCCTATGTCAGGAGTGTCTTTCGCCCTCAGAAGATGTCTCTCTTTTTGAGGAAAGCGAGGAAGATGTCAAAACACCATTGCTGAAGGTAAGTGTGTGTGTGTGTGTGTGTGTGTGTGTGTGTGTGTGTGTGTGTGTGTGTGTGTGTGTGTGTGTGTGTGTGTGTGCGTGCGCGGGGGAGGGGGGGGTAATTTTATGCAATTCTAGATAGTAATGATGAGATAAAATTTTCAGAATGTTTCATCACTACAGGTAGGGTTGTGACTTATAACTGCCCTAGCTTTTGAACATCTATCACAGTGACTTTAAACTCATCTATTTTAAATGATGTACCCCCTATGAAATTGTCTTCTGTCTTTTTGTTCAGCAGAGTACTCCATAACCAGTTCAAAGCATTTTTGGATGATAAAAGAAACTCTTAAAACTGTGTGCTATTCAGTCTTTGTCGGATTTATGAAACTTTGAAAGTATGTTTGGATTGGTATCTATTGCCGTATTTAACCCGGAATTATCGATTGTGTATGGTCATTTGTTTCATTTCTGACAGGTCTGCCAGAAAATTGTATTACTAATGACAATACACACCTGTTTAAAAAAAAACCAAAATAAAATAGTTTTGCTGGAAAAGAGTGACTCACATTTTTACGATAAGTATTCCATGAGCCAAACAATTTACTCTTACTTGAAAAGGAAAAATTACCAGTCCTGCTATGGCATTAAAAAGTATTAAACTTGGATTAAACTGCAGAAATTATGTTAAAATTGCACATACTTCCTGAAGTGCCTTTACGTGGCCTGAGAGTACGTACTTGAACCTCAATTTGAAAACTGCTGGTCCTCCATCCAGTGCAACTCTACATCACATGTATTATATGTGGTGGATTTTTTTTTTTTTCCATTCCCGGAAATCTTCTAGTTTCTCTCTCTCTGCTTAAGTAAAAAAAAAAAAAAATCCATTCCCGGAAATCTTGTAGTTTCTCTTTCTCTGCTTAAGTAATAAGCCAATGCTTATTGGTCATTATTTTACCATTCAGTTTGTAAACAGCTCAGCAAATGTCTACCATTAAATGTGTCTATTCTTGTAAACAGTACCTTAATCTCTTATCTGGATCTATTATCTACATTCTATTTTGACAAGGAGTCTCAAATGTTCAACAAGAGTTCACATTTAGGTCTCTCAGAACACGCTGACAAATTTGTGTTCCTAAAACTCATCCTCGAATTAAATTACAACTTCAAGCACTGTGTTTTATTTGTTATTATTCAATGTTATTTATTATTTATTCATCAATCTTTTGCATGTTCCTGAATTTAAAAATGTGGTGATAATGCCTGAAAATCTGGGTCATATTCCCAATTGATACCAATTCAAGTTGCAGTTGAGGGGTATCAAAGTTTCAAGATTCCAGTGCATTTATTTGACCTTTTATTTTATTTTTTTTCCTCTCTCTTTTCTCAATCCAGAGCCCGCAAGCCATTTCACCTCTTTCCATCGCGCCACCTCTGTGCACAGAGTATCCAGCAGACTGGAGCTTGAAGACCCGGGTTCTGTTTACATCCTCGCTGTCGTTGTCTTGGTCTGAGCAGCCAAAAGCTCAAGAGGAAGCCTCTGGGCTCAGCCAGCACTGCCGAGCACAGTTCACCGCATGGCCCCACAATCTACAGGTATAGCGACCTAATGTCGTGTTAAAATTTTTTTTTTTTTTTTAAATATATATATATACATACACACACACACACACACACGCACATACATACGTATACATACATACAGTACATATATATCGAATTTGTTTCCTTTGTTCTTCCTACAGGATCCAAAGTCATGCACAGAGCTTCGCTGTGCCTTCCAGCAGAGTCTCATCTATTGGCAGCATCCCAGCCTGTCTTGGGTGCCGCTGTTCCCGAGAATCAATGCTGATCGCAGGTTTACTGGAAAGAGTGCTCCCTGGGCTCAAGATGCTGAACTGCAGCGAGGTCTAATAAGTGACTGGTAAGGATAAAAGTCCTTTCCAGTTCTCCACCAAGCAAAATTGATGTTAACATTATACCTTGACCTACATTGTAGAGGACAAACAAATTCTGTCTGTCTGTGCAGGTCGGCCAGTCTGTCATCACTCTACAGTCTATTAAAGGCCAAACTGTGTCCTTATTTCTATGTTTGCTCCTATCAGGTACAATTGTCTTATATGGTTTGAGCAAATGCCAACAGGAAATGTATGAATTTGAAAATCAGGAGGGAAAGAATTATGATGTGTTGCTCTGCACTTTTGGGGTCTTGATGCACTGTTCCCTAGAACCCCATAAAACAGTTACCTCTAACTGTAGCTGTAAAGTAGTTATTTATAAATTATTAATTTGTTGATTATTTTATTGATTAATCGATTAATTGCATTTAAAAAAGTTTTAGAGCCCATCCCCATATTAAATAATCAGAATGCGTAAGTTCTGACACCGAATATCGAACTGATATTAAGCCCTCTTTCAAAGAATCGGTTCTCCTGATGTCAGCCAATAGTAGTATTGGCGCTAGTCTTGGAGCCGTTTTGCGAGAGGGGGGTTGCGTATCATAAGTAGCTTCAGGGAGTTCAGTACTCAAATTGTCATCGGACTGAAAAAGAAGTTGTATTGAACATCATTTTCAAACAGGGCATTATTTCAGTTAAACATGCAGCACTTTCACAAACAAAGGAATTAAGGTTCATCTGTTTTGGTCTGTAATGTCAGAAAATAGGCAAATGTATCGCTTCATGTTTTTCAGAATAAGAGCAGACGTTTGCAATTGCATAAAGAATTACATAAAAATAACAAAGATAACATACATCTGTTTTCACGGATGGCGGCAAAATCTAAGAATATATACTGTTTAGAGGCTGAAATTCCAAGGATTTGACTTATTTCATGATTTCCAGCTTTAGTTCAGTGGATATCATCTACTTTCCCCAGTACTCATATACTCTAAATAAACATGTACCTGTTTGTTTTCATTGTCAGTTCACAGTGTTGTTCCGGGCTGCAGGACTTGGTGGGTCAGACAGTGTTAATGCACTGGTTTCTCCCACAACCAGAGGCCTTCGGGATGCCATGAAAGATGAAGGTATCGAGTTCGGCCTGCCTCTAGTGGAGGGAAGGACAACAAGCAAAGAGCAACAGCATCTTATTGATGAGGAAGGGCAACAGAAAGAGTAAGATGTGATATTGTATCTTCTGTTTAATTAATAGGAAAATGTATTGTTGCTATCTTAATTTCACTTCATTTTTTTGGAGACTACTGGAACAATGGCTCTATCATGCAATCATATATATTGTATCTGCTGTATCTTATCCATCTACCCATCTATCTATACCCACCTATACATGTATCAAAATACTTCTATCACAGTAGCTGCAAACACAAAGAAGAGGTGTGCTGCTCAAATGGCCCTGAAGCTGATGACGACGATGAAGATGGGGCCGGCAGCCTCTCTTGGCTGAAGGAGATGGGAGTTCAGGACAAGATTAACAAACCAGACAGCGTTGGCATCCAACTGTATCCTCTTGTAGTCAAAATTAATCATTTAATCAACACCAATTTTAATAATTGACCAACCTTTTCAGAGCCTTGTTTCACTAATATTGCCCAAATTATCTGATTTCAGCCACATGTTATTCTCTGACCTCTAATTCTTCATGAAATCTGAAAGATATATTTGCACATATCTGATGTTACTTTGCGAAACAAACCAAGTCGAACCTAATCACGAGATTAAAAAGCATTGGGTAATGAACAGTAATTGAGAAATGGTTTATTGACTTTATGACTAGTTAATAGACTAAAGCACGATCAAATTTTCTCTGGGTAATCGATGGATCATTCAACAGAATATCTTTTAGAAAAATTGTCAGTTGTGATAGCCCTGGTATCCTCCAGTGTCTCCTCCAGCTTTGCAATGCCGCGTCCCATTTCCTTGTCACGTGATGCCCTTGACGATCTGCATGCAGTCGCAAGGAAGGCCGAGCGGTGAGCGTGGACCACAAGCCGGAGTCTGTGGTGTATGTGGAGGGGCAGCACACGTTCACGCTCATCAATTTCCTAATCAACTGCAAGAGCGTAGTGGCGGCGGCCGGATCTCAGGCGGGGCTACCACCTACGTTACTGGCCCCCGTTGCTTTCAGAGGAGCTGCTATGCATTTGCTAAAGGTAATCACAGATGACAGAAATATTATCATTCTGTACATAAGTAGAAGTATAGATTACTTAAAGTAAATGTTAAAAAGCCAGTTCTGATGGACCTGTTGAAGTTTTTTTTTTTTTTTTTTTCCAAATACAAACAATTGCAGGAATGGAAGTAGTCTTTACTTTGGTCAAGCTATAGATGCTTGTTTAAAAAAAAAAATCGGAAGTAGAACTTCCACCAGTGACCTGAAAAGCCCTCAAATGACGACGTGATGTACCACTCTTAGATCGGTGATCCCAGACTTTTTTTGTGTCACGGACCGGTTGAGACACACATTTATTTCTTGCACCAGCGACTGTGGTGACATACTAAACACAGTAACTTAATAAAAATGAATCCCCGGGAATAATAAATGTGCCTCAAATTGTTTAAAAAAAAAAAAAAAAGTTCAAATCCGACTAACTGTGTTAACATCATCGCTACTGCATGATCAAATTAAGATGACAGAATTGAATACTGCTTTGGTGGGGTGGCTAAATGATTATTTAGTAACAGCTTGGGCTGGCCATGCAAACTCAACATTTTAATGCTGTCTTCTTCGACTCTTGGGTGCTATTTGTCAAAAGGAGTCAACAGGTTTGTGCCTTTTTTTTAACAACATACCTGCACAATATCTTTATTTTCAAATTTACATTGTTAGTGTTAGATGACCCAGGTGTGCTGTGATCCTTCCAGGCCCGCTGTGTGAATGTCAAGAGCCAGGTTGGTACATCATATCAGAACATGAGCAGCATGGAGGTTACAGGTGCGTATGGGACACAGAAGCAACCTTAAGCTGGGAGACTGCAGAAAGTCAGTTTGTTCTTTTTCGCCCCTCAAGGCCCCATCCTGCCATCCTCTCTGCACGCCATTACAACCCTGCTCCGACCCGCACAGAAAGGAAACTTCTCAGCCACTCTTTATACACATGCGCCGACCGCCATCTTGAATGTTCGCGGAACTAAGCAACAGGTAAAGTGCCCCTTGGTGGGGGAAAAAACAACACTTAAATGTAAACTTTTTCTGATATTGTTTCTGATATTTTCTTTTGGGGGGGGCGGTAGTGTGCTAGTGGGTCATCGGACCTATCTTCATTTGGCCTCAATCTGGCCTCCATCCAGCAGCTCCAGCAACCATCCAGCTTGGAGAAGGCATCTCTCACACAGATCACTATGAACAACTACAGCTACACCTGGAAGAAGTGATTTGCTTCTGGCTCCTCCTGATTCAGCTAACGAAGGGGGTCGGTGCTATCATCTTCAGGTTTTATTTATTTATTTCTTTGCCCAAATCAAAATGCACTTCAATGTGTAAATTGGTTAACATTCTGAAATGTTTAACAAAATTAATGCAATGTTTTGGTCTTATGCCACTTATCTTAAATGTTTAAATGCACACATACTGAAATTACTAAATACAATTCAGTTATAGCAAAGGTGTCCGACGACAGTCCTCTAGGGCCAGTTGGTAGCTTGCGTGTTTTCCAGGTTTCGTTCCCACACCACACGCGCGATTCAAGTGATTAGCTCATTAGCAAGCGCTGCAGGCGCTTGAAAATGCTCCTAGTAATTTGAATCAGGTGTGCTTGAGAGAGCATTGCAAACATGCAGGATACCGTCCCTCGAGGACTGCAATTTGACACCTTTGAGTTATAATATAGGCAGTAATTATTTCACGTGGTGGGGTTCAGTTATTTATTAAGGTTCATTGGTATGAAAGTGTATGCTAAAAAATGATTGTTTTGTATAAATTTGTCGACATAAATGTTTTCTGCACAAATTAGCAGTAGCATCTTTATTTCTTGTGCCACTTTGAAAGCTTACATTTCATTTCTCGAGCAATGACTCCAGCAAATATTATATACAGTATAAACTGCCAGCTATGATAAATTTACACAATTCTTTAGAGTATTTTTTTTTGTACATTTCTGCTAAGCATTCCTTAATTCAATAACAGCAGTTAGAAAAATACCATATATTTCTTACTTTGCTTCTTACCTGTGCTGATAAGTGATACAACCTATCAACATTATTGCTTCTTTTGCACAGTAGATTCTGGAGCTCTTAAGTAAACATAGCAATACATGGCTATTAGCAACTGTAAAAAAATGTTTACTTTCAGTTCTCTTTCAATAAGTGCCTCACTTTCATGGACTTGAAAAAAAAATCTGAAATGAAGACTCTTACAGTGAATTAAAAAAAAAACAAAAAACAGACCATGGCACTTCATGTGTGAGGGCATGACAAGTGGCATTGTTTGGCTTTGTTGTCACATAAATCTCCCATTCTTTGAATATAGTTATACTATCCAGGCCATTGAAATGAAAGGATTGGAACTTCTAACAGAGAGAGAAAACACTTGCTCACTACAGAGTCCCAGACATAAAATGAGGGAAGGACATTGTTGCCGTAATGTAGAAACAAAACTTAATTTGTTGTGACCAGTGGCTGTGGCTCCACAACAGCCAGTTGGTAACAAGTGCACCTTCTCTACAAATGGAAAGGTAACGGCTAGGTTTAGGACATTTTGTTTAGCGTTTTCTCATTAAAGTGCACGCTATTAGTTTACCTAGATGTTCAAGTTCTTGCAACGCTTATTTGAACCCACTAAATAAGTATTAGAAATAAGCATCAGTACAACATGATATATGATGGTAAGTATAGAAATTTTGTTGACCTTATTGGTCAGCTCCTGGGCGTTTGCTGACTTGCTATCATACTTTGTTAAAGTGAATGTCATATTGGGATACGCGATTGTTGTTTCGATTCATATTGCAATACACAAATATACCAATATTATCACTAATCCCTACTACCAATAATCGTTTTATGCGTACAATGCACCTATTTGGTTACCATAATTATGTCCGGGGCTCCGTAACTCACACTGATGAAAGAAAGAAATCCAAAATGAAATGATGTGCATCTTTAAAAAAAAAAGTTCCTTTAGCAGTAGAAGCATCTGCACAATGTGTAGGGGACATATTTTGTACACAGTGATACAGCTCCTGCAAACTGACAACCCCACCCACTTGACAGTTAACTTAAAGCACTTTACCTGAGAAGAACGCTGCTGGTTACCTTTGGGCATGTTGGTGTAAACACGGCATTCACACCATGCATGCTTTGTCAAAAAGGTTCCACCGGGATATGCCGCTATCTTGGGTTAAACAAGGAGGGTGTGGATTTAAGTCTTGCCTTGGGGCCTGATATATCTCAACTCATGGCCTAGCAAAATGCCATAGCATGAGTCCCGGCAGAATAGATGGTGATCAAAATCAGCTGCTACTGAATGAACGGGTCAATGGCAAAGGGGTGTGCATGTGAGAGTGGAGAGAGACAGTTCCGTGGCTAGGTAGCAGGGTGCCACTCACTATGGGAAAGAAGATGATCTGCTTTTGGAGAAGCTGCCCAAAAAAAAAAAAAAAAATCATAAATGTAAAGTTAATCCCAATCAGTAGAAGAGAAAATGGTGCTGGTGGTACCTTTGAAGCCTGTGGATCATGTGCGCCACCAGGGAATCCGAAATTCCAGGGTACACTTCCTCGGCCCGCAAGATGGCTGCCTTCAAGTCGTCCAGAACCATGGGTTTCCGGTTGACTTGTTCATGTCTAGCCTTGAGCTGGGAATGTTAAAAACTCTTTAGCCACTCAAAAGGTTCTTGACACTTTCATTGCGGATTTTGCGACTGAATTGTCACCTCGGCTAACACAGGAGTGATGACTGTGGAAAGGCTTTGTGAATAAGGCCTCTTTGGAATGTCTTTAGTCTGTATGGAATCATAGAGGATAAAATGAGAAAAAATGGCAAATATAAACAAAACTATCATATCATCCGTGTCTAAAAGTGTGGTAAATGTACTCAGGATCAAGTGCCCGGATCTACACAGAGGACAGGTGAATGAGATTTGTGAACCCCCGCTATATTACAAATGTTTTGGTATTTTTTTTTCCCCTAGGTTAGGTACACAGGCCAAGTCCAAATTTACAGTTACATGCCACTTTGAAACACATAATGAAGTGGCGCACTAAACTCTGTTCGAAGACGAAGTTGTAATCACGATACAAGATGACGAAGGAGAGCATTTATTCTTCATAGTTTGGTAGAGAAGAAATGCGGACATCTGTGACAATCCCTAAAAAGAATTAACTCCAAAAGGAGAAAAGATAATTCTCTGCAGAAAAAAATTTAAAAAATGCAATTGATGTGAGGTTGTAGATACTTGGTACATTACCTGCTCAGTTGCCGCTGACTGTCCCTCGCCATTTTGTAACTTCTTTGGGTCCTTTTCCCGAATGGTAAAGATCCAGTTGTCACTGCCAAAGTCGTTACCACCTGATGCCTGCCCATCTTGCTCCCTAATATACATGTCAACCAACGTGTCAGATTTATGCGAACACAGCATAGTCATATACAAAAATGCAGAGATGGCACTGGTATGCACTTAAGTAGAAGTCAAGGTGCTTGTTCAAGGAAATTCAAAGTGCGGATTGCAGTACTTAATAGTAAAGACAAAAAGTACAAAAAAAGATTTTTGTACTGGTAATAATGTGCAGAATTCCCATTGTGATCATCTGGCACATTACAAATATCTGCTTTGCCCAAGTGATACGTATCTTTATGTCATTACATATGGGGTGCGAAAGTAGAGTCATCAAAAAAGACAGATTCGTTCAGGTACCCGGTACGTGAATACTCACTATCAACTATATATTTGTTATTTTCCACAACTGCAAAAACAAATAGAGCTGTGACCGCTTACGAGTCTGACTCATCAGAACTTGACTCTGTGGTTCTTGATTGCTCTGCCTTCCACCGTTTGTACTTGTCCACCAGCTCGGTCAAGTAGGACGTCTTTTTGGCGTGGCGTACAATCAGCTTATGTTTTAGCAGCTCCTTGGCGGTCGGCCTCTGCAAAAATGAAACCCGCAAAAACCCTTTTAATTCAACCTTGATGGGTAACTTAGAACCTGGATGAAAATACCTACAAAACCGGGCTCCTTGTTGAGGCAAGCCTCAACAAACTCCTTGAGAGGCTTGCTGTAGTTTCCCTCCAATGTCGGAGGGTTGTTCTTTGGGATTAGAAATAAAACTTTCATGGGATGGAGGTCCGAGTGTGGCGGTTCACCTTTCGCCAGCTCAATGGCTGTGATGCCTAAAGACCAGATATCAGCCTGAAATCCAAACAAAGATGTTGCTGCGTTTCTCCTTGTCTCAAAATATTTGGTATCTAATAATTGAAACACGGCAAAGGTAAAACAACATTTGTGACAAATACTCCTTTGTAGTAGTCCAAGATTTTGTTTTTTAGAATCTAGGTTGATTATGGCCCCAGAAAAAGATTGTTCAACCTTCATTGTTCTTCATTTTGTGTTTTTGTCAAATATCTAGGTTGATCATAGCCCCAGAACAAGATTGTTTAACCTTCACTGTTCCTCATGTTGTTTTTTTGCTCACTTTAGAGTCGTATGCAGACTGTTTTATGACCTCAGGGGCCATCCAGAAAGGTGTTCCCACAAACGTGTTGCGTTTGATCTGCGTGTCAGTAAGCTGCCCGGCTACGCCGAAATCTGCCAGCTTCACCTCGCCTTGCTCAGAAAGCAGCACGTTGGCGGCTGGGGAAATGCAGAGTTGAAACAACAAACATATATGATTCATTTGACCACACTGTTATTAGAATTAGCATAGACTTTTAAACAAATGAAAAACCTGAAGCATTTTGATTAGAAAAAAATGTGCCACCATGTGAACATTTCACATTCTAGAAATTGTAAACAGCAACAGTAAATACATTTCATGAGGTGAATGAAACCGCAATGAAATTTACTTAAAATGACTAAAACAAAAGCATAAGGGCAGAGTTGATAAAAATGTTTGCAGATGAAAATAGTTCTCTATCGACATGCCTTAAAGAGACAATGTGTCAGCGTTAGACCGTTTTTCATTAAGAAGGAATAAATGATTCAAAAACTTGCAAATAAATGTGTTCTTAATGACCAACAGTATGTTTTAAATATAATAATAGGTCTAGTTATCATATTACATTACATGGGCGGTGTCACCCCTCTTGAGGCTGCCATGTCTGTTACAGAATAAAATAGAAAGCCATTTGTCAATATTAAAGTATAATGAGATGTCAACCTTCACCATCATGTGCACAAATGGAGGTGGTCCCTCTAAAGCTCTGGCTAAGGTCAGTTTAGATTCATAGGTGAACTATCATGAGCCAACCGATTCACATGTAACAAAATTAGGAATGGGAAAAAGTAGTTTCTCTTTTGTAATTGAAGCATACAGCAGAGATAAAATGTAAAATGCCAGCTGTTTTATTTAAAATGTATTTCTGACACTGATTGGTCGCTTTCAATGCATGAGACATAAGTGTGCATGAGAATGTACCTTTGATATCTCGGTGGATCTTCTTCTCAGAGTGCAGATACTCCAGCCCTTTGAGGATCTCTCTCAGAATGGTAGCAATTTGGGTCTCATCCAGAGCACCTGGCTCCATCTTATAAAGGTAAAAAAAAAAAAAAAAAAAAATCAAAATTGTCATAATTTAGGAATGCTCAATACCACGTTTCCAAACAAATACCAGTATTCGTGACTAGTCAATGATACCAAGTACCGATATCGCTAGTACTTTTGATACACAAAATTTCCCACCAAAAAATAATCGATCATTTTAAAAACATATACATTAACATATATATATATATATATATATATATATATATATATATATATATATATATATATATATATACACACACACACACACACACACACACACAGAGTATATACTGTATATCTAAAGCAATAATTCGTTAAAACCACAAGAAACAATCAATTTGATATTTTTCTAGTTCCATATTGCAAAATGGTCACAACTGGGAGGCCGATATTGGAATCGACTGCAGTCACAAGTTTAGTACTTGTGACTGCAGTCGATTCCAATATCGGCCTCCCAGTTGTGACCATTTTGCAATATGGAACTAGAAAAATATCAAATAATGAGTAATAATATCAAAAAATTTGAAGGATATAATAAATATCCTTCAAATGAGGCTTGCATTGCCGACAATACTGATACACTGGTATTGGTACTTGTCCCTCTCTAATCATTACAAAATGTATTACAGTGCTAATTCTAACATTATGATAGCAAGTTGCTGCTCCAATTGCTGCACTATAATGCTTACTATACTTACTACAATGCATTTAATGAAATGGGGAAACATTCTAAGATTTGAGCTGCGCATGGCTGGATCTTTATTTCCCATGTAGCCTAGTTCAGCCAAATCTCAGTACAGCACAATGGGAGAGAGGCCAAAATAACAAAAACAAAGACAGACTGTTATATTTTTAGAATCAAGCCCCAAACACAGGACATTATTAATCTGGTCATCCACCACACCCTTGCAAGAGACCGTGAGCTCAATCCCTCAACCAACGTGACCGTGTTAATGAGTAGGTAAAATGATTCAATATGTGATATTTAGTCCAAGTTTAAACCAATACATGTATATTCCGCATTTTGATTACAAAGAAAATTAAAGGCCACTAACACTGGTGAAAAGAGGACACGCTTTGATGTTCTGAGATAAATGAATGCCTGGTGTGGAATTTTGACTTTTCTACCACAAGGTTTGCCTCAGGAGTGAATGTCAACATGTAGGTTCAAACTTGTACACCATTACAACTTCAACCCAAAACATGATTTTTGCAGCAATTCTGTGTGCATCTACTCACGCTTCTTATCGCCTTCAATTTCCCGCGTCTTACCACAACTGTCACTGAAAAAGTGTTCCGACATCAATATGCATTGCCACAATGTTTTTTGTTCATTATCACAAATGCATTGCTTTCAGTAATTCTCATGTTTTGACAACTTAAAGAAAAGAGAGCTCATAAGACTCACCAAATCTAAAGCTGAGCCTCCTCCTAAATATTCCATGATGATCCATAACTTGGCATCCTATACAGTTGAGGCACATCACATGAATCAATCATGAATCAGAGAAATGTGAGTGATGGCTCCTCCAATAACATTGAACTAATTGTCTGGTGAAACATCACCTTCAAGTAGGAGCCATAGTATTTGGTGACAAAGGGGCTGTCGCATTGGCTCAGCACAGTGATCTCCTGCTGTATGTCTTCAATCTCATCTTCGGCTTCCTCCAGATCAATGATTTTGATGGCCACCACTTTCTGAGTACGATTATCAATGCCTTTGAAGACTTCGCCGAACGAGCCCTTGCCAATGCGCTCCAGCTTGGTGAAGAGCTCCTCTGGGTCCACTCTGATGTTCTGGGTGGATGTGGAGAGGTAATGATTGTATACACACAAATAAATACAAGGAAGAAAAAAAAAAAGTATTGGGGAGAAAATAAACACTAACGGACTTGAATATAAATTAAGTCTTTACGCACCTTGTCAAGCGCTCTAAAATTACTATTATATGTTGTCTGTTTCAATGTTTAGCTCGGACTGGTCTTTAAAGTCTGTCTGCTGATGCTTGTATCGACTATGAGAGCAATAAACGTTGGGCTTACCTGCATCCCTGGCAGGTTCCCAGGGGGATGGGCCATGGTGGGACTGCCTCAGAGCTTCTAGGCTAAACTAATATCCACCACTCGATAGGTTACGCGACTATGGGCAGCTAGGCCCGCGGGACTACGATGTCCGGGGACTGTTAGGCTGCTGTTGTGGAGTTCAAATAATGTCAGAAACTCCCCCCAAAAATGAGATGCATAATAAGAGGCTGGAAACGCTAACAGACGTTTGCTAACAGTGAGACAGTCGATAAGCTCCGAGTCGTTTAACGCCTCCCTTTAATTCAACGTCGGTAAGATGTTATGAGGTGGCAGCGGTTTCTCATGATGGTCGGGAACCAAATTGAACTTGCTAGACAGGCCTTAGCCCTCTGTCACTTTGTCAAAGTGAAGTCTTTCGGTAACAGTTTTAGCTCGCTGAACAGTTAGCATCGTTAGCTCGCTACCTAGCTAGCCAATCATAACAGACAACCGAATGTTGTCTGCTAGTAGTGGCCGCAAACAACGGCGACCCCGGCATGGCATGTACGGAAAGCCAAAGAGCGGAGTCTTAAGGCAACTGTATTCGCACAAACTCTTCGTTATAAGGTCGAAGCAGCCAGTGTTTTGGTTGCCTTCCTCAGTTTAGCCCCGAACTCCCAGCCATCTTGTTATAGTTATGACGTTTCACTGTAGGGCGGTTCTGATCTGAACGATTCCACCGGTCTGCGTGAGCAGCCAAGAGAAGATAATTTTCAAAGTGGCCGATGTTCAATCGTTTACAGTATTCATATTTGCGTTTATTCCGTGCTATTGTATTCTAATTGCTTATGTCTTGCAAAATGGCAATGCTGAGTGAATGTTGCGACCGCAGTACTTATTTCGTATCCGTATTTGTTTTTCTTGTCATATAACCCTCGTTTCGTTCCCTACGTCATCTTTCTTTCCAATTGTCCAATATCCCTGCCCTATTCACATCCTTTCCATCTTGCCTTTGCCTAAAAGACACTTCCTTCCCTCCTTTCTTATCATTGATCATCTCTTCCTTCTTTTCACCCTTTCATCTTAAATTCTATCCAACATTCCTAGTATCCTTTCTTTCCCTTTGCCCATCTGTGCATCCATTCTTAGTCTTCCTTTCTCCCATTCTTGTTTCCTGTGCACTTTCTTGTCCTTTTTTCTCCCCTTTCCCATCCTTAATTGATTCTCGTCATCTCAACCCTTTTGCATTTTCCTTCCTTTACCCATGTTAATATGAAGTGTACTGTATATGTTGTACAATTCATCTCAGACAAGTCGTAAGTACTTGAGCTAAGGTTAATTAATTAATTACTACACTACAGTAGACTAGATTGTTCCCACATTTTACCACATGGTTGCGCCATAGTCCAGGAGTGTTGTGCCGCAGCATCCTTCGTCATGATGCGCGATGGCGGTACTCGATCGCGTGCCGCATAGACTGAAATGTGCACAAGATTACACGATGTGACTTCATTTCCGTCATTTTACCACATGTTGTCTATAGAGTATAAATAAATGAGCTTTGTACCACTGCCGCATCAGGAACTCTTCATTTATAGACGGCCAAAAACGTAAGACACAAAGTCAATGCGCCAGCTACCGTTTCTTGTGTATTAATCACAAATGATTAAAATGTGCACGTATCGGTGTTACAATCAGTTCGTACGGGGGCTTTCCGGCACGATCCCCCTCCCCACGTTAGAATGGGCAGGCACAACCGCCCTCCTCCATGCGTAAAATATGTAGGACATGGTTTGCCACCTCCATTTGAGAAAACTCGAACCGGTAAATATACTGTACAGCGAGTGGAGGGGAGAGCAAGCCGTATTAGCCACTCTCCTCATCGTCAGCCTTAATCAGCGTCTCGACTGAAGAAAAGCAACACATTTGGTAGGAGGGGGAGGAAAAGATGGACATTACCGACCAGGGTGCTCAAATGGAGCCTCTGTTACCAGCGGTGAGTCAAATGAGTTTTGTCTTCGTTCGCATGTGAAATATCCACGTTTGGGTATTTCTCCTTAGACTAAAACACAAGACGGTCGTTTTATTAGTTTATCTTTCTTGATTATTTTCACAGTGCTTCACATAATGAACGTGTTTTTTTTTTTTTTTTTTTAATTCAGGTTCTCCGCAATGTGTAATTCGAGTTTACAGTAACAGGCCAATTCATTAGAGCCACGTTTAATGTCAACATTTAATGTCAATTAAGGCAAGACCTTACATGTTTGGACAAGCCCAACCAGTTATAGTATATCAACATTTTTTTTTTTAAATTCTGGTTGTACACTACCAGTGAGAACTGTATTATTGGTCTCTCAAGTAACAAACTGTGGGAGACAAAATACAGCTCATCTAAAGATTGACTTAATCAAATGCTGTCAGTGTCATTCAAAGCAGCAGTTATTATAAACGCAAATGGAATGTTAATTTGTACCCAAGCCCAATGTGTACTTCACGCGCCCTCTACTTCCTGCAGCCTCTTATGCAACCTGTGAGCTAGGATGAGGCATCTTTGACTTGATTTTACCACACACACTTTACACTAGCAAGAAGGTCTGAATTCTCTGACATCCATCACACTATTTGGGATTAATCATCTTTAGCTGATGCAAATTCAAATTGAACATCTGTCCACTAAGGTCAGAGGCCCACTCCATATAGCCAACAGCGGAATCCAAACAAGGATGTCTGAAGTCGCTGTAGCGTCATAATTACTATTCAGGAGCTTGAAAGATAGAGAAAAAATAGTCACCCTTCTGGAGGGAGATGGGAGGTATTTACTAGGTTTTTAACCGTTACGGTACATAGCGTGCTCGTTCTCCCTCTTCTTCCATGTGTTGTCATAGTGTCAGCAGGATGTCATGTCTATGTGGAGCAGGAGTAGAGCCATAATTGCCGGGAAGCAAGTATTGATGTGATGCAATGTGATTTAAAGCAGCATTTCCCAAACCTCTATTGTGGTGAGGCACAAATTTACTGTGGAATAATCCATGTTTGACCAACAATTAAAATGGGTGGATACATAGGTTAACAGGTGAGTAAAAGAATTCCTGCATCTACAAAAGCAAGGAGGTGTCTAATGGTTATCATTAGTGATTAACAAAATTATTGACCTTCACCCATTTTAAAGGGCCGATGTCATGATATTTTAAGATCAGTTCTATTTAAATAGAATGCATAGAAATTATATTTGGAAAATTGGCAATTTAATTTGTTATCAGACATATGTTATATGGTACCAATATTCCTAACTAGGAGGTGAAACGTGTCGTTTACTTAAGCTGCACTTTTTACCGTATGGCTGCCTTGTCCCTTTCATGACTTCGTTCAATGCCAGCCGGCCACAAAACATTCATCCATATGTGCGTCATCTTGACCACTTCTTCTCACGAAGGTTGCGGAGCGCTGGGAACTACCTCGGCGGAGTGAATGGAGACAAAACAGGCGTTTTACTGACAGTAAAATACAAAACCGTGTCAAGAGGCTGTGCTCACTAAAAGCTGTTCCTCCTATGTAATTGGTCCTTTGGGAAGTCAGAATTCATAACAACAGTTCCGTCCGCAGGCGAATTATTTAAAATTGACGTTGATTCTTCAACAGTGTAATCCCAAACACATATTTTCACCATTTTCTGCCACTGTTTATCATAAATGTTCCCCTTGATAATATGTTCCATAAATATACGAATTTCTCTTTAGCGATTTCTTAGCTCAGTTTCTTTATCTTGCTGTATGTTAGCATACAAAATGTTAGCACCTTACAATTTCTTTGTTTGTGTGTAACATTAGCCCTATATTTTAGCGTGCTTTTTCATTTTTGGGGTGTGGTTGGGTGCGATCATAAATTGAATATTCTAATTCTCACATTGTAAATTTGAATAAATTTTGTGATGTGTCATTCAGACTCATCTAGTGACATTGGTTACTTGTTTGAGTGAAAAATGTCTTTCTTTTTGTCCTGAAGACTGATGTCTTTTGATTGCAGGAACAAAGTACACAAGAAACTAAAAATGTGGTAAGTACAACTACTTGAATTCTGTCAATTTATCAACACAGTATCTTGGATTGCTTATGAAGCTAAATTACCAGGAGCTAAAAAAATGTGACAATTATCAAGACTGCAAGGCTCTTTCACTTTTAGTTTTTAATCTTGTTTAAAAGACTGTAAGTAAAAGCTGGGCAGCAGGCCACAGTAACTTAAAAAGTCAATGAAAAGATACCAGATGCACAAAGTATGGAGGAGCCAACCTTTGACGGCTGTTCAAATGTTGTACTGAATCTTCTTCAAAGGCACTGGGATATCTGACGTTCAGATTCAGACACACGGGAAAAAACATGCAAAATGAACCATGTTTCCTTTTGTTCTCTATTGCCCGCTTTAGTGTAATCCCTCACTTATGTTTATAGAGTGTTCTGATATTGGATTTCTGCCCTATGACATTTTTTGCTGACTGAGATTGTGCAACAGGTATTGTGTTCCTCCTGATCAAGTTAGCATTCAAAATGTATTGAATCCATTTTCATTCCACTTGTGGTGTTTCAAGCAATACAACCCCAACGCATTGTTGATCCACCTTCATGCTTAACAGTTGGACAGAGGTTCTTTTCAGTGAATTCTGTGTCCTCTCTTCTCCAAACGTACTTTTGCTCATTCTGGCCAAAACGTTCAGTTTGGACCCCATCGCTCCACGGAAGTTGTTTCCATAAAGCGTCAGGCCTATGTATGATTTTGCGAACCTCAAACACGGATTTTTATGGTGAGCACATAAAAAAAAAAATTTTCCCTGATTACTAAATAGTACAGTATCTTTTCACACTAGAATCATGTCCCACGACTCCAATGTTGGCCAAATATTTCTGGAGTGATCATGCTCTTATATTTTACTTGATCTTCCAGTGTTTGGTTTAATTTTCACTATTTCTGATGATGCCATGTCTGAATTATGTTCTTAACAGTGGATATTGGGATCTGAAGACACTTTGCTCTCTTCTTATAGCATTCTCTTGCTTTGTGATGGTCAATTATTTTCAGTTTTAGTTCCGTTGTTGGGACAATTTCAGACGAATCTGGCTATTTAACAGATGATCTTTCCAGATGATGATTGTGACTGATCCATGACAGTGTCAGGTCCCAGTTATTTTGAAAATGTGACTGATGGATAAAAAAACAAAAAGTTTTTAGAACATATAAGAATGTCTCAGATATAATGTGATGCCTTTTGGAAGTTTTTCCTTCTTTGCTTAGCTTTTTTTAATCTACATGAATAATTAATGTACCTGGGTTGCCCATTTTTTACTCACCATTCTATTTGCGCTAGTACTTTATGAACAGAACATCTTACACAAGCAGGGAATCAAGTGAGCTATTTGAACACGGAGCTCATCAGATGATGGACCAATCGATCCAATGTATTTATATTTATAAATTTGCTGTAAAGTTGACCCCCAATTTTTGAGATGTATTGACACCAGCCTGGGTCATAAATACCCCATCACCCTCCACTCCATCATCCCCCAAAATTGTACTGAGAGTATTGATAAACATTCGATGCACATGAATTCCCTACCCTAATGAACACCATCCCTCCAAACGTACTACAGTATTTATAGAAGCACAATCCTGTAATCTTTTTCATCAACACATCGATATTTAGCATCATATTTTATCAATATTATTATAAGTGAATGCTTACAATTTAGGATGTTTTCACACTAGCACCTTCTATCTATCCATTAAGGCATGAGCAAATTAATCAGCTGCTTAGGTTACCGTGATACCGAGGTAACTCCTGTACAAGAGCAATTAGCAGTCAATGAGCATTAGTTCTTAGTGCTCTATCAAAACATGAGAAGTAGTCAGATGACGCCAACAAAATGTAACAACTAAAAAAAAATTACGTTCACAATGGCATTGGCAGAGATGTGTGTGAGTGGAGCAACAGTGAAACACTAAAGTAACGGTAGTTGTTTTTGATCTATTTTTGGTTGGGCACGGTGTTAGTTTTGACTGGTGCTGGTTGTGGTTTTTGCTTGGCTTGAACTTGACGAAAGTTAGTCTAAACAGTGATGGGAGTCTGACAGGATTGCCCCGATTGCTGTTCTTTTTCTGAAATATGAACTTTTATGCAGTCCCTGACCCAAGGCTTGTGGTAACAAATCTACCAGGCTCGGAAAGAAACAAGATGTGCTCAAATCGTGGTAGCATCGGTGATGTCACAGCGCTAATCCCTGTTGAGGGGTGGGGGTGATGGGCGGATTGGCGGATGAGTGCGAGTGAGACACATTTGACCCTGGATGAGAAGAGACACGACTGAATCAGAGCTGAGCTGAGTTGCATTTCTTCACTGGAATTTTTCGGATGCGAGATTGCCAGCTTTTTTTCCGAGCTGACATCGAGGTGAGCTACGTCATCTATCCGAGTGGGACACATAACTCTTCTGACCCTCTCAAGCTGCTACCGCCTGCAGAACAAGGGGGACAGCGACCATCCTGTCCCATCCCAAGGGACCAAAAATGCTCTCGGTGGACTGCAGCCAGGGATTTAGTTACCAGGTAGGCTACTGGAATTCATGTTATTTGGAAAGTACTTGCCAAGGGTTTGAAATGTGCTGTTGTGCATGAGAGAGGTCCCGGGGAGCTTGGCTTGACAGATGGGACTGTTCTGTTCCGAGATTGGGGCTTACACCTGCTGCACTGATCCCGGTTGCTTCACGGAGGAAAAAAATTGACAAAAATATTCACGTGTTTGTGCTGTTTCAACAGGCTTTTTACACAGTAGGAATATGTCTCTTTTTATTAGTAGTGATGCTTTCAGCAGCGATCATCGCCACGGTAACCATCTGTAAGGATGAAAAACCATGACAACGAAAACCTCTCGCCAATCGCAATAGCCACCTATAATCCGTCTCTGTCTTTGTAAACTACATACAAGCAACAGAATCATCTGTAGTTCTTACATGAATGCAGCTTGAAATGGATTTGCATTCCTTTGTCTGTCAACAACTTTTCTCAACCTGATGTATTGTTACCTACCGTTTTAACATGTACCGTATGCCTCTTGCTGCGGTGTGTTTTTTGTTTTTTTGGGGGGCAGGGGGGTAAACTGTATGTTTCCAAAGTTGCTCCCGCAATAGTAATTTAACCTTCATTATGTTGCTCCCCAGGGAACACCCATGAATAGCTTACTGCAGAAATTAGGTCACACATTGTACCTGCATCCCAGAGAGTTACATGATATTGGGAAACGATTACTCATAAGGAGCATGTACGTATGGAATACATGACTTGAAATAAGCACATCGGGTGCTTTAATGGGGTCATAATATGTCAAATTGACTTTTCAATTGCTTGTTTTACTAATGGCTGATTTCTGGAGTCCATAAAATGAAACAACCAAGTTCATGTTTTCAAAACGACTGAGCTGTTCTTTACTGGTTGTGATGTAACAGTTTGGCTAATGCTTATAATGCCGTCTCAAGCTGCCTGTGACTTGGCAGCAAGGGTGGGTGAAGATTCACCATTGTCACGTGACGATATGGATCCAGCTGCTGGAAAACACACAAGCATTGTTATGTCAAACCCAACAGTAACTACGCTCAAAAAAATGATTTTAAAAACCTGCCTGTCTTGTTGATTAATCTGATATTGGTTACATCAACCAATAAATTGATCAGAATTTGGTCAGTCCTTTTGGTTATCGGACTAACAATTACCGGCATATTGGTTAATATAACAACTAATGAAATTGGTTACAGTGAAATGAGATTGGTTGTAAATTTTGTACATAATATTTGGTCTTTCCATGTGGCATACCCGGTATCTAATACAGAGATCCCAGGTTGGAATGAGTTGAGAAAGAATAATAAACAATAACTTTCCTTTTTGGGGGGGGTGGGCAAATTAAGCAATATATTTGTTAAAATGATCAGTTTGTTTGGTTGGCTCCATCACAATTATACATAAAATGTAGTTTTTGTGGTTAATCACAATTGCTGATCACTGAGTCAAAAAAAAAATAACTAATCACTGATCTGATGACAAGATGGGGCAATATGTCTATTTAAACAATTACTTGTTTTGTTTTTTGTTTTTGCTGCCTATGCATGTGTACTGTTTTTAGATTATCAATAAAAGTATTTATTTGTTGTTTAAAAAAAGAAGATGTTTTTCCAAGGCACAAACGTCAACGACCTTAAGAAGGCATTTTAGAACTACCCAAAAATAAAGTGAAAGTTCAGTCAGGTAAAACAAAAATATCTTAAGACAAAAATAATTGATGCAACAATTCGCTGTCATTAATTTACTATACTGTAATTAAATTACTTTATAGCACCAGGTAAATACTGCAAATATGAAAGTGATAAAACGGCAAAAGATTGCTACAACTATTGAAAATCACCATTCATACTGGTACAAATGAACATAGTAATGTCATCCCTCAAAACACTAATACTACATTGGGTAAATTGTGGAACAGATTGATGGTATCACATTGTTCGGCAAATAATGACATTACAGCCAATAAACGACCTTGCATAAAATGGCAAATATCAGGTGATCGGGATCAAGCCGATCAGATTGGCATAAAGTCTATTAGATTAGTGGGAAACACTACCATTAATGATCAGTTGTCTTAAGCAAAAGATTGGGTAGACACATCACTACCAGTTAACCATTTTTGAGGTAAATGTATCCTATATATTTTCAGGGTATAGGGTCGCTGTTATCAATAGCAACTAGAGTTATTCCATTTGTTCATAATAACTGGCAAATACTTGAATGTTCAATTAAGTTATTGTGTTTGGTGAAGGACCTGCTGCATATACAACACCTTGATGTTAATCTGCTGCTTCCATGAGTGAAAATAATGTTTATTCTCTTCCTGGAAATAGGTTTTTTTTTTTTTTTTTTTCAGGAGGGGGGGGTCCACCTCTAGGCTTTGATTAAACGAATGTTCAGACAGTTCTAGAAAAGTGTCTATTGAAAATGTATGCAAAAACAGGTGGAGTGTTTGGATTGTGTCTTTGTCCCAAGCCATGTGTGTTCATGTACTGTATGTGCAAGCATCATGACCTTCAGGAGAGGAACGTGACATTGCTCTCATTCTGGACTCATTCCTACCAGAGCAAAGCTGTACATTAATTTCTTTGTGAAGGCAGAGTATTATTTTCAGCTTTTGCATTGCAAAGCATTATATTGTTGTCATAATGTTGTGGCCAGTTGGCACGCAATAATTCTTCTGGAGCGATGATGCACTGTACATACAGAAACACGTGAGCATTTCTCTTTATCACGCTTGGTCGCATGTCCACCCCTCCTCCACCTCATCCATGCCTACTCCCCCCTGCAGTCTCAGTAACATGCTCCCTGTTCTTCCCTGAAGGCCCGAATCACATGACACATATCATGAAATTCATGATTTCATTTCTTCTCTGCCATTGATTTTTTTTTTCTTTTTCACCATTCAAAGTGTGTTGGGTTTAGCTAAGGTAGCCATATGATTGCAGCCTATAAATAGAAACAGGCCTGCAGGGTGGATATTTTGGGCTCATCATTACATAATAGGGACTATGAAACATGCATTTGTGTGTTTGAATTTTGGGGTGGAAAACAATTGAAACAGCACAGTACTTCAGTCCTGTTTCCACTCAGAACATAGGAAGTCTGGGGCAAAAAGTGCACTTGCGTCACGATCGAGGTTTATGCTACCCCATAATCGGGGTTAAAGAACCTCATATTTTTGGTAGTCCACGTTGAGTTGATGTAAAGTGATGCAGTCAAATAAACTGTGAGTGCATCATTGATATTTTTTTTTAACCCTCAACTTGCTGTGCACACCTGTGCACCCCCTGTTGATTTCAGCGAAGCTTCTGTCTTGATAAATGGCTTTCGGTTTTAATTATCATTGCAGAGCGGTAAAATCGACCTGCTGTTGAGTTCAAACCCTAAATAGATTATGTCTCTGTTGTGGACAAACTAGACTGACCATTTATCCAACTTTAAAACTTGAAAACTGTCAAATTTGGACAGTATTCCTTGTACATGTGGATTGAGATGGCATGCGGTTCCTGTGATATAGGTTTGTCAAATAAATAATAAAATGTTTCTATGTACCCCCTGCAATGTGGTCACACCACAGACTAGTCTTTGGTGTTTGGTGTATCGACAGATGTTTGAGATGCCCTACTGTGTGAGTGGTTATTGAACGATCCTCCAGTCAACTGTGCAAGTGACGACATGCTCGCTTTCTTTTGCTTTTCTAAACAGCTTTCTATAGTTTAATGCAAGCACTCATTTTTATAAACCTTGTAAATCTAATTTATAATCAACTGTTGCCATACCTCATAATCCCACATTGGAAACACGCCACCAGAAATGCTGAGCTTGCAACAGTCTGTCAACATTTTCCATTATTCTTAGACACGGCAGCAGGTAGTAATTCTAGTTCCATTTACAGTATGCGGTGAACTTGAATGTGAAAGTGAACGGTTGAATCCTTGACCATTTTGGGCCCTTTTCTTCCACATCATTCATGTAGTATTTTAGCCGAGGGATGGAACATCTTGTTAGTGGGATAACTGAGCCGTCCTGCCATGCTTAACTTTGACATGTTGTCACCATCTGGGTGAAATTTCCGCTCCTTAGTGTCCTCAAAGTGTCCTTGAGCGAGACACTGAACCCCCAATTGATCTTGATGCTGCGTCATTAGTAGGTAAAGTGCTAGTTAGTCTAAAGCGCTAAGGTAGTTTAAAGTACCACAGGTAGAAAAGCGCTATTTGACTGTTAGTCCATTTACCATTTATTTAATATTCTTTCATTGCTTTTCTTTTTATTTGAAATCCCTTTGATATAAAGGGTTAAATTCTCTTTTAAGTGGTTTATGACTCACTGTGACCATTGTCACATAAATGGAAAACAGCTTGATAGCTGGACAAAAAAAAAAAAAAAAAAAAAACACATGACATCTGAATTTGACAAAACAATGGGACAGGTGAAATCTAATTCAGGATAAGAGGCTCAAAAGCAGGACTGTCCTGGTTAGATTAGGACACCTGGTCACCCTACAAGAAACCTTTGAAGAACCTACACAGATACAAGACTTGTCCTAGTAGGTCAGATACATTATGTACATTCAGACAGTACTGGAATGAATTAATCACGGGACTGAGGCTCTTCACTGTTAAAAGACTGTATTATTAAATATATTTAAAAATATATCATTTTAATTGTATTTAGCTTACTATTCAGAAGGACATTTTACACACAAAAGAGCTGCTTTCCAATCAACACTTGACAAAAAACCCTTCATTTGCCAAGCTCTATTTCTTTAAGTTGGCGTATTTGCATCTGTTGTTCTGCTTTGTGTGACTTACAATTATGAAGAATAGACCAATAATTGTGCTATGCCCAGTTGTGGGTAGGTAAATTGTATCAGTAAATTATGTACGTCACAGTTGTTTGTTGTCCACCGTGGGAGCTTATCATCTTAAATTTTCTTATGCAAATCTAGCTATTTGGATGCTAATAATAGTTGAACACACATTTATGGCTATCAGCACCACTTGTTCCTCACATGGCAAGCAGGTTTCTAATTTAATTTGCAGGTCAGCAAGCATTAGACGAGTTGTTCATGAATCTTTAATGTCTTTTACCTTTCTTAGCTACATAAAAGGAAAGAGAAAAATAGAGTGCATTTCAACATTCAAGAGACATTGTGCAGGTTTATCTAATGTTGCAGTAATGTGATTTAAATGCGAGACAAGCCTTTGTGTTGTTGTTTTTTTTTGTCTGTCTCTCTTGTCAGTGTCGTGAGTGGCTGAGTCATGAACACTGACCTCAACTAAGGCAAGTGAGGGCTGCAGTTGTTTGGTTTTTATTCTGGGTTCTCCTGTAACATCCTCAAAGAGTCGCCGTTGCATTCTAGGAGTCATTTTAGTTGCCTAACCAAATTTGGGACGATTTACAGCTGATTTCAGTTTTCTTCCTTTGTGGATTATGTGGTCAGACTGTGGTTTGTTGGAATCCCGTATAGCTCTGGAAATGCTTTTTCAACCTTATCCAGACCAGTAGTTTTCAACCATTTTGCCATCTTATGCCGTTTTATTTTATTCATTTACAGTCTTACGTGTTACGTTTCTTCATCAGTGGTTGTAGCCTACTTGACATTATGTGACAGGTGCTGTTTAAATAAATTATTGAGTCTGCAAATCTAGCATTATTGTGTCTAGATGTGAACTCAGCCATGCAAAAAACAAAAATGAAATAAGGTTAATGTTACATTTTCATAGTTGTTACAGGAAGATTCTATCTACATGGATTCCATAAATAATCATTATCTATGTCTGTGGTTTTCTTAGTAGCACAGATAAGGCTTCATTGGAAATTAAATGCCACGAGCTTGACTGTCTGTCCGCCAAACAAACCTTTTTGATCTTACGGCTCATCATCCACGTGCTAGTCCGTGTGCGAGCGAGCGACGTGCCATCATTTCACTTGCTCTTTAATCTTTGCAGGATAAGCGTCAGATGTTCAGCAAGCGCCATCCTGAGCTTGTCATGATGTACTGCATGTGTACTTATTTTGTTTGCAAAAATCAGAGGCATTATGTTGATTGGAATTTGCATTAGATGAACATTTAAATCATGTTTAGTCCCTTTAAATGGACATTTTATACATTTGATCACGTTTCAAAGCAGCTCGTATGTATCTTAATAATATGCTTTCATCAAAATAGCCCAAGGATATGGGCATGCTAGCATGCATGACACATGATGGATCTTAATAAGAAATGGCTCTTGTCAATCGTTGAAGAGCATTTATTTATCACGCTTTTCAAAGCATGAATAAAAGTGTTAGATGACCCTGAGCCAGGGAAAGCAGCTTTCAAATACCGAATTCGAATTGCCTGGCTTTGTTGTTATGTCTGCAGCGAGTTTCACTCTTTGGTGCATTTTGGACATATCTTTTCATTTCATAAGAAGAGTGTAAGATATATATATTTTTTTAGATTACATAGAGTTCTTTTTCATCCCTGAGCTATGCCTTTTCTGTGTGTTTGTCAGCGGACTGATGAAGAAGCAGTGGTGGACCGTGGCGGAACCCGTTCCATGCTCAATACCAACTTTGAGAAGGAAGAACTAGAAGGTAATACTTTCACTTTTATAAAATAACAATATTAATAATAATGATGATGATGATGATGATGATAATAATGATGATAATAATAAATTAATTGTATTTCAAGGCTTTACTGTAGGGCCGCAGCTGTGAAATATTTTGATATTTGAATACCCTACTGAAAATTCTATCAAATAATCAGGTATTTGGAGAAACAGAAACAATGTAAATATATTTTTGCTTGGCGATAGAACAGTTTTCCACGTAATAAAATTAAAATGTTCCATCCATTCATTTTCCTAAACCCTTGTCCCCACAAAGGTCGTGGGCTCCCTGGTGCCTATCCCATCTGTCTCTGGGCAGTAGGCGAGGTGAACTCTGAACTGGTTGCCTGCCAATTGCAAGTTACACAGAGACGAATGACCACTCACACTCACAAACATACCTAAAAAATATTTAGAGTGCATGTTTTTGGAATGTCATACGAAGCTAGAGTACAGGAAAAAAAAAACATGTGGGCACAGGGAGAACATGCAAACCCCCACAAAAAGGCCAAAGCCAGAAGTGAACCAGGGACCTCAGAACTGTGAGGCAGATGGGCTAGTGAAAGAGGACAACAGTTGTTGTGGTAGTAAAAGCCAAAAGGAAGACGATGATAGCAGCTGACTATTTAACTCTCCATGACATTAGTGAGATTTTAGACAAATGTCTCCCTGTTTGGTTTATAAAATGAAGCAATATCAAAACCGCAGTAATGATTTTTGCTGGCTACATTTGAGAAAGCCTGCTTCGTTAAAACATGATCAGTAGGTACAGCAACTGTGTCAATTCCGTCATGTCTCTAAAATGTCTTTGAAAAACAATCTGACAGCTCTCGCAGTTGAGTACTGCTAGCCTCTAACGCTGATACCATCTAGTGCTGATAGCCGCTAACATTGAAGCTACTGCTAATCACTGGTAACAGGTGCCGTATAATACAATGTCAGCATGGTTATTACAATTTTAAGCATCTTTTTTAAGCAGCAAGTGTATGCATCGATGTCCATATGGTATTTGGGAAGGGCAGGTTCATTTTAAAGTCTTCTCACTGCACTCGGGGCCTGTTACTGTCATATATGGCATGAACACCTATTGATGCAGTCAACTTGACTTCTTCCTGTACACGAAATCAACGCGTATCTGATGCAAAAAAAAAAAAAAGAAGAAAATACTCTGAGCATTTCTTGAGGCCCTCGAATTACTGAGACTCGTTTCACTCCTACTGGCGCTGTACTATGTCAGTCATGCAAAATTCTAGAATAAATACTTTATGTGTAAAGACTAGAATGCAGCACTTTTTAATATTACTGGGCACTGTGGCACCTCATATGGTGCAGGAGGCAAGAACAGGGCATTCACAGTTCTCTGACCACTCAGCTGAGGGCCAGGGAAGGGTGGAGGGTTGGGGTTGTGTAGCTCTGGCCAGTCAGCTCGACTGCAATAAAAAAGAGGAGACAGTCAGCTCACATTATCTTCACTCTAACCTTGTGCATGCATGCTCACTCAAGTTCTGCACGCACAAGTGCAGCAACTAAAATGTGGGACAAGCTTTCTGGAAGTGCCGTTGTTTGATCTGCATTAACTGCGAACAAACAATAAAAAGCAGAATGTCTGAAAAGACTAATCAATCCTGATTAGCTAGCTCCAAATGACAGGGGTGTTCAATGACACCTTTTTCAGATACCAGTAAGAGCACTCAACTCTTGAGTAGTCGCTTATACCGATACCAAGTACTGTTACCTCTAGTACTTTTGATACATGAAATGTCCTCCCAAAACAATGACAGGTAATTTCAAAGAAATAGCAATCAAATTCCATTCTAGCAGTTTTTTTTATTTCATGAATGGCAATTTTCAAATTTGTAATCATAATCTGCTGTAAAAGCACACGAGTATTGGCTGCCATAATGAGAACCGATACCTAAAATTTAATAAGAACAGGTACCAGACCAATATCACTATGCAGTACTCGTCCATCCCTACCAAAATGGATAGGTTCGTGGGGTAACATCAAATCCTCGATCTACATTGACATCAGATGTAACTTCATTAATTGACCAAATCAATAAAAATAGTTAAACATATTATCTAATATATACAATGTAAAATATTTTTTTGAATTCAATCATTGTTTTTCTTAAGCAATACTCACAGACATATATTTTTTCTCTTCAATGAAAAATGACAGATACTGCAGATACTGAGTCAGTTGCAATACTTAGCTGTGAAACTCTTGTCTTCATGACAGCATTATACTGCCCCTGGTGGCCGGGATTCGCAAACCAACAAGAAACGCAATCAATTAGTCATGAAGAGCAAACTGTTCTATTCTCTTAAAGTTATTGAAATAAGTTTTTATAAATTATGGTATTACATAGTGCTGTTTTCCTATTAAAAGAAAAAAAAATTGTAGGGGGGGGGGGGGGGGGGGGGTGCATTACTTAAACTCCGTACTCGAACATCTGCAGTTGGAAAATAAGCTTCTTTTTTGTTCCACTTTTGTTGACTCCAGGTCACCGCACTCTGTACATTGGTGTCCATGTTCCTCTGGGTCGGAGGTCACATCGCCGCCACCGTCACCATGGTCATAGACATAGGAAACGGTCCAAGGAGAGGGACTCCACGGCTGATGACGGACGAGAATCCCCCTCACACAGTCAGTGCCTCGCTGTTCATGACATTTACTTGTGGCTGCTGACATACATAATACTGAAGCTTCAGTTTTAGCAGAAATGAAGGCTTGTCCTTTGCTGCAGCAGACACACCAGCCCAGAGAGTGCAGTTCCTGTTGGGGACAGAGGATGGCGATGAGGAGCACATCCCTCATGCCCTGTTCACCGAGCTTGATGAAATCTGCCTCAGGGAAGGGGAGGATGCAGAATGGAAGGAGACTGCCAGGTGGGGATGTTTTTGTTGCACCACATCCCACTTCATAATTCCTGCAGTCCTTATTTTTATGTTTGTAAACAATGGACGTCAGAAAGCGATTGTCGTTTTCAGTTAAAGTCAAACGGTAGACAAACACTTGTTGCTTTTGGTGTTGGGCTATCAAATAAATATTCGACATTTAAAATTAATAAAAATAATAAGACGAATTGATGAAAAAAAATCTAAATTAATTAGGAATGTGCAAGTACAGATACCAGTTATTTATATCAGGGCAGTGCCTGGCTTATTTAAACTTATTGGATACTCATGAAAGCTGGTGATAGTACCCAATGATCCTTAAAGAACACGTTTTTTAACAGGAGCTAAAGGCATGCATGAATAAATAAATGAATAAATAATTAAAAGAATGAATAATGTTAAATGTAAACGGTATAAAACATAGTGCTAGTTATTTTTCTCAAACACATTAATCAATGTGATTTGGAAAATAAAAATCTTTTTGACAGCGACTGAAAAAGTTGAGAACATTCGCAGACTTTGACATTGAGAGCGTCGCTGCACCATCTAGTGCCATAGATTTGCATTACACTACACAGCGCAATAGCGAAGCCCCTTTCCCTACCAAAATAAAGAAATAAATGCTATGTTGCACCATTGACACTGAACAGTGGTATAGGAGTGAAACGAGTCGCAGTAATTCGAGGGTGTCAGTTGAAAAAAAATGCTCTAGGTGTTTTTTTTCCTGCCTCAGATACACGTTGATTGACTGTACACTATAAGGAAGAATTGAAGTTAACTGCATCTTTGCGTTTATCAGCTCTATAAGTCATGTCATTCTAAACGTTATGCAAAAACTGAAATGATAGGTATCTAATGTGTGTAGGTGGCTCAAGTTTGAGGAGGATGTCGAGGATGGCGGCGAACGATGGAGTAAGCCCTACGTGGCTACGCTGTCACTTCACAGTCTTTTTGAGCTGCGCAGCTGCATTATGAATGGGACTGTTATGCTAGACATGAGAGCAAATTCGCTGGAGGAGATAGCAGGTACAACAGTTTTTTTGTTGTTGTTTTGTTTTGTTTTGTTTTAAATTAGGAATCAATGTGAACTTATAAAGAATTTTCTTGTAGCCACTATTTTGTGACCAAGTAATTTCAAATGTAATTATTGTTAATGCAAACAATGAGCCCCCGCAAATTCACAGTCCATTAAGCATCTATTTGCACTCATTATTCTCCTCAACTAGTTGCTGAAGAGCTCACTTATGCTATATTTTGTGCCTTTTCTGTAACTTATCAAGCCAGTGTGTGCATTATGAAAAAAAAAAAAAAAGTCTAAGTCCTGTAAAAAAAAATCAAGCCCAGCTTGCTCTTTTTTTCAGATATGGTCCTGGATCAGCATGAAGTCTCTGGCCAACTGGGTCAGGATGCCAGGAGAAGGATTCGTGAGGCCCTGCTCAAGCAGCATCACCACCAGAACCACAAGAAGCTTGCCAATCGCATCCCGATCGTTCGCTCATTTGCAGACATAGGCAAGAAGCAATCAGAGCCTCATTCCATGGATAAGAATGGTGAATATACGTTAGCCATTACAACACAATAAATACACGCAAACATTTACAATCACTACAAACAACTTAATTGGGCATTTGAGCAAGTTATGCAGAAGCTATGAATACCTACTTTTTTGCACAAGTCATGAATGGTAAGTTTACGTTAAAACTGATCAGTTTTAAATGTATGTTGGGTTTATTATCATCCAATAAAGTACAATGTTAACAACTTATTGCTCTGCTAATGTAACTTTCACTATGGCTTTTTTATTTTCATTTCTTTCATGAGATTCTTTTTCTCCTCATTTTGTTTGACCTGACATCAGTGTTTTCTTGACAGGCCAAACAGTTTCATCTCAGTCCCAGGCAGCCAGCACCGAGGGCAAACAGGATGTCAGCAGAGAAAACAGCGCTGTCGACTTCAGCAAGGTGAGCCACCGCTGGTTTGGCTGTTTATCCGCGGAAAAGTGAGACCCGGTCAAATTATTGATTTAAGATTGGGTACCGTGTGGAATGGTCAAGCTATGAAGCTTATCCTGGGAAAATGGACACCATGTCATTCAAGGACCAACCCATTTACATTACAGTCAAAACTTTGAAGCTTGCTCAAGAACATACTCCTCCGCAAATGAAAGTTTGCATTCTGGGTGCTTTTGTCTGATAGTTGTAAAATAGAGTTAAATACATCCTCAAGATGCTTGTGTGGGCTTTCTCCAAGTACGTTGACTTTACTCATAGGTGTTAATGTGAGTGTCAATGGTTGTGTTTGTGAGTGCTTTGTAAAATCACAGTAGATTGTACCAGCATGGCTTGCAGGGTTCCTTTCTGGGGTTTTCTGGGAGACAAGTAAAAGTAAAAAAGTAAAATCTACCACAACTACCAATGTATGTATCTTTTAATTTAATTCACAAGGATGTATTCATGACAGGATGATTTCCCATCAAAAATAAATCTTTTTCATTTCAGAAGCATCCTACAAAACGTTGTTTTGGTTCTTAAAGTAGATAATGGCTTTGGTTGCCGGTCAGTGCAGGGGTGGCTCTCCAAAGAAAATAATGAAACCACCATACCATTTGCTTTGTCACATTTAACAGAAAGATGTGATGGAACAGTTGATCCAATTAGCTATACAACATAAATGTTATGTGTTTTCACAAAACCAGGCTCCCACAGAAATTAGTTTTGAGTTATTGATGATATTTTCAACAGAGATGTCTATTTTGTAATTTCTCAAAAAACAGCCTTAATTTTCTCGCAGCCAAGTTCAAATGTATGAAAAAAGGGATCAGTAGATGATGCGCACCTTTGAAAGATTATTGTGCCAAAACTTTAAATGTGTTTTTCTCAAAGGTAGAGATTTCACTTTCACTTTGGCAACATTCAAATTGCTGTAGTTTAATCCATTTTTGAGCGACCTCCATATATATTTATATCAATTTAAAGTGAATTAGGTGTAGCAGAATACTGTAGTTTTCTGGACTCAATTTTTGTTTTCATAGACATTAGTCAGATTTTGTTAAAACATGCCATAAAGAATTGTTAACTTGTTTAATTTTAGGATGTTTAATAAGTTAATGTAGAATAATTATAAAAGTGGCCCTTGCTTCCTTCCAATTTTCTGTCATTCAACTCACTATGAAAAATTGTTTGATATAGTACTTGTTTGCTGCCGAGAGAAATTGATAAATATATATTTTTCCCCAGTAACAGTGGCCCCTTCAGAAATTTTTAATCGGGATTATTACAATTTTGGAGTGGCACAGCAAAACTCAAGACGATAATTTCAGTTTATTAATTTACTGTCAAAGGAAATCTGCCTGTCAAAAAGAAGGACGTAAGAAAATGAGTACTCATATTCTTTTTACTGTGTATTTAATGTTACTAATGTGCACATACAGCACTAATAACTACAATGAACATTTTGAGGTTTGTAATTCGTAAAAAAAAATATATAAAGGCGTATATTTTCTATTCTTCACTTGGTACATACCTGGAGTAGCTTGGCAGATTACACCATCACTAATAACACCTATTGATGATTCTTACACTTTTTCCACAGTAGATGATTCAAAGGTGTACAAGTGTTACAAAAAACATAAAATACTTGTAAAATACAACAAAATGCTGTGATCTACTTGTCTGTTATGAAAAACAGTAGACTAAGCTAGCAGGTTAACGTTTTTGAGCTAATTGCTAACAAGATGCTCGTAGCTAGTTATCCTTAATACTAATTATAAATACTCTCTGACACAAAATAAAAATGCATTTAATTTATACTGACTTCTAAAGATCGCACGAAAACCTTTACAAAGTTCACATAAATGATGTTCATGGTTAAGGACACAGCGGTAAATTCACTCTTACGTAAGTTCCTTGCAAGACGCTAAACAGAAGCAAGTGCCTAACAAAACAACATTGTTTGCTTTTGACTAGATAAGCTAACTTTTACCAAAAAAAAAAAAGGCAGATCTGACACCATAGAAACACAAAATAAACAATCATATGACTCTTCATGAGCCAGAATATGCACCTTTATTTCAAACCATACATCTACTGGGCAAAAGTACTAAAACCATACGAGCCTTTTTGGTGACCACAGTGTTTTTCAAATCATGGCCCCCGAATCATGGCCTTAAATGAGTCATTGAAAAGTTTTGTTTTTTAGATTGACCTTCACTTCATGAAGAAGATCCCCCCTGGTGCAGAGGCCTCCAATGTGTTGGTTGGGGAGTTGGAGTTTCTCAACCGTCCTGTGGTGGCTTTCGTCCGCCTAGCACCCGCTGTGCTGCTCAGTGGCTTGGCTGAAGTTCCCATCACCACCAGGTAGCTCCCGCTGTCCACAATGTTTCCTCTTGGACAGATGATCCCATGTGCTCCCTGGCTGTGTCCTCTGTGTACATTTCATAGATTCCTTTTCATCCTGCTTGGGCCCCTGGGAAAAGGGCCGCAGTACCATGAAATTGGACGGTCTATCGCCACCCTAATGACTGACGAGGTGAGCTTTTGGTCTAGGTGACATGGAACCAGCAATCGTGACAGAGTATGTGTCTTCCTTGAACTCAAGCTGTCCTTTGAATTCTGCCCCCGAAAAAGTAAGCTCCAGAGGGATGAACGCATGCCATGATGAGCATCTGGATTTTCCACAGTGCAACTATATTATTAATGCCAGATGTTGCTTTTCACCCCCGGGATGAACTTAAATAAAAACAATCGAATACCACCCGAACTCTTTACCTCCCCAGGTTTTTCACGATGTGGCATATAAAGCCAAAGACAGAAATGACCTTGTGGCCGGTATTGATGAGTTCCTGGACCAAGTGACAGTGTTACCCCCGGGAGAGTGGGATCCCTCCATCAGAATAGAACCTCCCAAAAATGTGCCCTCTCAGGTAAACTCACTCATTTTTATAACAAGTGCGTTCTGCGTAAAGTAATCCATTGCCGGCTGCACAAAATCCATTTAATATACTGCTTCACAATTAAAAGCCTTTTGCAGGAAAGGACAAATGTGAAATAAACAAAAGGGATAGGGGGTGAATATTTTGCACTACAATGTCACATTTAAATATGAATGCTTTTGGTGTGGGTGTTTTGAGTGCAACTGCACTGTTTTAATTCTCCACTCTACCTGAAAGCGTGGAGTTTGGATTCAAGAACAACATCCCACTTTTTTTTTAAATCACGCAGGAAAAGCGAAAGATTCCTCCTCTTCCAAATGGAGTCACCGATCTTGTTGACTCTGAGGAACACGGAGGCCACGGTGGCCCTGAGCTTCAACGCACTGGAAAGTAAGTAGGGAAAAAGGAAAGATTGGAAACGCCTTCAAATATTTTTTTTTTCCAACATTGTAAATGACTACTGAAGTCATCTAGTCCAGTGGTTCTCAAAGTGGGGTCTGCGGACCCTTAGGGGTTCGTGGCCTGACTGCAAGGGGTCCGTGAAATAATCTGGGTGTTTTGTAATTGATTTAGTTGATCTTTTAACAGTTACAGATTTGTGCCTTGTTTGGCTTAGTCTTAGTTTATTAGCGCCGCCTCTGGCTGCTGTTGATAGTGCATTGATAGTGTGCTGTCTGTCTACCCATTGCAGTCTTAATAAAGCAACCAATTCAACCAGTTTAATATATTTCTTAAAAGGTTAATCATTTTTAAATTTGGCAAAATACGTTTTGTGTGTACAATTGCTTGCTGAAGAGGCGATGAAGCCAGCAAAGCTAACACTGTTTTTGACTAAATACTAGGCAGCAACCGTTTTGCAATTTTTATTTCCTGAACTTCTGTATCGCTGAAAAGCAACACACGTACTAGTTGTTTAATGTTGTATGTTGCCGAATAAACAGGGCACTTATATTTGGCCTAAATGATTTGTTTTGTTTTTGCAAACATTTGCGAAGGGGATCCTTAGGAACTTTGCTTTCTAAAAGGGGTCCCTGACTAAAAAGTTTGAGAACCCCTGATCTAGACAATGCATCAACACACAAATAATCGCTTAGTAAAATTACAATGTTTGAGGTTTTTGATTCTTCAAAGGTAGCAAATCTTTCATCTTCATATTTTCTCAGTCAAGTTGATGTGAATGTTACCTTATGACTTTGAACAACTTTCAGTTAACAGCTGTCCATTTTCAAATGTTAGCAGCTTGAATTTCTTGAAGTCTTCATGTGTATGAGAGAGCATTTGAATTGGAATGTTTTCTAACCTTTTGACTCGGTACTGTAACTGTTTTCATTGGCTGGTATTTTGCAAATCGCAAACGTTTGACATTTACCCACTGGCGTGATTAATCTCGCAAAAGTAACCTCACGGTTTCATAGCAAAGCTTTGCACCTAAAATGTGGTCTCCCCCCCAAGGCTGTTTGGCGGTTTAATCCTTGACATCAAGCGGAAAGCCCCTCACTACCTTTCTGACTACACTGATGCCCTTAGCCTGCAGTGTCTGGCATCTTTCCTCTTCCTCTACTGCGCTTGTATGTCACCTGTCATCACCTTTGGAGGTCTTCTCGGTGAGGCTACCGAAGGACGTGTGGTAAGAGGATTAAAGCGGGTGAATTTTGCGGGAAATGCATTTTCCGCAAACACAATATTAGTCACGATGCCATGTTAAAATTAGAGGAGGCACATAGAACATATTAAGGTGAAGAAGACAGTGCCCATGCTTCACTTCCTATAATAATATTCGACACACAACAGTTGTTATTATTTTTTCCTTCAGAGTGCTATCGAGTCCTTGTTTGGGGCGTCTATGACTGGAATCGCTTACTCGCTTTTTGCTGGACAGCCGCTTACAATCCTTGGCAGCACCGGTCCGGTCCTTGTGTTTGAGAAGATCCTTTTCAAGTTCTGCAAGTGTGTTTTTTTTTTTTTTTTTCCTTAAGTTTTCACAGTTGAATCACGATGCAAATAGACGCTGTTTCTGAAAAGTTTCCCATCTTCTTGCAGGGAGTATGGCCTCTCCTATCTCTCTCTGAGAGCCTGTATAGGCCTTTGGACGTCCTTTTTCTGTCTTCTGCTTGTGGCCACAGATGCCAGCTCGCTTGTTTGTTACATCACCCGGTTCACAGAGGAAGCCTTTGCTGCCTTGATCTGCATCATATTCATCTACGAGGCCCTGGAGAAACTCCTTCACCTGGGCGTGCACTACCCCATCAATAAAAACAACAACCTTCAGAAACTAACACAGTATTCGTAAGTGCCTTAATCAGGTTATTGGTTCAAGAGAAAGATCTGCCCTGTTTTCTACAAAGGTTGACTGTGGTGGGATGGAAAACAAAACTGTATTTTTTATTTGATTCCTTTCTCCGCAATTTTTTTTCTTTTTCCCCCAAAAGTACAACATTTACTCATTCCGAATTATCTAGCTATGACTGGATAGTCGAAAAAGTGGTTCTCAAATTGGGGTGTGTGTACCCCGAGGGTACATAAAGACACTTCAGTGGTTACGTGAGAAATATACTTTAAAAATACCATCAATTCAAAAATCCTTTTATGGTGCATCAAAGTGACACTGTATAAGATTTAGACTTTTTTTTTATTAAAAATGAATAAATTATGTTATTATACATTTCAAAAACTTGCAAATAAATGTGTTCTTAATGGCCAACAGTATGTTTTAAATATAATTGTAGGTCTAGTTATCATGAAATTATACTACATGGGGGGTGGCACTCCTCCGGAGGTTGCCATGTCTGTATAGCTACGGACAGCAGGCGGAGAGTGTTTACGGCCGTAAAACTCACACAGGCGCATGCAAAATGTCCTAGTGCTAATTTCTTAGTTAGAAATTGGATTGTCCAATGTCCCACTTCCTTGGAATGCAACATATGCCAAGAGTAAACGTCAGAGACGCGTGTGACAAACGGAACGTGCTAACAAGAGCTCTTGACATGAAAGCAGACCCACTGCTCGCTTCACTTTTACTTGAAAGGTAAGAGAAGCAGAAATACTGTATACCTGACAAATAAAATACATTTGCTGCATATGTGATAAATAGTTATCAATGCACTAGCATTCTATCGAGCTTTCAATTCTGGTTTCTTTTAAGGTTTCAGGCCTGCTAAAGTCATCTTTTTGCAAGAAACTTTAAAAAATAGGTATTCAATTATGTTAACAATTTAGGAAAATTTCATGTAACTCCACAAAATGGATTTCATATTCAGTTGGCTCTTCAATTTCATTATCTTAAAAACCCAGTCCTGCCCAACAACAGGGTGGTTTGACCCAAACCGCTACATATCAGCAAGCAAGCATTGTCTGTCAAGTGCTTGAAAACTTTATTTTGAAATAGGTTAATGATTTCTTTTTGAGGGGAGAACTTTAATATGATACCAAAGGAAGTCCATTTATGTTCCTAATTTTCACGTGCCCAAATATTTATTCATAATTAGGTTATTACGTTTTTTTGTTTTCGCTTTTCTTCCAAATTCAAGAGACCACTATGCAAAGCTAAAAAATTAAAAACAGTTACTAAATCAGACAATGTTCACACAGGACTTTGTTTTAACTCTTTTTTTTTTTTTTCCCCCCATCCCTAACCAAAACTGCTTTTCAATGAGATACTTGGCTGAAAAACGATGGCACGGGGACTATATTCCAGTAAAAAGATTGAAAAGCACTGGCCTCCATTGTATTCCACAGGTGCACTTGTGTGGAGCCCAGAAATCCCAGCAATGAAACTCGACTGTTTTGGGAGGAGAGGAACATCACGGCCTCCCAGGTCAACTGGACCATGTTGGAAGTTAAGGTAGAAACATCTTTAAACTCTGTGGTTGGTTTTACCAGTGCAATCCATTTCTTGTTGGACAATAGTTATGCCTCGAGGAGCTCTCAGTGGTGGAACTGCCACAGAAGCTCTGGTTTGTTGTGAACTTATTCCGTGACAAGATCTATTTCTGCCATATGAACTCCTATTGTAGCATTTTGAGCACAAATGAGCCCAGACCACTAAATGGATAATTAAAACCTGGACAGGGATTTCGGAGGATTAGGTTGTCACTCGCTATAGCTCATCAGCAAATCTGTCCCGTAATGAAATTTATATGGGCCCACAAAATAATTTAAAGATGCATTCAAAAAAATGAATATGACTGAACCCATTCGTTCGGTGTTCATAGGAAGTAGACAAAACTTCTCACTTTTACAAGCAATACCAAAATGGATGTTGCAACTTACAAGTGGAAGTGACCATTTATATGTCACATGTATATCTTTTTAAATTGACTATTTTACAGCTTAGCACTAAGTACACAGTGCTTCCATATTTGACATGACATCATAACTCCTTTGTCAGTTTTCTACTTCTGTCATGTATGTTAAACATGGGTGCCATCCAGTGTTCGAAATGAGAACTATAGCACCATTTTATTCTTTTTAATTTTCTTTGCACTTCACTGAGCTCCTTGAAAATATGTTGTACACCCATGTATTTTGATTGGGTAGTTTCAGTTTAGTAAAAATGCATCACATTTGTTTATTTAATTCAATCTGTTATATATTCATTTTTAATCAATAGTTTTATGTGTTTATGAATTTCATCTTATTATGTGTTCCTTACAGAATAAGTATTTTATTGACGATGCTAAAAGATCGATGCTCATCATACCTATGGAAACTGTTGGGCACCTGGGCCCCAACAGAAATATTTGGAGTCACAAAAATTACACAATAAAAAGGACAAAGCAATTCTATAGTTAAAAAAAAAACTAAACCAAAAAAAAACACAGAGTCTTTGCAAGAAGCTAATGCTGACATCCCAATAACCAGTGATGGTTAGTGTCAGTGTTTGTGAATACACCAAAATATATTAAATTATAGTATCGCCTATTTAAAAGTGATATCACTAATCACCAAACAATGTTTAGTGATATCACCTAACAATGTTTAGTGACATCACAGTTTAGTGAACACCATATGAAAGAAAATACACATCTGGGCTTTCTCCAGATTTGTCCAACTTCAGTGAGAGACAGAGTCTGACTCACACAGCTTATCTAGTACAGCGGTCCCCAACCACCGGTCCGTGGACCGGTACGTGGTTCAACTGGTACTGCATGTTGGCAACATGTTAAACAAAGTTGTCGGAAATGTTTCTAAGTGGTCAAGTGTTGCTTGGACGCACGTTGATTTGAGAGTATGTCTCCGCATCAAAAAATTATGTGTCTCGGACGCAGGGACGCTGGCAAACAAGAGCACTGAATAGCATCGAAAATGTCCATTCACTTCATACAATTTAAGAAAAAATGTTTTATTACTCTGATAAACAGGTGACTAAAAAGAAAGTTATTTTTACCCTGCTATTCCACATATGTGACACTAAATGTTTTTAAGTAATACTGTATACCATGATTTTAGCAGATTTGATCATTTGCCAACTTGAGAATAGATTTTCCTCCATGTGGCCCCTGAGCTAAAATGAGTTTGACACCCTTGCTATAGATTCACTTGCCTTCCATCATTATCATCACACTACCATCCTCATCGTGTCCTCTGGTGCCAGTAGGAGTGCGAAGAGCTGCACGGGGACTTTATAGGCAGCGCCTGTGGTCCCCACGGCCCTTACATTCCTGATGTCCTATTCTGGTGTGTGGTCCTCTTCTTTACCACCGTCTTCATGTCCGCCTTCCTCAAGGAGTTCAAGACAAGGCGCTACTTCCCTACCAAGGCCAGTACCAGTGTAACAACCACTTTGTGGTCTAGCATTTGTGGTCTGTCATTCTGACATACTGTAAAAGAAAAAAAAAAAAAAACGTCCGTGTTTTGTTTGTCTTCAGGTGCGGGCCATCATCAGTGACTTTGCTGTCTTCATCACCATCCTCACCATGGTCCTGGTTGACTACGCTCTGGGCATTCCATCACCAAAGTTACAAGTTCCTAGCAAGTTTAAAGTGAGTCTTATCCAGTCCACGTGATCTGCATATGTGAAATATTGGACTTCCAAATATTCAAAGCAATGACTGATAATCAGTGTGCAATTTTTTCATCATCCTGCTCTTATGCTTTTTGCTTGAGCATCCTGGGTCATATGATTTGAACATCTTATGCTTGATGTCAATCAAAACATCAGAGGCCTGGGGATTGTTGGGAAAAACGCTGTGAGGGAGGCAGCTTAGAAAAAAATTATCATATTTTAGGTGTCAATTTTTTTTCTTTTTAGTGGCAAGAATTTTCGAAATCCTTTAGAGCATTTTATTATAAGGAAAATATTTGACCTGACTTTCTCTTTAAGAAAAAGTCATGTGAAAAAGATGCTTCAACTTTGCTTCATGAACCTGTTGTTGCATTGTTTTACTCCTCTAGATGGCACTGTTTTGTTAAAGCAATAGTTATCAAACCTTTTTTCAGCATTTTACCCCCTGTGAAATATTTTGCTGCCAAGTACCCCCTAACCATTGTAAAAACAATTTTTGGGTTGACTTCCCCTTTAAAATGTAACAGCTCCTTTTCTGTCTTTACTGTTTTTAGCCAACCAGAGACGATCGCGGCTGGGTTGTAAACCCCGTGGGCCCCAACCCATGGTGGACGACCATCGTCACTTTCATCCCTGCTCTGTTATGCACAATTCTCATCTTCATGGACCAACAGATCACGGCTGTTATTATCAACAGGAAGGAACACAAACTGAAGGTACTCCTATCCAAACATGGAAATGACTTCAGAAGAAGTTGTTGGGCTCGTGGATAAAATATCCTGGATTGGGCTGTGGTCTTTCAGAAAGGTTGCGGCTACCATCTCGACTTGTTGGTGGTCGGGGTGATGCTGGGCGTGTGCTCTGTGATGGGCCTGCCGTGGTTCGTGGCCGCCACCGTGCTTTCCATCTCTCACGTCAACAGCTTGAAGCTGGAGTCTGAGTGCTCTGCACCCGGGGAGCAGCCCAAGTTCCTGGGCATCCGCGAGCAGCGCTTTACTGGCCTCATGATCTTCACCCTAATGGGATGCTCGGTTTTTATGACATCTGTTTTAAAGGTCAGCAAAATAAAGAAATGAATTGATGCTGTGTAAATATAGAGACCTCACAAATTATTCATCTGGATTTCAATTTTAGTTCATCCCGATGCCTGTGCTGTATGGAGTGTTTCTATACATGGGGGCGTCATCGCTTAGAGGCATCCAGGTGAGTTTTTGGAGTCTTTGAGATGGTTTTGTTGTATAATGTAAGCCCATTGGACTACAAATTCTGTTGGGTGGTTGGCTGCATCTTTTTTTTTTTTTATTAACAAAAGCATTCTCAAATGTTACAACGTTTTCGAGATCCGTCAATCTCAAAGTCTAGTTTTGTCTTCTGAAAGGGTGACGGATGGGCCTTCTCTTGTGGCAAACAAAAGGGTCAGACCTGTTCAGTTGTACAGTATTTAACTTTAAATCCAATATATTTGTGGGCGGAACTCTGGAGGAGTGGTTAGCAACACCTGCTTCACAATTCAGAGTCCCGACTTCAATTCTAGCTACCTCCAGCCTTCCTTTGTGGCGTTTGCATGTTCTCCCTCTGCCTCAGTGGGCCTCTCCTGGCTTCCTCCTTCAACAAAAAACATGCATAAAATGTGTATTGGTCAGTCTTAATTGTCTTTCGGTGTGATTAGGTATGTGAAATGTTTTTCATCCCTGTGTGCCCTGCACTTTGCTGGCAATTAGCTCAGGGTTTCCCCCGCCTACTGTCTGTAGTCAGCTGGGATTGGCACCAGCAAGCCAGCGATGCTAGTAGTGAGCATAAGTGGCTATAGAAAATGGATATATGGATATATTTGCATTTGACATTTAAGAACTGTTTGTTTATAAAAAAGTAGGTACACTTTTTCAATGTTTATATGCAATATATTTTAGCCTAATCGTTATGTAATTGCATTTTTTTACTCTCCCATGTTTAGCGTAGGAATGTTTAAAGCATTGGTTCTCAAATGGGGGTAAGTGAAATTTAAAATACCTTTTAAAAGCAGTATAAAAAATCATTAAAAATAGTGATTACATGTAAATATTTCAGGAAAATAGACTGTGAGTTCAAAAAAAGTTTTGTATTCAATTTGATTAGCCCAAAAAAAGGGTATAAAAAGGGTCTGGCCCAAACTGCCATTATGCCACCTAGCATCAGCTGTTAAAAAAAAAAAAAAATCTTTGTTTAAAAATAAGTTAAGGATTTCTTTTTGAGAACTGACCTTTACTGTGATCCTAAAGGAGCAAACTGTACTGTATGTTGATAGTACGTCTTATGTGCACAAACCTTTATTTACTTACTTGTTCTTCTTTTTTTGTTGTATTAAATGGAGGTCCAAAGTTTAATAAATCAGACAGTGTTGGCACAGAACTCTGTTTGAAGTCCCCCCCAACCAAAAATGCCTTGGGGCGAAATCACTTCAATAAGTAGGAAGGTAGCTAACTAGCTAGCTAGCTCGATCGACAGACAGAGACAGAGAGAGAGAGAGAGAGAGAGAGAGAGAGAGAGAATGTTTTTGAGAAAAGGTGAGTAGCTACATGTGACCTCTGTGTTTGCAGTTTTTTGATCGTCTCAAATTGTTTGGGATGCCGGCCAAACACCAGCCTGATTTCATTTACCTTCGCCACGTTCCACTGAGGAAGGTGCACCTCTTCACCATCATCCAGCTCAGCTGTTTGGTGCTGCTGTGGGTCATCAAGACTTCCAGGGCCGCCATCGTTTTCCCAATGATGGTAAAAAAAAAAAAAAAGAGGGAGAGAAAGAGTGGGCTGGGTCATTCCAAGTCATTGACGCCATTGAGCATGAACCTTTGTTTTGATGCCGATTAAAATGTGTGTTTTGCGTATTTATTTTGCGCAAGGTCTTGGCGCTAGTCTTCATTCGAAAGCTCCTGGACTTTATCTTTACCAAGAGAGAACTGAGCTGGTTGGATGACTTAATGCCTGAGTGGAAGAAAAAGAAACTCGAAGACGCTGCACAAGAGGTGCAGTGATGCTCAAAGGACAATGTGCAGTCATTTGTACACTTTTAAAGGAAAATTTCATCTACTGCACTTTGTGGAGATGACATAGACTCCTGTATGTTGCTGACGGTCACTTCTGCCTCTCCGTAGGAGGAACACAGTATTATTGTAGAAGAAGAAGGCATTGTGCAGGTTCCTCTGGAGGGACAGTTCAAGTAAGTCGTTTTGGAACACCCACATTGTCTTAATAGGTTCTGTGTGTCTCCGCTCGTCCAAACTTGGCACTCTGATGAATGCCATCCGTTTTGATAATCCCAGAGGGCAGCCATTTTATCATTGGCCGTCCAATGAAAATGACATGACGTTTGCTCGGGGCTCAGAAAACAGCCAGTCTCTGCTGACCCGTTTGCTGAGTTTGGTCATGTGAGAATTACAAGTTGATCCATGATTCATCATTACCTCAGCAACTGCAATGGCATTTTCAGTAAACAGCAAATGCCAAAATGGCTGACACTGAGATGGATCCTTCCCTGTATTCCAAAATACAATGGTTAGCTGATCGGCATAGAACATGTTATTGTTATGGAAATTTTAGGGTTGACAGGCTCAACCTTTATCGGCATCTCATTTTACTTTTTATTTTCATTATTATACGTTTGTGTGTACTTGAAGGGGTGACCCAGCTACAGTGAACATCACTGATGAGATGTCTAAAGGTTCCTTTGGGAATGTTTGGAAAGGTGTAAAACCCGTGGAAAAGGAACCAGCTGCCAAGAGGTAGGCCCTCAAAAACAACAGCAAAAAACTAGGGGGAGGGCGGGGTTGTTTTTGGGTGAACCTGACAAGTGTGTAAATTTTTTATTTCCCCATGCGCAAACTGTGTTTTAGTTCCCGGAAAACATTTAAAATACATATACTGTATATTCTTTCGGTTTATTTTTTATTTTTTGTGATGCTACCATTAAATCAGAACTTCAGCAGTGTTTATTTTTGTGAATTTTATAATGAAAGTTGTCATTGTTGTGAAGTGACTCCCGTTACTTAGTTTAGTGACTATAAATTTAACCAACCAATATTTGTATTGGCTTGTCAGACTGTTCTACACAAATACATTTTTTGAATGATCTTTCTATGACCCCGGATTTTATTGTTTTTATTTTTTTTTACAAGTGTGTGTGTGGATGTGACTTATGAGCAGCCCTGTCCTAATGGTTGCCCAGCCAGTAGACTAACATAGAATCTCCTGCATTGCCTCCCTCTGCCTCATTCCACCCATCAAGCTCCCCTTCCTAAACTCTCAGAAGCTGAGAAGCCAAAGGTGAGTCTTGTCCTGTTGCTTCTTTAGGGTTTGCAATAGCGCCAGGTTTTGACCCAATAAATGCTTTTGGTTTAAAAACATACACTACAGTATTCGCCAGGGCGCGCATGCTCGTCTGCTGGCCGTGCATGGTTGCCTTTTGCTTGTTAGGGAGACGACAGCTGGGCCTCGACGGGAGGGGGCAAAATTTAATTGAGAAGCACTGCCCTAGATCATGATATTTTGTATACTTTCCACCGTTAAATATATGCATATAAATTACGTTTTGCATGTTGGCAAGTTAAGTTCTTATTAAGTGTAAGTTTTATGGTACTAACCAGGAAGTAAAACGTCTTGCCGGCGGTCCGTGCTTCTCACCGTGTGGCTGCCGCTTCCCCTTTATGATGTCGTTCAATGCCGCCGGCCACAAAACATCCATCCAGCTCTCATCTTGACCCCTTATCCTCATGAAAGTAACGAGGTGTTTAAAGGTGCCAAAAACTGGCCTTTTACTGGCATTGAAATGGAAAACAGCGTCCATAGATCAGAGTCACTGACACACGTTCCTCTCATCAAACCAGTCGCCATGGGAACCCAGTATTCAAAAGAACATTTGCACCCACGGTGGCCGCGTGCTCGCAAACATACATTTTGTCCCACCTAGACACAGTGAAAAGACACGATTTATTTGTGAACGTCACATCACTAATATACCAGGATTGCAATCAACCCCATTGAGCACCCCTTGTCTAAACACAGGATTCTGATCAATATTGCTTTATAAATATAAAACAAATTGCAAAAGTTGACAGCCAGTCACAAAATGGCCGCACCCTGCAATGGATAAAACCAGGCGGATGTTGCTTCTAAATTCATACCCATAAACCGAATGTTAATCGGAATGCTGTGTTTAGATCTGTGGTGGTACATAGGACATAGTCGTAAAGAAAATGACTTGACTGCCTTCAACGTAAAGAAATGAATTACATGTGTTGTATTTTAAACTAACATATGGCTGACAGAGGGAAGACAACTAGCGTAATGCTAACTCACGATGCAAAATGCCGTCATGGGCTAATGAATAGCAATGATGGTTCTGTGTTGCAACCTATAACCCTTCTCACAATCTGCCCATCTCTCCGCTCTTTATTTTTTTTATACCATCTAGCTAGCTATCCAATCAGATCGCTCCATCGTCATACCTATGCTGCTTCCAGCCTTTAGGGGCATGTTTGCATGATATTTTAGGAATGTAACACTAGTTCTGTTGCATCGCATAGCCATATCCTCCCGAGCCCCAGCCTATTCGTTTGGACATTTGTTCAGTTGATGACATGCCGGCCCTTCCGATAATGTCTCTCGTGGTGGGGTGAGATGCAAAAAAAAATTCAGCTATCTTCCTGAGACAAAATGGACACAAAGGTGGACACAAACGAATAGGCTTGTTCCTAGGAGGATATAGTCCTTAATGGAGTTGTTCCTTTCACAATTACCCACAGCCTTCCTTTGCATGTACTAAACAAAGTCATTTTCTGGTATTTGAGTTTTTGTTACCTTTTTTCTCCTCACTTGCCCAGTTTACCCAAGAAAGTTGAGAAGCGCCACAAGCGTCGGAGGCACGACAAGAGCTTGGATCGGGAGACAAGTTTGTGATGACACACACTGGCAGACAATGCCATCGTTCTGTCTGTTCTGTTCATTGAAAAAAAGAAGCTGTGCCACACTCCACCACCTTTGTACTGTGATACACCGATTTTTCTTTTGTTGTATGTGTTGTGTGAAACTTGTGAATAAAACGTAAACTGAGAAACAACGTTAAAACGTCAGTGCACAATTGTGTGAAACCAGCAACAAAATGGGCCAACTAAAGGACATCTTTTAACAAATGTTTAATTATATTTCATATGTTTTGCAAAACCTGTAACGTTTATAAAATCCTGCCTCAGCCAAATTCTTCAATCGCTAAATATGTGATGGACTTCACTGTAGAATTTAGGATTTCTGTGAAAAAGTGTGTCTAAAGCGAATCATTTTGGGGGAAAATATTATATGAAATCTATACAATGAATATATATTCTGTATATTATTTTCTGTGATGTTCCGACTCTTTTTGTTTCCCTTATCATTTTTAAAGTAGCACTCGATCTGAGCCTCCTTTGGCAAATCACTACTTGCTACTTTGTCTTTTTCTCTTTATTTATCGTTGCTAAACATTCGAGTGGCTTTTAGAAAACTCTTTACCGCTGTCAGTACGTGTCATCTACAGACCTAGGCTGTCTTCTGTGTTGTGTTGGCGTTCTAAATGTGTTTTTTTTAATGACACCATAGTACTTCTAGGGATGCAATAATGTTTTGGGTTTTTTTTCTGCAAAGGGCAACCTGTAATATGTGCTGAATGGTCTTAACAATGTACCATATATATTTTGTTTTCTTCAGTGTTACTAATATTATATTACTACAAATGATGTCTAAGGCATTTTTCTGATGTAGATGTTGATTTCCCAATATTTGACGCTTCTCTTGCTGCTTACACAAACTAATAAGAGGTCAAAAGAATATCACTATCACATATTTTGACTGCATCTGTGTGTATTTTATTATTATTATTATTATTATTTTGCCTTAAATTTTGATAGCTGATAGCCAAGTACTTTCGGTTCACAATTTTATGCCAGATTGTGTAGTAATCAGTTCCAATTTGTTGTTGAATTGTGCTTTTGCTCAGCAGACTGAGGAGAATGCAATCAAGAGTGTGTATAAAATTTCAATAAACATACATAATGTTATGCCGCCCCATGGTTTATTTTTGTTTCTAAACTCAAGGAGCCACCAGGAGAAAAATAGTACTCACGGCCAGTACTTTCAAAGGGCACTTAGAAATTTTAGCCTCTTGTGTATTGGGGCTTTTACAACATACTGGGAAATATCTTGCGCTTTGTTAAACTCCGCTTTAGACTTTTACTTACCCCAAATTAAAAAAACAAAACAAAACATTTTAGAAAAGTAAACGTTATCTGCGGCGTCATTGTAGGATATGGCAAAAGTGGGGTTGGTTTCTGGCTATGCGCACGAGACATACAGGGTGCATTCAAATGCATTTGGACATTTCAAAGTCAGGCATAATTACCTTTTATCTATTATAGATTTATTTATTTATTAATTTAATGATCTGGGGTTACCCACTGCCTGATTTACCCGGCGACAGTGGATTAATGGGATAAGCCCCCCCCCCCCCCCCCCCCCCCACACACACACACACACACACAACCAAAGCACTGTTTACAGTGAATTGTCTTTAAACATCTTTTATGAAAAACAAAATAACTAAAAAAGGATAATTAAAAATCAACAAAGTGCGTCTTTATTCAATGCGCTTTATTTAAAAAAATCTTTAGACATCAAACAAAAAAAGCACTTGGTATCTTTAAATGTCTACGACCATAATGCCAATAGTCACGCCACATTTTACACCTTAAGAATCATTGCAGCAAGACCGTATAACAAAACTGAAAGGTATTTTGCAAAAATAAAAAAAAAAATAGTGTTTCAGGAATTCAGGGAACTTTTGTTATGCAGGTTATATTTAGCCTTAGAGCTCCTACCTGTGGTTGCTTGGTACATTGTTTTGCTGAGAGAATTTTTTTTTTTTTTTTTTATCAAAATATCAAATATCAAAATTATGATTGTTTATTTGTTTTGGCTTCCCAGTGTCGTTTGTTGAAAATTTGACACCGTTCAATGCGATGCAATTTGCTACCAGCGTCACAGTGCGTGTATGATTCGCTAACACCACGTTTATTGTTATTTTCTCGTTTTATGACAACCTAACACTGGCCATTGTTTAAAAAAAAAAAAACAGGCCCCACAAAAAAACAGGCCAAAAAGTAAGTGAAGTTTGGTCATTTAAAATGCTGTTATCAAGTTTTCTCGCTGGTTCAAAATTTAAAGCTTCAGAGCATGCTTACAATAGCTGTGAAAGTCTTTTTAAATGTCTTCACGATCTTGTTATACCAGCGCACGCCAGAAGCACCCTCAATTAATTAATTATGCAGGGTATACTGTTCAATATTTTACATTGGATTTAATTATTTTTAGATGTTTTGATAAAAGAATGTATCTATTGGTATCATGGCCACGTTATGCGATATTTTTTGAATTGCAATAGAAAAAAAAGTCATCATATCTGAGCAGTAAGTAATGCAAACGCTCGATGAAAAAAACATTTATTTTGCAGAGCAGAATTCCATATACCTGAGCTTTATATTTGTTTTGGTTTTTTCTTATGCTTATTTTTACATTTCATAAATAGAAAATAATTTAAATGTAGAAAAAATAATTCTGGAGGTGCCCTCAACACAATGGAAGAATCTCTCGTTTTGGGGTGGGATGGCTTCCTGTTCCTCATGTTTGTTTTCTCGCATCTTCCACACAGAGAGCTTTTTCCTCAGTGGTCGGCTTGTCTTCTCTTGCTGGAATCCACAGAACATCACGTTAGGATCATGCTAGTTGGCCCGGGCAACTACTGAGTGATCTTTACCTCTCCGCTGAAGACTTGGAGTTCATGACCCAGAGTAAGTACTCCTTGGCCGCCATGGAGTCCAGGACTTTGTTGACGTCGCTGGTGAAGCTTCCGTCCACGTGCCGTTTCCGGTTCAGCCCCCGATCCTGCATCTTGACGTCCCATCTAAGTACACGAACACCATGGAAACCATTACGGCACCATTACTGGACTACGGGGTGTCCAGATTTGCGCCAGTGGGGAAATTACAGGTGTTTTTTACTTTCTTTCGTTCCCTTTGATGAATTGTGAGATTACTCTTGTTTTATTGCATGATTTTAGATAGCAAATTTGGCAATTTGCATTTTAGTAGTCCATAGTAATTGTTTCTTGTTATCGGTAAAAATACGTTGCCAGAGTTGCTTTGTATTGATGGGGGGAAAAAAGAATCATGTTCTTTACCTCTCCTTATTTACAAACCATCCATTTTCTAAGCGGCTTATCTTGTTCAGGAGCTCAGGAAAACGGAGCATATCCCAGCTAACGTAGAATGTTAGCGTAATATATTCAATATTCTGCTTTTGGGCAAAAAGCAGAATACACCCTGGATCGGTCAGCTCCAGACAACCTTTCTGATTTTGTGAGAAGTGAACCCGTGCTACCCCAGATGTCAGACAAACGAAACCTTACGCATTTACAAAACGTAAACAAATCTACCCTGGAAAGTAATCTCATTACAGTTTGATAGGTGATTGACATTGAACCTGCTAGACTTCAAAATGGATCTATTTTCTTTGGATGTTTTTAACGGCAGTACGTTATGCTAAAGATTGAAGCTAGCTAGCGTTGTTCATGTTGTAAAATGCAACTTCTCTTCACTCCACTCAGCGCGTTCATATGATTTATTATTGCATGAAAAGGGACATGAAGGTCAAAGGTGAAGGTGGCAGGAAAAAGCAGCCTAGGTTGTCCCAGTGGAATCAGGCACTGGAGGAAGGCAAAGACGCAGGAAGTTCCCCTACTCTCTTTGCGCCTGTTCGGACATGATCTTGGCCACAAAGTCTTTCAATGCCCGGTCCTGGAGGAATGAGCTCACGTCGCTGGTGTACGTACCCTCGGCGTGGCGTTTTTCCGGGAAGCTGGGAACACAGGAGCCATATTCTGTCACTGCAGTGGCTATATTGCGCTTCGATTATATGAGGTAATATCTTTGTTTCAAGGTATAGCTGACCGTTTATGAAGCTGTTTAGCTAAAGTCAAGCCATATTTAGGTTAGGATTTGGATGTAGAGTCTACATTTTTCCCCTGCCCTGGTCCGCGTTGGTTCTCCATACTTAATCCCAAAATGTGTTTGCATTGTTAATTGAGTCAACCATGTTTTCCCCCCCGGCAAATTCTGTCCTGAGCGAGCCTATTCATTTGTGTTCGCTGTTGTGTCCATTTTGTCTCAGCAAGGTAACAAAGTGAACTGTGTCCCACATGAGACAGCACTAGGATGTCCTCTTCTGAGCACACCAGGACTTAGTGGGGCTACTCCAATGTGTCAGATGATTAAAACCGAAAAAAAAAGTCCACTTCAGTGGACGCGAATAAATAGGCTGTCTCTCTGGAGGATATCATACAACATGATAAACTATCACATCAGAATACACCCGTTGTCCAAAGGCACCACTAACCCGCTCCTCTTGTTGTTCATCAACCACCGAACAAAGTCCTGAGCTTTGCGGTCTTCGAGATATCTGCTGTAGTCGTTGGAGAATGTCCCTTCCGAATGCCTCCTCACTAAAGCATCATCTGCTTCTGAGCTAGAGGTGGACGAACATGTCAATCACAGACCGACAAAGGAACATTTATTCTCAGCCAGTTTGGGTTGTACCTTGACATGTCTTGAAGAGGAACCTGCCAGCTACTCTGGACTAAGCTGAGGACGACAAGGAGGCCAGCCAGGGAGCCGATGTTTGTCATTGCTACAACCTGTCCCGTAGAAGCACATCGACACACATGCGACGGTCGTTCTATAAAGCCGGAACCGTCTGTGAAGACAAGTTACCTGTAACGCCGCTCACCTTTGTGCTCTTTCACAACGCCGATAGTTCCTGGATAACTTCTTGTGTTCGCCTGTCGCTCTCGAATACCGCGTGCGGATGTGCTCAGGTAGGATGGTTTCACCACTATTTACGGCCCGCCGATTACTCTCGACCCATTAGTCATTGTGTTTCGGTTCTTGCTGGGAAAGCCGCTGATGCGTGATGCACAGAGTGCGAAGTTCAAACAAATAAACTGAATACTTAGGGCAAACAGATAGCAGGATGTCATCCTTAAATTGGCTACCGTTATATCACGTGTACAGTGTGTGTGTGTGTGTGTTTGTGTAGATTTGAATGCGGGCACAAAGGTAACAATGAGTCAGTATTTGAGGATCTTTGATGATTCAGTGAGGAAGGAGGGGAAACATTTTAACATCAGTTTGTGATGGACAGAAAACCTTTTGCTGCTCTCTCTCTCTCTCTCTCTCTCTCTCTCTCTCTCTCTCTATATATATATATATATATATATATATATATATATATATATATATATATATATATATATATATATATATATATATATATATATGCACACACACTAACACATACTAACACATACTCATTTCTTGATTTTCAAACAAAATTCACACTATTCCTTTTGTACTACTGAGATCATAACACCTTTTTATTTGTCATTTGTTATTACATTATTATATCCACCAATATCACAAAAGTGGACAACCATATCAACATAAGCAATCATAAATACAAGCTAACTTAGCATCCAGGTTTGAAGGTCAAATACATTGTGGCTATTGTTTTTATTGACTGCACTGAATGCGGTTTTGAGTTATGGAGTGCTGTTTTTCACTTGTTTTACGAAATGCTCCTCAATTTTAATGACTGTACATCATATAAACAACCGAGCATGTAAACGTGCCCTCGTGCGACTTTCGACGCGCTGATCCAGTTGACTTTACGCGAAGCATCTCTGTAGGAAATGGCTCATATGGGTATAGACGTGCTGGTTGGCGGAACCGGGAAGCCCGTGGTTCTTGTCCGTGTACCACTGAAGGACAACGTCAACACATTCAAGGTGGAAGTTTGACATTTGAACATCTCAGTTCATCCGCTTACCATAGCTTCAAAGTCCACGTGCTCGCTCACCAGAGCTTCGGAGATCTCAGCCGCTTGCTGGAAATGAACGTTGTCTAGAAAGAGGAACCGGAAGTTATGCCAAAGTAGCCTTCGTTGTGTTCAGGGTGGGCTTGTTCACTTGCTCGTCCACGGATCCTTTTTCTTCTCCCCTTCACTTGACTTTGTGACTTTGTACGGTTCTATTTCGCCCCTCCAGACCGCCAGAGGCGGTGCTTAAAGCGCGGAATCAAACCTGCGCTTTTAGTTTCCGTATGTCCGAATGCAAGATGTTAAGAGGGACAATTCTCAAACGACTTCATGACATCTGTACAAATGTAGAACCTCAGCATTAACTCCTTCTCTGACAGCCTAGTAAAAATCAATGTCAACGGGAGTGAATGAGTTCAAATGGTAAGATCATTTTTAGTTTTTCATTTTATTCATTGAGATTCAGATCAGATATTCAGACCTTTTTTTTCCAGTTTCCGTTTAGTTTGAGTCATTTTACTATTTTTCATTATCCATAAAAACCTTGGTCTGTTCAAGATAGGCTGAGCAGGATCTTCCATCGCATCCTTGTTCTTAATAACTTGTAATAAAATGACTCACCGTCTGCTGTTCCGTGAATCAGAAGATACTGCACTGAATGGAAATTTTTGGCCCGTGCAATAACTGTTGAGTTCTGTGCAGAATGGGATTGAATGTGAACATGTATACAGTAGCAAGGCAAGTAAAAGGGGTTGATGTAAACTTACAGCGTAGGCTTCTGGATTATCGATTGGCTTTGTCATGTACCGCTCGGTGTAGATGGAATCTGGAAAGAACCCAAAGTGGACTGTTGATACTGGATGCATTGCAGTTTGCAATTTTTGTCTAGCATGCGTAATAGTTCAATTTTGGCCTAATTCTTACCTACTTTGGATAAAAATAACTAGAGGGATGCACACTATTTGATTTAAGATCAAATAGACCAAGGAAGTATTTTTTAGCTCAGACTTGTTTTTTGTTGAAAATTATTCGGTCATACTCTTTAATCCTGCTTTTTACACTCAGGAAAAGTGACGACTTTAGGTTCACTTTAAAACATACTTCTTTGGTCATAATTGTCAGTGTATATCGTGAGATGATTTGTGTGTTTGGAAAAAACGGGATTTGTTTACTGTAAACTGAGGGATCTTTGCACAATTGTGGGGGCAGTTGGGCTGTACATGTATGTCAACTTAATGTAAATAGTTTTTCGGCTTTAGAATGACATCATTAATGGGTCGCGATTCGCGATTTCAGTCAATGAGATGCTGGCAAAAAAACAAATCATAAGCAATTAAATCACCACTGTGCCAAAGGTTAGATTCCATCTTTTTATATGCATATGTTTAACTGGGGAAAGTTTAAAATACCACAATAAGGGCCCTCCCTAGAAATGAGATATTTCTATTTTTTGTTTACCGTGCTAAGATTAGTGTAATGTGATATTTGTAATGAAAAATATACCATAATATTCCCATTTGGAGACTGGTGCAACTGCCATTCCACATTTAAAGACTCCACTTCCAGATCCCAAAGCCATGGAGGCCACATATCCGCCATAAGACTAAAAAAAAAAAAAACCCTCATTAGACTACCTTGAGGTGCAAGTAGCATAAACATGACCTACAGTTTTTGGATGACTCACCCATCCCCATATAGCAACTCTATCTTTGTCAATAAATCCCATTTTGATGAATTCCCTAAAAGAGAAATGTAGTTAAGGTCTCATGGAGGGAAAAGATCTCGTGTTGACCCTTCAGCCTCCTTACCTTGCTGCTGTTATCTGATCTTCCACTTCATAGGACCCGAGCCGTTTATAGATTTCATGCATTAGCTTGTCGCCTTGGTAACCGCTGCCTCTCCCATCAAAGCTGGCAACGATGATTTTCTCTGCGCTGGCAAGGTACGTAGACCAGCTCACGCTGTAGGTGAAATCTACCTTCTGGCTGCAGGGACCAGCATACCTGCAAGGGTGACCTGCGGTTTGTATCCTATGAGTTATTGCGGGAGGCTGGCGGGCGATGTACTCTTACACATCCAGCAATAAGGGGTACTTCTTGGACTCATCAAAGCCTGGTGGCAAAACCATCTTGTACCAGAGTTCTGTCACAAACAAAAGAAAAAGCTTCCATCGCACACACAATCTATCTCAAAAACATTGCCAGTTCACAAGTATTTTTTTGTTTAGGAATACTAAAACATGTAGTTACAATCCATGCATATTACCTTCTACATCATTTGGCAGAGGCATGGCCTCGTAGGGTAACGGTAGCTAGAGCAGGGGTCACCAACTGCGGTTCTTGAGCGCACCTATCCAGCATGTTTTCGGCGCAACCCTTCTCTCTGAGAAGGACTCGCGCATCAGAAGAGGGTTGCATTGAAAACATGCCGCATAGGTGTCCTTGAGGACCGGAGTTGGTGACCACTGAACAAGAACAAGGTAAGTGCATTTGAGGCAACTTCCGATTCAGCTAATCTTCAGGTTTTATTCCTAGTTCATAATGGTAAAAGTGACGCTAGTATCGTCTGCCGTTGCGAGTATCGGTACCTTGAAAAAAGGCCAGGTATTGGCCCAATATCAATACGTGTCCCTAACAATAGCCATCTGTCTGAACTCACTGTATCCAGCAATCTCCACAGTTCCTCGACGTATGCTGGGCATTCGGATGTCGGAAATCAGTTGGCTGAATTGTCCGTTATCCTCCAAACGCTTCAGCTCTATTTAAGAAAAGCAATGAAAAGATTAATGAATAGAAGTCTTTTCCATATTTAGGTAAGCAGCTGTCACCTTTGCCTTCCTTGCAGTCCAGAAGAGAACTGTAAGGAATGCCAGGACCTTTGATGAAAAATAAGCAACTTTAAGATACCACACAACATTTTAACATATCCTCCAGAGTGCCGGCCGATTCATTTGTGTCCATTGTAGTGGACATTTGTTCATGGTTCTATACAAGCTAGCACACTAAGTCCTAGTGTGCACAGTAATAACAGGACATCTTGGCCTTTCTAATTATGTCTCATGTCTTTGGGTAGGATGCAATTCACTTTACGGTCTTTGAGAGACAAAATGGACACAAATGAATACGCTGGCTCTATTTGGCCTAAGAGACAACAACTGACCACGGCAGCTCATGAGGTAGAAGCTTGCGTTCTGGCTGAAATAGGCAGAATTATACTGGCAGTTTTCACTGTTCAGGTTGCAAGTTAGACACTTGATCTCTCCCTTGGTCCATCTACAAGAAGCACAAGCTATATAGGATGCACGATGAATGGACGTCAATGAATCACAACGGTAAAGCGGCCTTACTTATAAACATTCCTTCCTCCCGGTTTGCCTCCCTCTTGGTTGCTTGAGTAATATCTGTGGAATGTTATTATTGTTAAAGCGTCAATAACCTTAAAGGGGAAGCCAACATCATTTTTTTTTCCCAATAATACGTTCTCTGCGGATCCCCTAAAGCTCTAAACATGGTAGTTTCGTTAATATTGCATTTTTGGACCATGAATTGAGCGTCGCAATCCACCCAGCTCAGCTGTTTTCTGAGTTTGGTCATGTGATGTTCGCTCTTTGGCATCAATCACTTTTTCAAATGATTACCAGGCCTCAAATATTTTGTTCTTTCCAAAGTGATTAGCCACTAACCAATTAGGTATACAAAGAACATTTACTCACACACTATCTGCGGTTACTTTCTGGATGGAAATCACTTCCCATTCTCCTGTGGTAATTGCCGTCGCGTTGCCCTGCAAAGGACAAGTTGGCATAATGTTTACCCCAAAACATACCATATTTTCTATCTATCTATCTATCTATCTATCTATCTATCTATCTATCTATCTATCTATCTATCTATCTATCTATCTATCTATCTATCTATCTGACATCACCTTAGTATTCACAGCCTTTGCTTAACGCTCCACCTTTGGCAGAAATTTCAGCCTCAGGGCTTTTTTTTAACATGTTGCCACAAGCTTAGCAGGCCAATCTTTTAGCAGTCCTGCTCATTCTTATTTGCAGTAGTTCTTAAGCTCCATCAGGTTGGATAGGAGATGACTGTGCATAGCTATTTTCAGGTTTCTCCGGAGATGTTCAATCAGATTCAAATATTCGCCCCAGTCCAAGGTCAAAAGTGCTCTGGAGTAGGTTTTCATCCAGGATATTTCTGTCAATTGCTGCATTCATTTTTCTTTCGATCGTGACTAGTCTGTCAGTTCCTTGTGCTGAAAAACATCCCCCATAGCATGATGCTGCCACCACCATGTTTCACTGTAGTGATGGTATTGGCCCGGTGACACGTTGGTGCTCTGATAGAGTAACCACAAGGTTCTTGGTCACATCCCTGACTAAGACCCTTCTCCCGAGCCCTTCTTCCAGTTTAGACACCTGACCAGCACTATAAAGAGTCTTAGAGGTTCCAAATGTGTTCTATTTACAAATATGGAGGTCAATGGGCTCTTTGGGACATTTTTCTGTATCCTTCCCCAGATTTGTGCTTCAACACACAGGGCAGACAGGATTTAGTGTGTACTGTCAATTTTTGAAAAAATTAAAGGCTTTTGTTTGCACCTATCATACAGAAAATACAACTATTTTGATACTGTAGTTCATTCTTTCATGTTACCTCTACAATATGATGTATGTGCTTGTAGCCTTTAGGGTCGCTCATCAACAAGTAGTAACTCTTCTTATCTTCAGCAAAAACTGGAGCTGATGGAGAAAACTAGCCAGAAAAACGTATGCGTAGAAAAATGTTAGCAGAGCTGAAAATTTCCCCTGCGGTACGTAGTTTTTATTTTATTCTATTTCATTTTACCCGTCCAATCCAACCACTGGCGCTTTCCACATCCAGACGCTACAAAAAAAGCAAGATAGAGAAAAAAATGATACATAACATATTTAGCAAAACTGGTGGGCTCATGCAAAGTGCACACCACTTGTTTCGCACCTCAACTGGTTGCCAGATGAAGCCTCGGAGGTCGTAGATCTGAAGGATAAGGTGGTTTTGGAGCCTTTTTAACCACTGGATGGCAAGACGCTGGTCAGTCCCCCAAGACACTGTGGCTAAGTAGTGCTCCCTTTTTGGACACAGATGGCAAAATGTCATCATAATCCAACACATACTCTGACTTTATCAGGGTTTTTCTTACTGTGAGCTAAATGTATCTGGAACAAGAACCTCAGTGATGATTGTTGTGTTGTCCGTGTCCACAACAAACAGCTTCACCTCTGGGTTTGGAGAACCTGCCTGACGACAACATGAGAAAACACGCGCCTTTGATTTAGGTTAAGGTCATGGACATGTTGTAAGAGTTAAGGTGATACCCAGCATTGGATGTGAAGGTTTAGGTTGCTGGATGAGTACCCACCCACCTTGGGATATGGGATAGAAACAGTGCTTGGATACTGCCGATCTCCGTACCAGGAGAACTCCACGGTGGGGACCTCTGTATCATTGAACTCGACGTAGGCCACATATTTTCCTCCTGGGGACCACCAGAGGCCCTGATTGGATGAGAACATCTCCTCTTGAGAGGAGAGGACAAATACGCGCTTTAAATAAAAGTCATAGGCTAGCATGCACGGACATAATTGTTTGTACAAAATCTTTATATACTATAATACTGACACCAGTGTTACGTTTTTACTTGCTTTAAATTGTTAGAAAACATAAAGGTAAATAGTTAAAATAATCATCAAATATTGGCCACTAGACTGCTTATTTTTGGCCGATGTTTGGAGGGCCATAATGGACTTATTCTAATTGTTGTCACTTTCACAGTTTCAAGTTACTTTCGTGGTCTTTCATGTTCTTCTAATTGAATGGTTTCAAGAACTATGTATATGTTTTACTGCTGTTTCCTTACCCTCATACACCCAATCTGGAATTCCATTCAAAATGGCATTCTCCTTGCCATTGAACGTCACTTGCTGGGCCACTGAATCTGGGCTGGTCTTTATGTACACATTATTTTTCCAAACAAAGGCCTAGAAAGAGAACACGTTTTGAAGGCTCCATAATCTCAAACTGGGAGTTGGCATAAGTGTTTGGAAAAGGCAGGTCAAGATTTTGCTAATTCATCATGCACCCCAACGTTAGATATTGCGAGTTCAAAATGTATTCAGTCACACTCACCAGCTTGTTTCCTACAGGCGCCCACGCCAAATATTGGATATCTTCAGGCAGGTTGGAAGGTTCTAGAAACTTGCTACGGGAATGTATGACAGTGACGTGGCAGGAAAAATACACAAAACACAATGTGTCTGCATACTTACTTCAAAGTCCGATCGTAAATTGAGTACGTAGCTGTGAATGAATGCCTCCATTTCTATCAAGGAGAGACACAAGCAAACAGTGTGAGTCCCTAAAAGTTCAGATTTTCCATTGAACTGATTGTAGAAATGTGTATTCTACAAACCTCGAACCCCTTTTATTATTTTTTTTAATAAATTGCAATCATAAAAAAATATGTTTGCTTACTATGCTAGCTTGATTGACAGGACAAACAATTTTGGCTAATGCTAGCATTGAGCAAGCTTACAACTGACCCTCAGCTACATGATTCAATTAGCAGTGTGACTTTAATGAATATATTTAGATTTTTATGACAGAGTGAGCGTGTTAAGACAAAGAAAACTAGGACGCACATGTATGTATGTGAACTACCTCTTATTATTAAATAAAAACTCATAAATAGAACTAATAATTTATACAAATAATAAAACACATTCAACTAAATTAATAAATAAAAATAATTAAACAAAAACTACCTCTAATATTTATTAGGAGTCTGACAAAAATCCAGTTTGGACCAGAAAATTTTATTCAAAAGATGTGTGTATCAAATCAGAATATATATATATATATATATATATATATATATATATATATATATATATATATATATATATATATATATATATATATATATGTATATATATGTATATATATATATATATATGTATATATATATATATATATATATATGTATATATATATATATATATATATATATATATATATATATTATATACATACTGTACTTGACATTATGTCTTGTTGAGGCAAAATGAGAGGATACAACAAAAAGTTGAGTCTTACCATGGTGTAGTTACTCATAAATGCCACGAATCTGCGGTCAGCTGACAGCTGATAGTCAGAAGCGCCTTTTTCACTCTAAATGGGAAGAGAAACGTTTATGACAATGTTCTGATCCAGTGCCAAGTTGCTCTGGTGGGCCCCATTAAATAATAACAACAATAACAACTATACTGTACCATGGATGTTAAAGCACAACAAATACAGATGAAAAGGTCACAGTTCAAAACCGTTCCACTTTCTCCTTCGGAGATGAATGGAGCAGATGTTTAAACAAGATGTCTGACTTACAAACGTGTCTGCTCTCAAGAAGATGGAGGACTCTTCCGAGGACACTCTATGAAGATAGACCGAGCCTTGGCGGCTCTGCAGGTACTCATCATCTACAAAGTGAATGAGCTCAGAATCATTAGAAGTAAAACATGCTTGAGAAATAAGAAGCTCACATTTGATTGGCAGTGAAATTGGAAACGGTCAACGCTTTGCGTACCCACCAGAAAGCCACCGCATGTTGTATGATTTTGGTCTGAGGGAACTGTTAAACACATCGTCCAGTGTGAACGAGCGATCCGTGACTTCATGGTCCCCCTCTAAAAAATACAAGAAAATTGCATGCTGCGTTGCTGTTGCAATCACTGATTGTTCTAACTGTAACTCAAACTCTTATCTCAGCTTCATCAAAGAAAAAGCTCCTTTACTCATAGCAGTTTTATGTCATATGTTCCAATCATATCAGCACTTTATTTAGCCCAAAGCCAAGGCGAGGACAATTCATTGCTTTGTAATGTATTCAGCTTATAATTTGGCAGATTTCTGTTTGTACGGTGCGTATCAAAGGTCTACACACCCCTGCTCAAATGCCAAGTTTTTGCTATCCCCGCCCCAAAATGCCAAAGATAAATCATTTTAAAATGTTTTCAGAATGATTCTGATCTGCTATAACCTGTATCCAATTTATGCTTTGCTACCAGAAGACAATTGAAAAACTTAAATAATTGAGTTGCACAAATGTGTACACCGTTTTATAACTTGCATATGGCTGTGTTCAGAATGTATCGGTCACTTTCAAATGAATTAAATGGCATTTATCGCACATCTTCTACTGTTCCTCTTTTTTTTCATTTTTGTTTTTGTATTAGAACCCTCAAAGTTTCTTTGCTAACACTGGCATCTAAATTCATAAAGTCCATATTGAGATGTGTTTAATTTAAACCGTACCATCAGAAATATTCTTCTTCTTTTTTTTAAATTAGCCTTTCATGTTAGTAGTCTCCTTGACAGTAAACTTCTTTTAACCGGTTTCTTTTGCTTATTTGGTTGGTCTCTTATTTTGCTGATGTGCCAGTGGCAAATCAAGTAGATATTCCAGTATTAAACAGTCATATGATCCTCATGGTAGAGACTATAAATGAAGGGAGGGCCAGTGCAGATGCTTCAAAGGGTTGGAAACAACTTGCTGATGGTACTTAAAGGTTAACTATTAACATCAATTTCTCTTCCAGCCTTGAAAAATAAAATGTCTCCCACAACAAAATGCCAAATATCAATCTGTTGCACCCCCAAAAAAACAATTGTACAAACAACATACCTTTTAAAAAAATCACAGTTGGCACTGTGATCAGAACAACAACAACGACCAATCCGAGAATTCCAAGGACCACCTTGCCAGCAGAGACCTGAGTGGATTAAACAAAAGCATATACTCGTTTACATTGCAGACTAAAAGAAGAGCATGTGCAGTCAATTAACTAACCATAATTTCAAAAAACTAGCAGAAGAATCACCAATATGGGTCCCCACAAAAAAAATCACAACAACACCCGTACCGCGTCAGGCAATTGTGTTCACAGGAGGTTGTGTGTGTATACAACTTTGCTGTTAAATATTACCTTAAGTTTCAAAGGTAAGCCAATAAACAGGCGAGCAAAGTTTGACAAGATAATCAACTGAAGAGAAACTGAGTTTCATTTTGTGAGGGTCATTTCAAATGAGAATTGCATGCCTTTCCAAATAATGATAATTTGTTGTTCAAGATTTTTAATGTTTACTTATGGTGTCTGTTATTATGTTTTTTAATAACATCAAAGCTAAAAAAAAATCTGTCTTTGTCGATAGACAGATTCTTCCAGTCTTATTTTTTTTATTTCTTTTGCGTGTTAGTTTTAGTTTACAAAAATGAAACATTGTTCTTGTTAAATAGTTTTTCTTTTTACATAATTTTCTTTTATTCAATAAGAGCTGTTTGTAGAAGCCACATCCCTTTGGCTTCCACTAGCACAAATAAAGCCAAGAGCAACTTCTAGGAGCATTTATATCCAACTCCCCCTCTTTCTTTCTCAATTCTCTCTTTCACTCCTCTTTTTTACATAATTTTTTTAATTCAATAAAATTATGTAAATACCTTGTACTTGTGTTATCTATCTATCTATCTATCTATCTATCTAGCTAGCTAGCTAGCTAAGTAAGCTAGTAAGCTATCTGCTAGCTAATTAATTAGCTAGTAATCTAATTAGCTAGTAAGCTAGCTAGCTAGCCATCTACCAATTAGCTTACTAGCTAATTAGTTTACTAGCTAATTAATTAGCTAGCAGATAGCTTACTAGCTGATTTACTTACTAGCTAATTAACTAGCTAGCAGATAGCTAGCTAGCTAATTAGAATGCGAGCACGAGTAAACGTGAGATAGCTATTGAGCTAGCTAATTACCTAGCCATCTTACTCGTACTCATAAGCCTGTAAATCACAGGTGTCGAACTCCAGTCCTCGGCCAACCTCGTATCCGATGCCATTTTATTAGCAAGCTTTGCAGGAGCTTGAAAATGAGCATAATTATTTGAATCAGGTGTGTTTGTGATAGAAACCGGAAAACATGCAGGATGCGGACCCTCGAGGACTGGAGTTCGACACCTGTGAATGAACACAATGATAAATGCCTATGACAGCAAGTTAGCAACCATCGTTAGCAAATCTACCTTTAAAATGGCAGTGGTACGATGGCATCTAAAACTTAAAATAAGTAAATGGCAATTCCAGCAGACAGCCAGCGAACTTTTCCGGGCTTGCCTCATCCAGATCGTTGACATGTCAATACTAAGCTTGGAGATGCTGCATGGGTAGAGGCAGAGCATAGTCACGCTGTATGTAGATATCAAAACGAAGACAGTTGGTCATGTGTTCTAGCCCGCTTATAAAAATCAAAAGTGTCAACGTTTGTCATGCGAAATTTAGCGAATTTGCACAAACTAACTGTTACACATGCACATTGTCTTTGTAATCTTATGCCAAAATCTCTAGGTTGGAGTTTAGAGAAAGAAGTCAAAGTTTGCCTCTTCTGACCTCTGTGAACTTTAAGTCAATATTCTTCCAAACGTCGGGGTTGCATTCAATAAACGATCCTTGTACTTAGTGACGGAGCATTTCCAGTACTTTAAAATTTCTAACATGCTTTCAGTGAAAACAAAAAAAATGCAATTTAGAGTAGCCAACGTCGTGGCTAGCTTTGAACTGGCGTCTTAGTCTTACCCTTCCAATGTCATCCACAGATCCGGCATAAGCAAGAGGTCAATTTTTGTCCCCGAACTCCTTTTGTTTTTGCGCCTAGTTCCCCTTTTAATGTTTTCAAGCACTGTCCTGTCTGGAAATTCAGGTCTTGCCACTGAGCTACACATGAGTGAGTTCAACAGAGAAATCTATGTATCCTAAATACCTGAAGCTTGACGTCAACTAAGAGTGAATCATGTCTTTTTTGCACCTTGTTTTCCAACTCAATATAGTAAGGTTAATATTATAGAATTAATATTCAGTTATTATAGAATAAAAATCATACTTTCCTAATGTGCGATTGTTTTTTCAGAGTGTTTTGTTGTGATTCAGAGCGCTAATTGCTCTGGAGAAAATCCGTCTTGTCTGTTTGTCCTGCTTTTTTTCATCCTTGTAGCACCCTTTGAAAGCTTGATGTCCAAAATTTGTGTCTCAGTGTATCTTACTCTGTTGAAACACAAACCCACAAACCACAAACCTTCAAAATAAAAGTCTTCATGTCGAAATTCAAGCATTCAGGTCACTTGTATGTCAATGTGTTTATTTTGAAGTCTCACCACAGTTGGTGGCATTTTCCAGTCGAAGCAGTAGTGCATTCCCCTGTATATTTCGTTGTCAAAATCGATAATCCGATGGCAACTCTTGAAACATGTTAAAGCACTTTTCATATGCACTATATGTAAAATAAAAATTATAAAAAACAAACCTTTTTTTTTTTTTAAATTGCATGAAACAAAAATGAACAGCACTTTTGTGAGAACAGCATTATTCCCAGGAACAGCCACGCAAGTGCGCAAGTCTATTTCCGTCCTTCCGGAAGGTGTGAGGTGATGATTAGGCACGGTAAACTGTAAAAGCCTGTTGAAAGCTTAACAAATAGAAAAGCTCCGCATTTATGGGGAATAGACAACATTTTCAACACTTGTTCCACTCATAGCAGACATCCTCTGCAAACAAATTTTCTCTAATGCAGCACGATTTGTTTGACGACGACAAGCTTTCCGTTTATGTGCCACTAAACCAAAACCTTTATTCGTGACATTTTCAACACATGTAGTCTCAGTAAAGTGTACATAGCCTTTTTTTTTTAACCATGTCTTTACTTAACATAGTTTCTCTCTCTACGATGAGTCAACAGTCTGATGAAAAAAAGGTTTAGAAAGCAGGAAGCAAGCCAGACATTATTTTCAATTTTAAATACAAATGGTCACGCTCAGAGAAGCCTCTTCAAAACTTTATTTTGCCTCCATGGTGCCCATCATCTATAGGCGCCATCTGGATGTCAGTAGTGTTGATTTTTGCGACCTACTAAATCAGTGTGACATGGCTGCAACTGCTCAGAAAAAAATTAAAGGCCCATTTAGACAAAATGAGAAGTACAAAGGTACGGATATGTATTTTCAAATGTAGCACAGAGCTATCAGAGACAAATATTTAAAGTACAGAAACCTGAAAATCTACTGAAGCATACTCTTACTTTCCATCATGTACTTTATGTACCGTTGTCAGCTTGACGTGTCTGTACTTGTAGTACTTGTAGGGTTGTTGTTGTTGTTTGTTTGTTTTTTAAATAAAATCCACATAATATTGTTAGTGATGATGAGGTGACTAGGATACTGTATGCCACAGGAACATTATTCAATGGATAATAATCATTTAATTGTAAATAATAATTTCCTTTATTATTTTTTTTTCAAATACATGCACACACACACACGCACGCACACACAGAAATATCCAGTAGTGCAAAGACAAATGACACACAAAAATCCCCAAATGTAAGCAACAACGACATAACTGACAGATGCCTGAATTAGTATACAAAAACATAATTGAAGAGACAAAATTGAAGTTAAATTCGTCTCAAAACAATGTAAAAATGTCCAACAGTTATGGTTAAAAGAAAAGCCAAATAAACTACAGTACCATAAATTGCTTTTGGGGTGCCCCCTAGTGGCCGGTCATTGTAATCGTCAGAGTTGGACAGGATGTACGCAGACGAACTGTTCGTTCCCTCTTTGCTGAAGCCACCTGTTTTCTTTTTCGCTGTTGCTTGTTTCCAATGATTGTAATGTGGAAGGCGTGAACTTCAATACAGTAACACCACTGAATGCGGTACATTTGCAAGTTACAACAACCCGATTTACGTCACCTGCCTATCTAGTTGCTCATATATGATGTTACGTAGCTACACCGTTAGAAAACTGAAATTCTGCATATTTCAATACCAATTATTTTAATGCAACTCACCTTTCCAGCCTCACAAGTTTGCAACAACATGTCAAAAGCCATAAAAAATGGTCCGATTACATCGACCAAGGTCTAGTATAAGTGTTCCAGTGAAATGGTTGCTCCACACCGTCTTTACGTCTATAAACCCACGTTATTTGCTACCGCAAACTTTAAACATTTCCATCAGATAAGCCTTTCTTTACACACATTCGATCGTAGCTCATAAGCCGATGTGTATACCATATGGATAAATTAGCCGAGTTACTACTGTATATACAAAAGGATGCTGAAGAAGATGAAGAAAAAAACAAAACAGATGAGAGTAGAATGTACTTCGAAACAGAGGGAGTTGTATAAATTTAAAAGCAGGCGACATGACATGTGTAACATATACCATATATTTATATAACATATATTTAAGTAATATAGGTTTTAAGCAATAATACCAGCGACTAGCAAGACCTTGCCATTGCCACGCCAGAGATGGAAACATGGACCACAGCACAGGCGACCAATCTGACACTAGCACGCGGCATCATCACCAAGGCAACTTTTCAAATAAGGTTCATCTTTGTATTCAAAACTTTAAACCACTTTAAACACTTGATGAAAATTTGTATCCATCCATTCATCACCTTCCACTCATCCGAGGTCGGGTGGCGGGGGCAGCGGCCTCAGCAGTAAAGCCCAGACTTCTCTCTCCCCGACCATTTTGTCCAGCTCCTCCGGGAGGATCCCCAGCTGTTCCCAGGCAAACCGAGAGACATGGTCCCTCCAGCGTATCCTGCGACGACCCGGGCCTCCTATCTGTGGGGCATGCCCGGAACAACTCACCAGAGAAGCGTCTGGGAGGCCTCCGAACCAGATGCCCAAACCACCTCAACTGGCTACTCTCAACGCAAAGAGGAAGCGAGCCCCACCTCCAGGTCTGGCTCCAGAGGGGGGGCCCAGTGACCCGCGTCCACTCCAGGGGAAAAGAGATGTCATATTTGTATTCGTCATAAGGGATCTATGAGTCGCGCTTAGTCAGGTCCCTCACCTAGGACCTGTTTGCTATGGGAGACCCTGCCAGGGACTTAAAGCCCCAGACAATTTAGCTCCTCGGATCACTACGACACGCAAACCTCCCCACCGCGGTAAGGTGATGGCTCATGGAGGGTGAACATTTTTAATCGTAATCGACTATTCGTATTCGGTCTGAGTGACAATGTAGGGCGGGGGGAAAAAAACTGTGTATTTGAAGATGTTTCCAAAATTTGCACTGACATCCAACTGCTAATAATATTTTACTTTTATGTTAGAGGAGCACCATAATCTTGATACCTCCAGTTAGCTTTAGAAAACCAATAAACTCAATTAAAGTTAGATAAACTAATTATGTATTTTTTTATATTATACTGATTTTTTTTTCAATCAAAGGGCCACAGTAGAAGAATAAAAGTATCTCATACAGCTCTGGAGCCGTGGGTTTCAGACCCGTGGTTCAACCAAATCGCGTCAATTTGCCACATCCAATATGGCGTTGTTGTTGCCCTACGTTCGGCCGCAGTAACTTAAAATGGCAGCGGTGCAGATACTTCTCATTTGCAATTATATCCCTCCTTGCTCCTCAGATGGCGCGTCTGCTTCTTAAAAGTCCTAAGCACTGTCAAATTATTTCACATTATTTCAAGTTCCAACGAATCGAGGAGGATTGTAAATGTAACATGGAATTTGAGGGGCGGATTTTGTTACGTCATATCCGGCGGTTCCTTGGGCAAGACTGTGAGTTTCCGGAAGTCAAAAGGAAAGTTACTGGAGTTAGTCACGACTGGACACTTTTCAACTTGTGCCAACTTTCTGGTTTCGATCAACACATGGCTTACCCTGGTTACGGTGGGGTGAGTACATTAAACGTGCCTACATTAACCCCTTTATAATCGAGTTACAGTGGTTGTATTATTTAGTCATTTTTATATATTCATGTCTTCCGGGTTTAAAAAAAATCTCACCACGCTCAACCAACCATTCGTTAAGTAAGTAATCCGTCCTGTTCGGTATGTCATCTGTATGCAAATCACAGAATACATTTTTTAAAATGTGCATCTGCTAAAACCACATTAGAATATTTTCTGATGTTTTACATACATGTTCGTATGCCCGACGCGCAACGCAGAATGGAGCGCCAAAATGACGGCGGAAGCCTGCGAGAATGCCCATAGTTGTCGCTGTTGCTAAGCGATTGAACAGGAAGTGGCCTGGTGCCTTTTCCACTTGTTTGGACGCGCTGTTGGCTCCAGCTCAGCATGATGATTTTTTCGTATTGTTTTTATGGAAAGCCCTAGCTTTCATTTACATACAAACTAGGAGACGATGAACAGTGGCTGCAAGAACAAAACACTCCACTCAAAGTCATGTTTCTTTTACTCTACTATTTTGAATCAATGAAAGCATACTTCAATTAACCAATTAATTGATTTAAAGGATACAATTTGAATGATTAGGGACATATATTTTTTTTCATCACGTTTTATCTTATACAATAAATCATGTATCACATTACTTAAGATACATAAAATATATACATAAAAATCATGGAAAGTTCTGAAAAATGAATACAGATATTTTTGGGAAAGTAAACAAAAAGAGCACACTACAATAAATCAATTCAACTATTTAAGGAGATAATACTAAATGTGTACAATGCTTTAACGAAATACCACTATAAAATAAACATTTAAGGGGGCATATTCTGATGGTAAATATGTTTATGCTAGCGAGATTGTCTGAGGCCTAACAGCTGCAGGTGAAATGCTGCATGTTTGTGTACAAACATAGGAATGGGTTGGACTTTGCATTTGCCAAGTAATCCTTGGGTGTGTCATTGGCATTTATTTGTCAACATTCACTCCAATAAGATACTTTGACAAGGATGGGCGACTAGCGATATTAACTATAGGTATTAGGCCGATACCTGGTCTCATTTTAAGGTATTCGCAATGGCAGCGATGCTAGTATCTGTCGCTCCCTTTCGTGGAGGTTTTCGATCACATGGTGGAAATGAAACATTAGAGGAGTAGAATTTTTTGGAAATTTTTGAAGAATATGCTTTATTGGAATAGACTGGTCTTTCTTTAAAATGATGTGTCTTGTTTATTGGGGAAATTTTGCCCGACAAAAGTCCTAGTGGTCTGAAAAAAGTGGTATCTAACATTCTTACATTTCATCTCTGAAATGATTTGTCATTGTTTTTAGGGGAATTTTTTGCGTGTCAAAAGAACTAGTGGTCTGATAAAAGTGGTATTCAACATCCTTACATTTGAATTAGGCATCTCCTGTTTTTTGTAGTAAAAGCTACAAAGTCATTTCCGGCATCTAGTGCAAACGTGTGCGCTTGATGCACAGCCTTTTTCTCTGTATTTTTCCTCTTTACTCAAAGCTATTCTCATGTTGAGGCAGATGCAGTCTGTTTCGTCACATTGTTTGAAGATATTTAGTGCGCAAAGTTTTGTTTTTGAGGCGGTACTTGATATAAAAAATTGAGACGCGTTAGTAATTCTCTGTAGTGTTGTAATAAGATTATTGATAAAGAAGTTGAATTATATGAATTTGCTGCAATAAACAAAGCAGAAGGTACTGCTTGCTTGATTGTTGCAGGTGGCTTTTGTAAATCATTGTTAAGCTTGAGTGTAACATTTTCCTTTCTTAGTATGGCAACCCTATGCCACCCCAAGGAATGCCTAGAGGGCCTATGGCCAATCACATGAGTGGCCCAATGATTGGCCCCATGGGAGGCGCCCCACCTCACGGTGGTGCATACGCCCCATATGGAGGAGGAGGCTATCCGGGCACGTATGGCGCTCTTCCCCCCGCTGCCAATGACCCAATGTGGGGTTACTTCACAGCCGTTGCCGGCCAGGTATCAAATGCTTTCCGTTTTCCCCTAGTGTCTTTTCAGCAGACGGAGTTAGAGTTACTCACTTCTGTGCAGGACGGTGAGGTTGATGCAGAAGAGTTGCAGAGGTGTCTAACTCAGTCCGGCTTCACTGGAACCTACAGTCGTGAGTGACCGTCGCCATTTTAAAGCCATGCAAAGTTGTGCGCGTTTGTACAAATGGCATTTTCTTCACGTCGCAGCATTTAGCCTGGAGACGTGCAGGATCATGATCGCCATGCTCGACGTATCCTTTTGTAACCGCGGCGATAAGGTCATTGTAACCGTCTGTCGTCAGCTAATGAAGCTTAACCACGCCCTCACACAGAGAGACTTTTCGGGCAAGATGGGCTTCAATGAGTTCAAGGAGCTGTTTGTGGCACTCAACGGCTGGAAGCAGAACTTCATTATGTTTGACCGGGACAGGAGTGGGACGATTGAACACCATGAGATGACCCAGGCAATCAGCTCTATGGGTGAGAAAATCCAACTGAAAGTAACATTACATATGACTTATGACATTAAAGGGACACTCCACATATTCAGTCTTTTTCAGCAGTAACACCTTATTATTGCGATGGCTAAGTTATTTTTCACACACAGCCATGCCTTTTAAAAACACATTTCGCCACTCGCTGTTGACCGACGATGACATGACATGTGCTGGAGACTCAGGATACGACGTATCACAGCTCATCTTGTGAACGTCAAATAACCAACAGCTGAGCCATGAATCGCAGGTGATGTCATGTTCGTTTGACAAGAAGTGGAAAATATGTTAGGTTATCAATTGTTCATGAAAAACAAAAAACCTATAGACAAAATAATAACTTTTTACTGCTGTAAGTCGCTAGATATGTAGACTATCTCGTTAAAAATATTTTCCACTTGCTGTTGACTGAAAATGGCATCGCTTGTAACAACCGATCACGGCTAACCTGTTGGTGATATGACGTTCACAGGCTTGAGCTGTGATTGGTCATTAATCAGCACATGTTTTATCATTTTGGGTTGAGAGCAAGTGGCAAATGTGTTTTCAAAAGTAGCAATCGTATATAAAAAGTCATTTTAGCATCAAATGAAATATTGACAAAATAACTTCACTGCTGAAAACGGCTAAAAACGTGGACTGTCCCTTTTAAACTCACAGCCTCAAAATGCAGTCAACCCCTTTATACTTGTAGTTTAACATTCATAAATTCACCTATTTACTTTCTCAGGCCGAAGCTAATATATCTTAAAGCAACACAAAAGAACTTGTTAACCTTCACGAAATATTTTTATAACTCTTCTAAACATCATGGTACAATTAGATAAATTGTACTTTAGTCATGGTGTGAGGGGTGTGTATCACTTTTAGTAGCATTAAGTCAAGTCAAGGAGGGTGGCAGGAACCCTCCCACACAAGAAACTACAAACATGGTGACTGCTATCCGGCACACATCACGTCCCCCTTTCTGGGCAAAATTACTGCTGTCATTGCAGAAGCTGCAAAAATAATTGAATAAAAAAACAAACAAAAAAAAACTGTCTGATCAGACATGTAAAGTCAGTGTCATTTTTCTGTTTTAAGAAAACCTTGATTTGTGTCTACGTGTGTCGCGAACTGGAAAATGTGCATTTCAATTCATTTAAATGAAAAACGGATTTGTTGTAACCTCCTGAAAGCCAGCCTATTCATTCGTCTCCACCATAGTGGACATTTGTTTTTAGCTGATATTTTTGATTGATTGGAACTATCCCACTAAGTCATAATCTGCTCAATGGAGGACGTCCTGTCTCAATTCAACTCACTTTATTTTCGACGCAACTGTGTACAGAAATGTAAATAAATGGCAAAATGAACTGTTTCACAAAACAAATTCAACGTACTCCCTTTTTTTTTCCCTGCCGCTCAACCAGGATATCAGGTCAGTCATCAGGCTCTGAACGCCATCGTCAAGCGCTACAACAAAGGCGGCCGCATCTACTTTGACGACTACGTGGCCTGCTGCGTCAAGCTCCGTGCGCTCACAGGTAAGTGAGGGCGCAAATCAGCAAATTGACCTTTTTCCTCACATGTTGTTTATTCCTACTGCAGATCATTTTAGGAAGCGAGATACCATGCAGCAAGGTTCTGTGCACTTCCGCTACGATGATGTAAGTGTGTGTGTACTTGTTCTCTCTACGCCCTTATAATAAGCTGTGGGAAACATGAAAGCAACACGCAAAGCACTTGGGTTGGACTATTCATCAAAGAATATGTTGTGGATTTGGCTTGTCTCCTTCTTTAAATCGTTATAATTAAAGAAAAACATTTATGACAAGTTCCAGACGCCGTGAAAGTACCTGGAATGCATAATGTTGCTTAACTAGCAACAGCCATGCCTGAGTATGCGTTATGCTGCTAGACACCTTTGTTGGAACATACAACAAAAGTCTTTACACACATTGTGCAATGCAAAAAAAAAGCTGCATTTTGAAATTTTCACTTGCGCTAATGCTAAATTCAATGTAGTATCCCATTGACATGCTAACAGAAATTAGCATTGACTTGGGGAGTCCATCAAATAATATGAACACCTAAACACTGAATTAAAAAAAATCTATTGTTATTGTTGTTTCAAGTTATATTTCAAGTTGGGCTCTAACGATCCAACTCACAATTCAGCTCACAATGTGGGAAATCGGAATCACACTTAATGTGCAACACATTTATAACTTAGGGAAATAAGCGCGAGAAAATTTGAAAACACAGTAAGTCGTTTTTTTTTTTTCTACATTCCGGCTACTTTACAATTAAACAAGCTAAAAAAAAATCATCAATATCAGTAATTTTGACTACTGCTCTGATTTGTATTTTTATTAGAATGATAATGTTGCTTTGTTCTTTCTTTACAAAATCCTCTTGCCTTTTTTTTTTTTTTTTTTGGCAGTTCATCCTGTGCACAATGGCCATTTAAGTGCTACTGGTGTGCGGCGCGCCGAATCCAAAATTCCTTGGGGGGCCGATCAATACCAATGGTGGCCAGTCAGGTCCCTGGAGGGGTTATGGGCAAGGGACCATAACTTTAAAGCTTGGCATAATATTAAGAAAGTATTTGCTTATAAATGGATGTACACATACTCACTTTTTTATGTATAAAGCCAAACGTATATTGATAGTTTGAATAAGCCTGTGACACCTGTGCCATTGAATACCTTCGTATATAAATGGTTTGAAATTCTAGTCATATATATCTATTTAAGATACACATATATGCGATATGTATGTATTTTTTGTAGTCCTAAAAAAATGCACATAAAATAAGACATATTTGTTTACTCAGTTTTAAAATGTGCTGTGTTTATTGACTGTGTATTTTTGTTGTCGTTGCACTTTAACATTTTCATCAATTTCATCAAAACAAAACAAACAAAAAGCATTTAAATTAGCTGTGAAAAGTGCTGCATCGTATCACATTCTGGCAAACAAACAAAAAAAATCTCCATTACTATTTTAAAACACAAACATTAAAATACCAATACAAAGTTATTTTAAGATCGTGCAAAGAGTTGCAATGATTCAAACCTAACGTTTCAAACAGTTATAACGTTTTTGAAATGACAATCAATGGAAGACCCACATGTGTTGAATATAAAAAGCTTGCCCCCTTAGAAACGATCTTAAGTCTGCTCTTTTGATATGATGTCATTGGGGTACTCACACTGAAAAAAAAAGAACTTTATATTTCAGGAGCGATTGGCTGGAATCCTTCATTATCAGTAAATAATGTGAATGAAGATTTAAAACATACCAAAGTAAATGCTTTTAAATCCAGGTGAAAAATTCTCTTCCAAAATCTTGTTCAAAGCTATTATGTAAACACGTTTACTTTTTTTGTTCATCTCTAACAGCTTATAAATGTTGTACTTTTAATTGTATGGTTAGCATGTTGAATAATGGTGCCTATGAAATTCAACATTATGGGATGCGACCAATCTCGTTTGGTGATGTGAAGTAGGCACGCCAAAATATCCTCCTGAGCCCCAGCGTTTTCATTTCGTCAGGAAGACGCACAGGCAAGAAAGTCCTTGCTTCAACGATTTATCCACTTGAAAGCTGCATCGGAAAACACACCAACGACACAAAGCGCAATTACGGCTTCAGTCGCAGCTGAATTGTGGGACTTGATGTCCGGCGGTCTCTTGCTACATCGTGGTTCGGTTATTGCGGCCCGACTCTTAGCGCCCATTTTCATTTATGACCATCACATTTTTGTATTGGTTTCCATTGCGTTTTGTCCTTTAAAATCAATCTTGTTTGAAAATAGAACATTCATGTATTTAAAAAATACAATAAAATCTCCCTCTACTACAGTGCTTCTCAAATAGTGGGGCGGGTGGATGACCCCAGGGAAAAGGCTTTGTTTTTGTCATGTGCTGTAAATGCAGTGAAATAAGAATTGCATTTAAAAAAAAGTTTCAGGCACTTCGGTGCACTTGATTATTTTTGTGTCTGTTTCAGACTAAGCTATAACATATAAACGCTGTAAAAAATTAAGTTGTTGAAAGTTGATTAATATTGCCTTTTTTTTTGCTCATGTTAAAAAGGATACAGGTATAGGTATACTTTTACCCTTTTTATAGATAATCCTCTTTATAGTCAGCACCGAGTTTTTTCCAAGAGAGATGACGTGGCCAAATATAATTGAGAAGCACTGCTGTACTACATTTATTTATGACCCAGGTTTACCTCAGTTTTTTTCTTATTTTTCCTTGTCGGACCTGGCAAAAAAAAAAAAAAAAATTGGTTTTACGTATTTTTTTTCTTAACAAAGAAACAAAAGAAGGGCAAAAAAGAAAAAACAAGTGGAATCTCTACTTTGCGAATTTTGGTTATCACACGTATTTTTGGGAACGCAACCCCTGCGACGTGTGAGGAAACTCGTTATCAAGGAACATGCTTCAGAAACCAAACGTACACCCCCAAAAAAACAAAAACAACACATGCACATTTCGTGTTACTGACCGCGTTATACTTGAAATATTCATGATGTTATCCTCATGTACAATATGTTCAACATAGTGTATCAATGGACTTCAGAAATCCAATTTACAACTAGAAAGACATTCCGTAAATGAAATTCCTTTGCATATTGAGTTTCTTCGACCCTGAGTCAAACTTCAAAGAAAGTCCTGGACGGTATCGGCCGGGCTGCCGCTCTATGGGGAATGCTGGTACCGGAGTCATTCATCAGAGTTGGGCGCTTCCCGATGGGAGTTTCTACTCTCGGTGCGGCGCAGGGAGCTTTCTTTCAATCTGACCTCGTACGGGCCGGGACTCTAAAAAAGACAGAACCCCAGTTTGGTTGACTCATTCGATCCCAAACATGCCTTTATACGTCTTTGCAGTCCACCATTCAATGTACCGGTATTACGAAAGTAACTGATTACTTTTGTCCTTTAGTACCAAAATCATCAATTAGATACTGAAAGTACTAAGTATTTTATTACCTGAAGTAATCACTTACTTGAGTATCTAATGACTTACAAAATTACCTAAATTGATGTATATTGTCATTTGTTACTTTATTGTTTAACAACATAAAGTAATCAATTACTTAATTCTGAATTTATCAGCCACTTTTAGACCCTCCATTAGCCAATCATTAAAAAAAAAAGTAAAATGTAAATGCATTCATAAACAAGGCACTGTCATCAAAGTGAAAAAGCTGAAGGTGAAATGCTGAATTTCAATGCCTTTTATTGACATTCAGTTGTCATAAAAAGTCTACACATTTTTGTTCAAATTGTCATGTTTTTGTCAAAAAATGAGCCAAAGGTAAATGCTGTCTGCACACCCTCATAAAAACAACATTTATCATCCATTATCATGCCTAGGCTTGCAAATAAGTAACTGGGGTTTTATACAAGTGTTCAAACGCGAATCAGGATTTCAAAAGAAACGTGTATTAATGTTTCAAAATAAGGATTAGGGTTTCAAATAATCGGGTCCAACCTCAGTATAGGCTTTCAAATTCAAACTTAAATCAGGGTTGGAAAATAAGAATTGGGATTTAAATTAGGGTGTTAAACTGAGGAAAGTTGGCTTCCCAACTGTTGTTAGGGTTTCAAATTGAGGTGAGAATATTCATATTTGTGAGAATCTAGGGTTAAGATTTCAAAATTAAAGTTGTGCTTTCAATTTAGGGCTTCAAACTAATGTTGGGTTTCAAATTGGGGAGTTCAACTGAGCGTAGGGTTTCAAAGCAGCATTTTAAACTGGTGTTAGGGTTTCAAACTAGGAGCAGGATTTTAGTCAAGGGTTAGGATTTTAAATTTGGGAGTCAAACTAGGTTGGAGTTTCAAAATTTTGGTTAAGTTTAGAGTAAAGCTGGGATTTCAATTGAAGGTTTCAAACAAGTGTCAGGGTTTCAACTTTGGGTGTTAAACTAGGACGTAGGATATCAAAATAGGTTTTCAAATAATGGCTTTGGTTAGGCTTTCAAACTAGAGTCGGGGTTTCAAATTGGGGCGTTACAGTAAAATTAGTTCCACGCTAGGGTTTCAGTTTTTAATTTTCAAGGCTGTCCAGCACATGAATGGAGGAAAAAAGTTTTATAATGCCAGAAAATGTTTGTTTTTACAATGCAAAAACCTGGCATGCTGTTGGGGTGTAGGAGGAGCTCTTTGGATGGTGAGAATGCATGTCTGGTCTCTTACCGGAGGTGGATGTGGAGTAGGACTGAAGATCCGCCTTCACCACTCCGGGCCGCACGGTGTTGTAGGCGGGTGGCAGGGTAGTCGTGTGCCTCTGCAGCAGGCGGAGGATGGCTTGCATGTCGCCCGTCATCTGGCACTCCAGCCTGTGGTCGGAAACGCACAAGCGGAAACGGGCGGTCGGAGATCACCTCGGACTTGCTCGCGGTTGCTCCTCCGCACCTGTTGAGGTGCTGTTGCAGCCTGTCCAACCGCTGCTCCACTTCTGCATAGCTGAGGTCCGGATCGGCGGAGGCGTCCTCGGGCGACGTCGCCCGACTCTGCGGCGACTCCTCGCCCTCGACGCGGCAGCCTGGATGCGGCCACGCGTCTTGGAGGAGATCTGTTGGAAACGCTCGCTGTCACATATATAGTAAGACCGTGGCCTTTTTTCTCCTGGTCATTTACACGGTCACCCTTCCGCCGTTCTTGGAAGTTTAAACACAAACTTTAATCGTTGAGGCGGTATTTTCGGCACTAAAATCCATACCCCCCAAAAAAACCCATCTATGAAAGACGAAATCTAATCGCCACCATCTTTAACCTAAAGCATGCCACCTTTCCTTCAACCACTCAATTACATGATAAGGTAGACAAGTTTATAACAAAAACCACTAAACCCACATCACAACACCTAGCACGCTGCACATGAGCAATTACACCCACTAGGAGGCATACACATCATGGTTTTGGATTGCTTTCAACCTCTGAGTCATTCATTCCAAAACTCCATACAGAAATGCCTGCGTAAAACAAAGTACACGTTTGATTACATCATTTCACGTATGATTTTATGTACTTCCTTCTCATGGCATCAAAATCTAGAGGGAGTCAGCACAGCAGACCTTGAGAATCACGTCCTCACCTCTTGCACGGAGCCGTACGCCATCTTGGGAAGGGCCGAGCCCGAAGGCGGCGCGCTGGTCCGTAAGCAGCAGGTGTCCCAGTGTACCGGAACACCAAGGCTTCGGTCTTTCTTCCTCATCCGGGCCTTTTGCCTGCGTGTCGACGTCCCCGTTCTTGCTTTCCACGGCAAAAGATGGCCGCTGCTTTGCTGCAGATGAGGAAGTGCAACGGATAATTTAATCGTCGGACCAAAATGATGTAGGCTACTGACCGAGAAAAAAAGGAACAAACTAAGAACGTACCTGCGGAAGACTTCCTCCTGCAAGGCACGCTGTTGGGACTCATTGAAGGGTCCGCGCAGGAATCGGTGTCTTGCAAATCAGCTGTCTGTTGCAAGTGGAAAGAAACGTCACATGTTTTGGTTGCCAACAGCTTCATCTGGAACAATGGGGTTGGGGCTGGCAATTAGGGTTTCAAATTAGGAGTATGATTTCAAAATGCGGTTTCAAACTAGGGTTAGCATTTCAAAAACTACCGTTTCAAATTGGGGTTTCAAAGTAGGAGTAGGATTTCAAGATAGGGTCATTGTTTCGAATTAGGGTTTCAAAGTTGAAGGATTAACATTACTTTTTCAAATTAGGGTATCAAACCACATTAGTGATTCAAGTTTCCGTTTCAAATAGGATTACGATTTCAAACTAGGGTTGGGGTTTCAAATTAGGGATTTAAACGGGGTAAGGTTTAAAAAATAGGGTTGCAAATTTACACAGTAAAGTAAGGTTGCAAATATGGGTTTTAAACTAATGTTTTTTTTTTTTTTTCGAGTTTCAAAGTAGGAGTAAGGTTTGAAACTAAGGCTAGGGTCTCAAACTGGGGTTGGGGGTTTCAAATTGGGGTTGAGGGTTTTGAAATAAGTTTCAAACTAGGAGTGGGATTTAAACTCAGGTTTCAAACTATGATTAGGGTTAGGTTTCAAATTTGGGTGTTAAAGTATGATATGGATTGCAAACTTAACACAACAAAATTAAGTTTAAATTAGGGTTTCAAACAAGAGTTGCAGTTCAAAATTCAGATTGTAGTTTTAAACTAGGGTTAGAGTTTCACAGTGCAGTTAATCCAAATGCATTTCACTAAAAACTTCAATACAACCAAACTGTCCTCAGCTACCGTTGACGAGGAAAGGATGAGCGGGGAAGCATTTGATAAAATTTCAAACTTGGAAACAACTTCACTGATGCGCAATCACCAGTAGATGGCATTGATGTCCCGTTTTTAGGTATGGACCCAGACCACTTTGTGAATCCCACTGAGAGAAACGGCTGCATTTTCTCACTTTCATGATCATCTGACGTCTTTGCATACGGAAGCCATACCTTGGCATTTTCATCACAGAGGTCAAAGGTCAACTCCAAGTTAGTCATAAAATGGTCAGCAAATTCTGGATACATATCCAGAACCTCCAAGAGTTCCCCCCGCTGGATGGTGTGCAGATCGCAATAACTGAGAACGCGCACATCAGCGCACGATTTTCCTGGCTTGCCATACGGCTGGATGGTTTCGCCAAAGATATCGTTCTTGCCTGCAGGTGACACGTGCGGCCGGTTGGCATATTGTCCACATGTTGACGACCTCAGCATCTTCACTACCAATGCTGGCCCACTCACCCAAGATGGCTACGACAACATCTTCTTTGAGGATCTCGATGGAGCCCCGCGTGACGAAATATAGCGTGCTGAGTACGTCTCCGCTGTGGACCAGTGTGTCCCCGGGGGGCGCGTGCGTGGTCTTGAACCTCATGGCCAAGGCCCGGAGGCAACCTTTGGTGGCCCCGCGGAACGCCGGACAGCCCTGCAGAAGGTTCTTGTTGAGGTGAAGGCAGATGTCTGCCTGGAGGCACTCTGGGAAACCCTTTAGGACCTACGTTAAGGCAGACACGTTTGGGATGAGCGCTAGTATTGCATTGGCTTCCCGCTTGAGTTCTGTACAAGAAAAAGAGTGACCTTTCGATTTTAAAGTGCCGTTACAATTTGTACAAACATCACATGCCTACGGGAGAATGCTCGCATAAGCTAATAGTTTGTACTTTTTTATGTTTTTACCAAACGTATTTCTTCGGTATTCCTTAGCTTCGAGCAGACTAACTTAACTAAAAGACTCAATTCATTGTTACTGCGCCATTACTATATTTTTCCATACTCATTTATATGTTTCACTTATCAGCTGAAGCATTCTGTGAGCAGTTATACCGAATAGCATCATGCTAATATTGTTAGCTACACTGACATTTATAATTATGTAAGAACCTAAAATCATTTGTTAATAATGCAATTTTGGTAAGCATTTTAAAGCCAGGTTAGCGCTAATTTGCTGGTATAACAAATGCTAGGCTAATGTGAAGAGTAACGGGGTGTGCAAATTGTACACATGTACCTCCTGCTCTTACCGGCGTGGTCCAATCATTCCATTTGGCATGAGGCAGACATGAAAAAGACAAACTTAAATAAGTAGTATCAACAATATCATGAACATGACTTGGAATTGGTAATGCAGTAAGAGAAACTGAGGTATTACGCTGGCTAATTCATTGCGTGTCTTGATGTTACACAAACAAAAACAACAGCGGCTTAATGTTAATGTAATGTTCTTTTTACACAGATCTTGAAAGAAGGCATTTTTGGTGGCTTGGCATAGCTTTGTGTTACCATGACGATCAGGGACAGAGCTTGTTTGTGCACTGTAAACGTGTCAAGTGTGGCTGACTCATTTTCTGACAAAGGCAATTCTCCCAACAACATACTTGGTTAGTTCTGTAATATTACACTTCATGGGTGAGACATGATTTTTTTTAAGTTATTTTCTGATATGTTCATTCTGTATACATCAACTAAATGTGTTTGCTGTTTTGCAATATTAAGTTTCTACGCTACAATTGGTGAGGCATGGATGCATGTCCAAGTGTTACCGTAAACAAGTGGTTCTCAAATGGGGGTGGGAGAACTCCTGGGGGTATGTGAATGCACTTTAGAAGGTATGAGAGATTATGACGGGGTTTTTAAAAGGTATCGGCAAATCTAATACGATGCTTTCATTGTCATGACTGGAAAAACGGTTTCTTTTCAAAGTAAGAGCAAATTAATTGGATCACAAAGCGACCTATTGCTGAATTGTGTTTCCTTTGCAAAAAGTTGTGTTTTGATGTTAGTTTCTTTTAAGGAGCCTTTGTTGTTTGTTGTTGTTTTTACGTTGAGTCGTATGCTTCATTATAAAGGCATCCGAATGTGCTGCTTTCATACCATATTCATGTCAATGCCATTGGTGTAGGTCCAGGCATGCTGAAAATACTCCTCGAGCCGCTGCCTAAGTGGGTTTGGGATCTGGTGAAAGCGGATAAATTCTTTGACTCGGAGCATCTGGAGGTGATAACGGGCCGTACTGGAATACAACCTCTGGATGATGGCCGATACGTTTCCAAAGATACTGGCGTACATTAGTGCTGAAAAACACAAAGACATTTCAAAAGAACGTCTCGGACGATTTTGAAAAGAAAATTTATTAAATTTACACTTATTTAGCCCTCTATAGCAGTAAAATGTTATTTAGTTTATAATTAATGTGATGACTGCATTCTTTTTATTTGCAATGAATCCCTTTCAAAACACATTTTGATTCTTTGGGTTGACTGAAAATCGTATTGCATGCTAAGGGCTCAGATAACGGTAGCTCATTGCGTAAATGTCACGTGACCAAAGCCAGAAAACTGGTGAGCTGTGCTTGGTCAAGTGGAAAAATTTGATTTTCATTCATTATCAAAGTATTAAGGGAAACATTTTACATGAAAAAGACGTAAGTTGATGGTCAACTTTGACACGCCAAACCTTACAAAGAATGTCTACATTTGTTTGTTTGTTTTTTTAAGGAGAGGAGCTGACACACTTGACTAATGCTTATCCAATATAAGCCAATTGAGCACTGTAGTGATGACTGTGACCACTGGACAGCAGTGTTTCTACACCTACGACACAGCTGTTACCTACATGCAAGTGTAACTGAAGAATGGAAGTCAATCTTTCAATGGCAGCACCCATTTTTACATAGACATAGTGCACAATATTCTGTTGGCCTTGAAAGGTGAGTAAAAATGCTAACTAAATATACTGGCCCTCCAGAGGCTCCCTTTTCCAATAACGCTTGGCACTGAAAGAGTTAAGTATCGATGTCATTTCTGGGATTTAATGTCAGGACATAAAAAAACGAAAAATTACACCCCTGGCATTGAATGACTTTCTGGATGCTGATTAGTTCTATTTTAACGCATGGGGCTTCTTGTGCTTGATTTGTTGGGAGTGGACACTGATTGGCTGCCATTGTGTTTGCCATCACCTGATAGGCTCCTGCTGTGGGAGGGAGGGCTGGAGGAAGACGTGAACATTGAACAACAAGTGAGTGATGTCGGTCCAATGACCAGTACAATTAAAAAAATGCCCGAATGGCACATTTGATGAAGGTAGAACGATATGCATTGTTTGTAAGGAAGAGCTTTCTTACCACATAAGCGGCTCGAGTTTAGCTTACCACATACATAATGAGAACATATCTCTTGAGAACATTAGTTTACAAAAGTGTGATTTTGAGAGGGTTGCTATTTCGTCACTCACATCCAATGAGCATGACACAAATGGAAAAGATCTTCTCTGAGTTGGTGTTGGGGGAGACATTGCCAAAGCCCACGCTGGTCAGACTGCTGAAGGTGAAGTAAAGCGCAGTGACGTACTTGTCTTTGATGGACGGCCCCGAGCCCGGGTCGCTGTAGTTATATTTTTTCCCTAGAATGAAAAACCGTAACATTATGAACCGTCAAAAGATTTCACGGACTATAAACTGGCGAGGCGGTCACCTATGGACAGGCCCAGGTTGTCGAGCCAGCCGATTCTGTGCTCCAAATAAGGCTTCTCCACATTGCCGATGGCGTACCAGATACACGCCAGCCAATGAGCGATGAGCGCAAAGATGCACATTAGCAGCATTAGTACGGCGGCGCCGTACTCAGAGTAGCGGTCCAGCTTGCGTGCGACGCGTACCAGACGCAGGAGGCGGGCCGTTTTCAGCAGACCGATTAGGGTGGTCGTCTGCGAAGCATTGCAGTGCGAGCTACTCAAAACAATTCCAAATTACAGTCAATATTAAGCTACTTGCTGAAAAAAACTCTTCATTGTCTTTTTGTGATATTCGGATGACCTCTGCTGACCTTGAGAGATCGCTAGAGAACGCTACCTCCGCAGACACTCACCAGCGTTCGACCCCCAGTGGGATAGGGGCTTTACTAGAAGGTCCCATGTTCAGGTTAATAGAGGTTTCCAATGTAAGATTAGCACAATGGTTTCATCTTTACCACAAGTTTAGTTTGAATGCATTCCTAGCTTAGAAGCATACCCATGCTACCCATTTCACCTAGAAAGAATACAATTCAATCCAAAAGATATGCAAGAAACTTTTTGAACGACAGTGGACCCCCGGTTTACGACATCTCTGCCCTATATATTTTTCACAACACGGCCCGCGACGTTATTTTTGTCTCCTCTTTACGCCATTTCTCGGTCATCGCTCATGTCACTACAATGCTGGTCTGCTATTGGTCGGTGTCACGACTCCCTAAGATAAAGGTCTACTATTGGTCGGCGTCACTGGGTCATAAAGATGCTGGTCTGGTATTGGTTGGCGCACAGGGTCACAAAGATGGCTGCCTAAAGACTTGTTTGAGAGTGCTTTCAATATGGTATTTATTGTGCATTTTACCGCTTAATTCAAACTTGAATGGGTTAGCCATGGGTCCCAAGATTGCGAGTGATGTTAAAGAGAGAACTTAGATGATTTATAAGGAAACGAAGCTGGAGATAATCACAAAATATGAAGCTAGCCTAGGCTAGGCTAACCTTACTAGGGGTAATGGGAAAAACAAGCTTATCAAAAGTTAATAAATCCTTTCTGTATTTTTTATTTATTTTGTTATTTAATTGTGTACATGTATATTATATAGATACATAGCACTTAGTATTCTATTTTGATACAAATTTTTATTTGTTTATATAATTTTGATGTTTTTTACCTGGAATTTTACATTGGCTATTTAACATAGGTTTGAATTGACCGCCTTACGGCGAATTCGCGTTACGATCCCAATCGCGGAACGGTTTAATCTCGGAAACTGGGGGCACACTGTATTTGTGAAAAAAATGTCATCATTAGTCAATTTGATGACCAAAGGAGACTGGTGGACTCACTGCTGATCGAACGCCGCTAAAAGCGAAATGACGAACAGAAAAAGGTAGACAGGAAACACAACGCAGCCTTCCAGATTAAAAGCAGATATTTCAAAATAAAATAAACAGGTAAGTAAACGATACAACCTGAAGTGGATTACTCTGAACGAATGTCATTTTAATGCCCCTGCTTGCGACCACCGATGGATTGGGTCATTGATCCGGTCAATTTCAACCATTAGCTCATCAACAAGCTCTGCCGGATCTTGAAAATAATCCCAATCGTTTGAATCAGGTGTGTTTGAGGGAGAAAGCTGGAAAGCATGCAGGACACTTGCCCCGGACGACGGGAATTTCCCACCCCTGAGCTAGCATGCATAACACGTTTCTTTACATAGGCTTGTTTAGCAGCGGCTCCCTCGGAAATTGTCACGTCCAAAAACGGTTTCCGCTCGCCGACATTTAACACCTCACCTCATCGGATCCCGATCCGAAGATGAGCAGGTCGAAAGGGATGGCGGCCACCATGTCGATGAGGAACCAGCCTTTGAAGTAGTGGATGGCTATCTTGCCCGGGTGGCTAACCACCTCCTCGTTGCTGTTCACGTAGGTGGTGCGGAAGTTGATGAGGATGTCTACGATGAACATGATGTCCACGATCAAGTCCACCACGTTGAGCGGCGAGCAGGAGTAGCCGCACTCCCGTCTCCTCTGCTCCTCGATGTCGTTTAGGAGGAAGGCGGCCGAGTAAGGTGTGAAAATGGCCGTGTAGATGACCAGCAGCAGGATGAGCCAGTCCCACACTGCTTTGAAGGGGCTGTAGTGGAGGATGGTGCACTTGTCCAAGCGCTGGCTTTGCAGTTTGTACTCAGGCAACACGTCGGCGCCCAGCGAGAGAACCTGGAGGGGGGGCGGCGACACGTCATTGTGACCCCCATCTTTTTGGTTTTTCATCTGGGTACGAAGCCGGTCACTTTGTACTGTGTGCCAGGGATGAGCAATTTCTGTACTCAAGTTTCACGTTTGTCGGGTCATTCAAAGACAAAGCGAAAAAAGACAAACAGATTTCCATGTAAAATACAGACGACCGTACTTTCCGCAATATAAGGCGCAGCGGATTATAAGGCGCACCCTCAATGAATGACATAATTTAAAACTTTTTCCACATATAAGGCGCACCGGATTATAAAGCGCACCCTCAATTAATGACATATTTTAAAATGTTTTAAATCATAATATAGTAATACTCAAAGTAATAACAATAATAACTCAAACAATAACTCTAAACTTTCAATAGCATAATAACTCAACGTCAATATGACCAACCTTGTTCAACTGTAAACACACAAAAGAAACAGGCAAAGCTTACTTTGTCGCTTCATTCCCCATCTATCAATCCCAATCTCAATATTGATCCATATATAAGGCGCACCTGACTATAAGGCGCACCATCAGCTTTTTAAAAAAAATTAAGGATTTTAGGTGCACCTTATAGTGTGGAAAATAAGGTACATATTTTTTAAATAGATTATCATTCATATTATATTTGTATGTAATCCAGTAATATCATTATTTCAGGGGTTTTTTTCCATAAAGTAAGGTAAAACAAAATTTTAAATATAAGTGTTCAAAATTACATGAAATACTACACAATAGATAAAATACTAATCGTACAATTACTTTTTGTTAAATTAGCGCTTTGCTTGATTTCGTCTTTTACAATGAGAAATCATTTGATCGCTACGTGAACACAACATAAATAAAAATGAGTGCATTATTCAGTCAAGCAATTACCATTTTTTTAACTAATTACTTGTAGTTTGTAACAGGTATCCACTTGATTAAAATCTTGGAATGATCATAAACTCATCAAATAAAAAATAACATTGTTTCAAAGACTTGTGATTTTTGTAAAAAAGAAAAAAAAAAAGAAAACTACCAAATTTGATGCATCGTTACAAGCATTTTTCTTATAGTCTTTTCATAGAAATGAAGTCTCTCTCTCTCCCTCTCACTATAAATACTGTATATATATATCTATATATATCTATCATCATCAAGCTCTAGTTATCATTTTCAAATGATAGCGATGTAAAGTACGGCCGCCATATTAACTCACCTGCGTGACCTTATCTGTGACATTGTGCGTCCGATCTTTGACCTTGGGCGCAATCACGGTTCTGTCGGAAGACGGAGGCGACGGACACCTCTTCTCGACGTTGCTCTCGGTGAAGTTTAGCGTGATGAGGGGAATCCTGTTGATTGTGCTGTACTTGTTGAGGTTGGAGTCGGAAGTGGAGCAGAACAGACTCGATTTGATCTGGATGAGAGGCCCTGAGGAAATGAAGCAAAGGGCGGAAAACATCAGAGGACAGGCTGGTGCTCAGCTGTCACTGGAATGACGTGGTCAGCGTCGAACGAAGGGAGCTCAATCGAGTACTAACGCGGACGAGACATCGTCTGTGCGGTGAAACATGAACTTGACGTTCTTGACCAAGGTTGGACATCATGGATGTTTTACTTGACTGTATTGTCTGTGTTTGATTATTGAAAACGTAGAACAATGCTAAAGCAATGCACGGGAAGATTTCCAGTAAACTACAATGTGACCTTGACTAATAGTGCCCCAATTTATTTTTGAGTTGCAAGACTTAATTAGTCGGTGTGTGTGTGTGTGTGTGCGTGTGTGTGTGTGTGTGTGTGTGTGTGTGTGTGTGTGTGTGTCCTTGGTTTTTGTCACACAGTGGGGACCAAATTTAGGTTTACTGTCTTTGTGGAGAACTCTTTCACTCATTGGGATAAGTTTGCTGGACCCCACAAGTTCAGACCTTTATTGAGGGTCAAGACTTGCTTTTAGAGTAAAGGTTTGTATTGAAATCTGGTTGAGTTTAGGCTAAAGGTTAGGCAATCTGTTGTGATGTAATTCAGGGAACTTCATTCATTATCGAAACCTTATGGGGAGCTTTCATTTGACTTTTTAAGTCGTGCTGATGACCACGAGAGGTCCCTGAACATTCTGTTGGAATTTTGCATTAAGTAAAGAATTTACAATGAATACAGTTTAATAAAGATGTATGTTGTCTAATTGTTTTTCAAAAATATAATGAAAAAAAAGATCAACATGACGTAAATTTGAAGTGTAAATTTGCTAAAGGGACAATGTGTAAGATTGAGACCATTCTTCATTAAAACGGAATACATTAAATGATTATAAATTTCAAAAACTTGCAAATAAATGTGTTCTTAACGACCAACTGTATGTTTTAAATACAATCGTAGCTCTAGTTATCATGAAACGATATTACATGGGGGGTGGCAGTCGTCTGGAGGCCACCATGTCTGTTATAGCTACAGAAAATGGTAAATGCAGCACCTCCTGCTGTCCGTAAAGAAAAATGGTCGAAATCTTACACATTGTCCCTTTAACAAATATAGGCATAAAGGCATTTCAACAAAGTCATGAGTTGAAGTTTATTGATATTTTTAATTTGGATGCCAATATTTTTCTTTTTAGTGAACATGAATATCAGCTCCAAATATCAGTATCGGCCTCTTTATTCCATCTATCTCTCATACGATATAACATACTGATTTATTTCTTGTATGGGATGGCGAAACAGGCAGTTGAGGATCAGATCTACTTGTACACATGCACAGCTTCAAGCCACTGTGAAAAAACATGCTCTGGATGGAAAAACAGCCAGACTAATACCACCAGATACTAAACTGTGGGGCACGAGAGGTACAGTATATGGGAATGTGGTACTCTAGAGTGAGTTCCAACTTTTTTTTTTCTTTAATTACAATACGCCAGTGAAATCATATTTTCAGACAAGTCCCCCCTAACCAGCACAAAGAATTTGGGGATGATTTTTAAAAAAGGGACCAAAAACAGAGTTTTTCTGCGTAATTTATGCATACATATTCCGCAAGCGCATTGTTAATTACAATGCCATGTTCAGACATATAGAAAAATAGGGGTGGCAAAACAACAGATCAATAGAAAAAAAATATGCATGTAGAAAAAAAATATTAGCGCAGAGAATAAGATTAAAGCCCTTGAACGGTCTTAAATACACTTGCACAATTAAAAGCTTAAAACAGGTGCTCACTTCTTATGCTCATGTATGCGCTATAAAACAACTCGTCACAGTTTTTCCCGCTGCCGACATCATTTAGGGTTGCCACTTTGGATTTTGATCGTTTCGTTCGGACAGCCAGACAGCAGCGGCAAACACATTTCATGGTGCCAAAAGCGAGCGCTGCTCTGATTCAGACAGGCGTGAGATGAGACCAGTGGAGAGCGGTCACCGCAAAACATTCATCCATCCTTTTTCTGCACACGGTCACGGAGTGTTGGGGCCTGTCCTTGCTGACGTTGCGCAAAAGGCTGGCCGGTCGACAGTCAATCACAAGGCACGTATCGATACGGGGACAATAATTCACACTGTCACGGAAAAGTAAATGAACCAAAATTGCTTGCGCTCAAATCAAGAGAACAATGAATCCCGCATCCTTGACTGACATAAATGTTCTCTCCTGTCAGGGGTTTTTATTTCTTGTTGTTGTTTTGTTAGGTTTTTGTACTTCTGGGCCACCGCAATATTTTAACACATCAATACGTTTTTGGGGAGCAACAATAGTACTTTTAAGAGCAAAGTAGAGGCTGTCAAATATGGAAATGATAAGATGCTATCACTCGTATGGTTGCCGAGGTTACAGTAGAATGGAAGACTCCTACCTTCGCTGGCGTGCCGATCCCTGAAGACCATCTTGGAGTTGGATTTCATACCATCCACATTGTAGAGGGAAGAGGCCCTGCGGATGCTACACACACTCTCCTTAGAAGCAGTTGGAGTGAGGCCTGGGATGGATGCAGCAGCAATAACTGTATCACCATGGCTCTTCCCAAGAGTCTGGACGGGGGCCTCATCTGAGAACAAACGTTTCCAAGGACCTTTGGGCGATGAGTGATCCAAAGGGCCAGACACCGGTGTGGAACAAAAACTTGGAACGATGAGGGTGCGGGTGTCGTTGGGGTTTGAATGACTCCAGCTCTCCGGGACGTTGGCGAGTTGGTCGTCGCACATTGCTAGCGAGTCATCGCTGTGAGAAGGAGAGTCCACCATCACATCATTGGGGTCTTCCTGAGGTAGGGATTGCTTGCTGATGCCCAGAAGTGGGAAAACCGGCAAGCGGAAATGGAAGAATCTCCTTTTCCCTGAGGGAGAAGTAGACCACACTTAAACATGGTTATAGAGCACAACGGTTCTCAAATGTGCTTATATGAAGGCACTTGAGGGGGGCGTGAGATTTTAACAGGGTTCCTGCAGGAATCAGAAAATCTAGTGTAAAGTTTTTTGATGTTATGACAGGAAAAAATGCACTTTTCTTTTCAAGTTAAAAGCAAATTGATTGGAACATGAATAGCCTTATTGCAATTTTTTTTATAGCGATTCCTACATAAAAGTTGTATGCCTTTATTTTGTTCATTAGTTTACATATGTATATTGTCCTGCGTGAATCCTCCGGCATTGTCCACCACAATGGACACAAATGATTTGGCTGGGAGATGTTAAATGCGCAAAGAGGAAGTACACCGCTTTTCAGAACGTCAGCGCTAAAAGAATTTGTCTTCAAAATAAAGAGCAGTAATGTCAATATCATTCAAAAGAATGAAATAGAAGGCAATAAATGTCATACCAGAAAATGTCATGATGTAGTAAATTCAGGTCTTGAATTCATTTTGACTTACGTTGATCAGCTTTGGAAGGGGAGACTCGGTTGATCTTCTCCATCGACTCGCTGCTCCCATCGTCCAAAATGTAATCAAAGTTGAGAATGAACATCGTGACCACACCCTCTTCATTCTTCACCGGGATGATATGAGTGGCACAGAGAAACTTTGAACCTGCCCAAAAAGTGCTTGTTTTATCATTAGTGAAATCATCCACCTATATTGACATCTTTTTATGTGACATACACTTGAAGGAATGATTATTTTGCAGGCTGTACAGTGGTCAGTTTAAAGCTTACGAAACTGTATCAATCTACTGTCTTGTCAATATCCCAATGCACAATCGTCATTGTTGAAACCAAGCAACAGAAGTTACATGAAAACGGCCAATCAAAATCATAAAATGGGGTCGAGAATGCACTCGCGTCTTTACTGTATATTCATGCTTGTTTGACGTAGGTTATGTGTTCGGTGTCACCTCTATTTACTATAAAAGTGGGTCACCGCAAAAATTGAGTTATAAATCGAATCAATTCAGTTGACTTCAGGCAGCAAGGGTTTGATTTATTCATTGGGGAAGCTTGATTCTCAGCAGAATGGTCCCCCCAAGCCTATAAAACTGCAGCCAGGACAGAAAAAGACACCCATCCAACCAACCGTCCATTTTATTTAGCCGCTTATCCGCATTAGGGACGCTGGTGTGCTGGTGTCTATCCCAGCTTCTTCGGGGAACTCTGAACTGGTTGCCAGCCAATCACAGGGCACGCAAAGACTAACAACCATTCACGCTCAAAACCTAAGGGCAATCTAGAGTGTCCAATATACCTTGCGTACAAGTTTTTGTAATGTGGGAGGCAGCTGGAGTTCCCGGAGGAAAGTCCCGCAGGCATGGGGAGAACATGCAAACCCCACACAAAAGAAGCCGCTTAAAAGAAGACATAATAAGTCATATAAACCTCTTTGTGTGGGTTTGTTTCAAGAAATGTGTCCTAGACCATTGGCGTCACTCTATTATGATGACAGTAAAGACAATGTACAGCTAGTGAGCAGGAAATAAAAAAGTACCAGGTAGTCGAGTTTTAATGACGACTGCATGAAATCATATTTCTATTTCGCTACATGTTCAGATGAGTCATTTTATCCGACAAGCTAGATTTGAAAGATTTGAAATGTCAAGTCCTCTCCTACGGCGGAGATAATAGATTTCATGAAATAAATTATTCAGGCAATAAGGACTGGAGCACGCCGTCCAGTTTCCGTTTCGTTTGATTTCATTTCCACTATCAATAATTAAGACGCTGCACCTAAGCGGGCCAAAGTGCAGCGTAGCCATCCTCATCGTAATGTGCTGCTGAGTATCAACGTTCAACTTTTTTGCAAACTTTAAAGCGTGAGTGTAAGATGGTGACGATCGTCGGTCACCTTTCCGAGCCGCGCTATCTCGATCCGAGGGAACTTTCTCCTTTGACATACACCCTGTCAATTTGTCATTGACATAAAGTGCGCGGACTGGTTATGGAGGCGCACTGTATACACGTGTTTTGGTCATGTCGCGATGCAACCGCATGTATGAAGCGATAATACACCAAAGAGCTAAGCCTTTCTGATACAGGACTTATATGTGGCACATGCTCGACATTCCTTAGATATACTGTCCAGGAGCTTTGAAGTGTTTTAGTGGGAACGAGACGGACAATTCTTAGAACTATAAGACACGGTCTTGTCCCTTGAAATACTTTTGACAGCCTGTAGGAAAAAAAGAGTGTCAATCTGTGGCAGCAGCACATGGCTTCAGGGTCTCATCTCAATTTGGAAACAAAGATAAAATAAACAGTTTTTAGATGTAAGATGTCAATACCAACGCAAAAAAAGGGGTTTTGGGGGTGTTTCTTTGTTTTACTGTTAGGTATTCAAGTTTGCTGACCAATGATCTGAAGGTTACAGATAGATGACTTTGCAGTTTGTTTGTTTTTTAATCACCAAAGGTCACCAAATTGTGCTTGCAAAATGCAAAACTGAGCAGAGGGTTGAAAAGAGACAGAACAAGGCATAAAGATCGAGCCAAATATTTTGCTGACAAAAGCCCCTCATTTCAAGCACTGTGAAGGACACGGGGGAGGGGGGGGGGGCATAATTCAGCCTAGGGTTGACTAAAACTGTCACTGTAAATGTCCTTTTATTCTTTCTCGAAGAAAGAACATGAAACCCGAGATTGTTAAGGTCGATTACGGCCTTCCAAACGTCAGTCATAAATAATCGGCCAGTAATTTGCCGATTAGGTTTAACTGAACGTTTACGAAATATTTACAACAGTTGTATACAAGCGAAACTGATGTCATTATTTGTTACACATAAATCTATTCCAAAACTTTGTGTTTTTAAATAAATATCATAGTGTTCATTGATACGGTCATTCTATTCAAAACAAAGGAAAGCTTGATCTTTACAAGCAATGATTAGGTGCTAATTACTGTGACAAGGAGCCGCCTGATAACGTCATAGTTTGTTGTAAAAAAAATAATGTATGAACTATAACAAAGTGCAACATAAACCATTATGTTTTATTTTTAGAATTATTCCAACTAATCGTTTGATGAATAGGTTAATGGCATTTTTTTATATTTGCCTCTCATATCTGTCAGGTCTTGGTAGCAACATGGCAAGAGTTTTCATAATGAAAATCTGTCAATGTGCTATATTGATATTGGTCTGGTATCGCCCAAAAAAACGTTATCGAATTACATCGGTCGGCATCCAAAATATGCAATATTAGCCTAAAATTGATTCTATTGTACTTGTACTGAACTAATCTCAAATTGTTATTTTGCACCCCAAAGAGTATCATTAGTTTTTATTGTTTTTATTTGATTTCTCAGGGTCCTTTAATTATTTTATTAAAGTGCAGAACATTCTCCTGATCGATGTTTGAATTAAGTAACCCAAACGTTGAACGAACGGGACATGTTCTATCAAACTTACCGCTCACGTCTCTTATAACATTTTATACAAAAAAATTAAGCACATATCAGTCCTGCTGATATCATATTGAATCAATATTGGTGTTGAAAAGTTTTCTAAGCTGCAACATCGATATCATCTAACTCGGTTAAGTCTCTTCTGACATTTCATGAGAAATATCGAATTAAAAGCTTGTATCGTTCCAGCTGTTATCATATCGATAGTAATCTAGGTTGCAATATCGACATCATATCACTTGCCCAAGTCTCATCCAAGAAAGTAAACAAAAGCATGATCTGTGACTGCTGATAAAATATCAGATATATACTATATCGGTCAGTACTCTAGGTTGTATCGTATCAGTATCGTATTGGATGGGGATAGCCCTACTTATAAGACATACAGTACAGTATGAATCTGACTTTCAGAGCACAGGAAAAAGAACATTCAGACAAAAGAAAGCGTCGAATTGCATCCCGACCTTCAAAGTCATTCACGGTCACTCACCATCCTTGCGTTGGTACATGATCTCCACCTTGCGTTCCTCCGAGCCGAGGAGGGCCTGGGCTACTTGGGTGATGGCGTAGCGGCTTGTGGACTGACCGTGCAGGAAGTCGCACATGCACGACTTCTGCATGACATCCGGCCGGGAGAAACCCGTCATCTCGCAAAAGCCGTCGTTGCAGTAGATGATGGCGCAGTTTTGCACGCAAGCATTGGCGATGATGAATTTCTTATCTGTCGACGCAAATTTCAAATCATGTTTCAACTAAGTGAAGCACACGGAATTTTCTTGTGTGTGAAATGTGCTATATAAAGGAAGCTGATTTCTTTGTATTTTGTACAGCGATTACTAACTTTAATTTTCATTCGGTTTAACTTTCTGCTCAACTATCATTTTTATAGCTTGCATTGTATGGGCGAAGCTTACTATTTGAGACCCCTTTAGCACATGTTGTCGTCGTTGTTAGATTTCCTAACAGCAACTCCATTTGAGAACTTGTTCTTGGGCTCAAAAATAAAAAAGCGAATATTTTGTCTAAAATTAATTTGGTCAAAGTCATTTTCACGTAGGGCGGTGGAAGAGTGGTTAGCACGTCTGCATCACAGTTCAGAGGCCCCGGGTTCAATTCCAGCTCGCGTGGGTCTTCTCTGGGCACTACGGTCTCGCTCCACATTCCATGCATGGTAGGTGCACTGGATCGCAGCTCAGCTTGTGAATGTCACATGACCAATAGGTGCTGTGATTGGTCATTATCTGAGCCTTCAGCACATGTGGTATCATTTTCAGCTCACAAGTGGCAAAATGTGTTTTTTAAGGTATGTCGGACACTCTGCCCACAGGCCATCCGGATTCTGAACAAATCCCTCACGTGCTAATCTGCCTTGCCACCAGTCACTTTACGTGCACCTTACAAATCCTGCACAGTGCAGGAAAGCTGCTAACTACATAACATGTTGCACTATATGATATTTTGCACTATCATCCTCATTTGTTTACAGTTTGTTCCACTCCATCTATGCCATAATATGCTCACAATGTAAGTCTATTCCTTTATTAGTGGTTCATTATTATTGCCCTTACTGCTCTTACTGTTTTCTTGTTTTTGTTTTATTGCCAACTTTATTATTTGCTCGATTGTGGAATGTAGTCTGCTCGGGGAAGTGATCAGAATAAGAATTTCATTGTGTGGAATTACTATGCGTATGACAATAAAAATGTTGAATCTAATGGCATACAAAAATAATGTTGTTATCAAATTAGTCAAACAAAACTATCATTTTTCTGCTAAAATGGTTAAGGTGAATAATATCATAGATGAGTGTATATGGGTGTAAATATTACCTAAGAACCAATCAAAATGCAGTATAGTAGCTCTTTTGACAATGACAATGATGATGATGGCGATGACAATGACAACATTTATCCAAAGAATGATAATGAATTTCCAAATAAAAAGCACCAAATGCCGGTCGTACGAATTGCTGAGTTTTCACATGAAAACAAATACGCACCAATATTACTGACAGGTCTCTGTCCGCTCAAAATGACAACACACTTTGAACGATGATCAAATCAAAGAGCAGGTAGACTCGTGCTTTACGTTGATATTGAGACAAGACAAGACAGCGCATGCACGATCTCTCACACACACACAATAAATACTCAGTGTACTCACTTTGTCCTTCGAATTTACGAATTATTACTCCGAGAAACGTATTATGTGGCGCCACGTGACCCCTCCGAACTGGCATGATTCCCGCACCCCTAAGCGCAAATAGAAAAAGAAAGACGTTCCCTTTGTCACCAGTCATTCATGGTGATCTGAAAATAAAAGAGCCCCCATGATACAGGCTTGGCGGGCTCGGGTGTTCGCGTGCGTGCGGGAGCCGAGCTCAGCTCAAATCGATCGCTTGTCATTTCCGAGATGATCTTGTGTGTCACACCTAAGTGGACATGCAGGACTGTGGTGCAGTGTTTGTGCAAACGTGCGGTGGTGGTGAGGGTTGCGGATGGGTGGGGGTGATGTCAGTGATGGACGGGGTGGGGGGGTTCCTTGCGGGACTAAATAAAAGTGCCAAAGGACGCAGGGCCGGCGTGTCTTGTGTCAAACTCTTTTTATTGGAATATATATGCATTTTTTTCCCCGAATAGTACCGATAAGACTTCTGTATTGACGCCATCCATCAACCTTTTTTTCAATGATGTAACCTCTCTCTTTTTTAGTACCCTAGGGGGTACTTGAAGGAACCTCAGGGGGTACTGAGATTTTAAACAAAACAAATACACATGCAAAAAACCTTTAAAATAATTATTTGATTAATTGTTTCAGGAAAATATAAGTTCATAAAACACATTTTATGTTCAGTTTTATTCTTGTAAAAACCCAGCTTCTCCCCCATTCTAGAATTGTTCAACCCAACTTGTCGTGTGCCACCTCTCGTTACCTGTCAAGTTAGTGATTTATTCTTGTAAAGACGTCTTTGCAATGTTCTCAAATGAGGACACATTAAAGTTGTATATTTTTCAGTGGACAAATATTTATTCATTCTTATTAATTTTTGATAATAGGTCTGATACTTGATACTATGTTGATAATTTTTTGTGGAATAATATTTATTAATAATTAAGTCAATGATTTATTTTTGCGGATGGATCTCTACTGTAACCCCAAAACATGCTTTATGCTTTCTGTTTAATATTTTTCTGTGGAAAAATATGCATTTTTATACATATATATGCCACGCATCATCCCGAATGTTCCGAGTGCGTAGTCTGCCTTATTTATTTTCTCGTTCTCATCTTTTTTTTCCTCTCTCTAATGTATCTGTGGTCCCTCTACTCTTTGTCCGTTTCAAAACATACTGCTGCCCCATTGAGTTTAGCCTCTGAGGTTTCTTCCTGAGAGGGAGGTTTTACCGCTTACCTCTTTTGCTAAGTGTTTTGTCGGTCTTATATATAATGTATGGCAACTGCGGTTCTTGACAAAGTCTAAGTGTAATGTGCCTTTAGGCAACGTTTGTCGTGAATTGGCACAAACTCAATACACTTGACAACTTGCAGTTTATGCAGAAAAGCTTCCGTGGGGAAGTTTACTCGCAGGGAGTCAGGAAAGAACAATGTTAAGGGCCGCTCTTTGTCACCTTTCCATGTGTATGATCTTGCTATCGTTTGAGAGCTACACGGGTCAGCTTCGCACTCAATGAAGCTGCTTTGTCTTGTCTGTGTCCCACTAACAGCTTCAAACATCTGGCAAGTACAGCCCACCAGATCCTTGGCAATGACCTGGCTTGTCCCTTTCAAGCACTTTTGGAGTCTGATTAGATTAGTGATGAAGGGTGTTCCCACTTTTTCCTTTGATCAAATAACACCTGGGCTGAAAAGGGACATGGAAAATGCAAACTCACAACCAATGGGTCGACTCCATCACATGGACTGTCAACAAAAAGTCTGCGCACTTCATCCTGTTCAAATGCTAGGTTTTTGTCATTTAAGACGGATTTATTCTCCCGGGAGCCAGTCTATTCATTTGTGTCCATTGCTGTGTCCGTTTGGTCTCAGGAAGACATACAAGTGAATTGCACCAAGCCCAAACAAACACATGAGACATAACTGGAATAGACAGGAGGTCCTCTTCTTCGCACACTAGGACTTAGTGGTGTAGCTCCAATGAGATAAAAAACGTAGACCAAAAACAAATCTCCATAATAGCGGACAAATACATAGGGGGGTTGGCTGGGTCTCTAACATTCATTTGTGTCCACTATTTCATTCGTGTCCATTATGTCTAAATGAGGTAGCAAAAAAAAATATACCTCACCTAAACACTTGCGATATGATTTGAAATGCCAAGATGTCCTTTACTGAGGACACTAGGAGTTGAATGACTCAATAGATATAGATCCAACTCATGCCCACTAAAGTGAACAAAAATGAATAGGCTGGATCTCAGGAGGATATCATTAAAAATACAAAACAACTATGTACTAGCGTTGATAAAATAAAGGACTTGTGCAGAAAATGAAAAACTGTGAATCTTTTCCAAGAAGGAAAGTAAAAGGGTAAAAAAGAAAGTAGAAAAAAAAGACTCTTCATCTCTTTTTGTTGTTCTGCCTTGCAAAACAAACAAAAGCAGTATGATGATTCTTTACATTACACCTATAGAGTAAAACAGAAATCATTTCTAATAGAATTGTTTTGAATCAAAAATCATTTCAATCAAGATTGTGAATGGAATCGCCAGACAGTCACAGTGTCCAATACGTCTACCATGCATGCTTTTGGGAATGTGGAGGGAAACCAGAGTACCTGGAGAAAACCCATACGGGCATGGGGAGAACATACAAACTCCATGAAGAAGTCCGTAACCAGAATTGAACCACAATCTTTGTGAAGCGGATGTGCTAACCAGTCTGCCAGCGTGCCGCCATGTCTCGTGGAACTATGGCTAACAAAATGAATTTGCCCACTTGCTTTCAAGGTTTTTTTTGTTTTGTTTGTTTTTTTTCACTACACATTGCTCGAGTCAAATGATAAGACCTGGTCAATTTAAGGTCATTTTTCAAATGCAGTCAGAGCTTCGGGCCTTCAAGTGATTGACGACCCCCCCCAAATGTGCCTCCTGTTGATCCTCTTGTTTCCATGCAAGCTCCACAGGCTTGGAGAGAGCTGGAGCCACTGTTGCCATGGAAACGGTTGTATACTCCAACCATGAAAACTGAAAAGAAAAATGCACTGATTCGTTTTGATATTGCCGTTTTTGGTCATATTATGTCTTATGCCACTCAAAATGAATACGTTCTTGTTTCGTAGCAGGACAGCTCAGCTCTGGGGCAAAATATTGCATCTCTTATCACACTGCCAAAGTTTCACTTGGGCATGGATTTTTTTTTTTTTTTTTACAATGACCTCTGCACTATGTTCCAAAATATTCTCGGTGCCTGAGGACATGCCAAATGTAGACACTACATTGAAAACTCCATATTTCTAATACCTTGGCAGGACATTCAATTTAGTGGCTGTCTTACAAGGTTAATTAGCCCACCAATCAATATGGTGTATTGCTTTATGGCTACTGATGAGAGATGTTCCAAATAAGAATAGTGAAAAAATGTGCTATCTTTTTAGCTGATGACATTCAACAGCTGGCTTCTAAACTCCTCTTCGAAAGTATTGGAACAGTTTGGATCGTTTCTTTTCTTTAGTGGAGCAATTACATTAAAACAAACACTAGACAAGAAATTAACTTTTCAGCTGTTATTTACTTGAATGATACATTAGAATGGGCATCTTAGGTGAGCAAATATTTTATAGGCGATAGAGATTCGTCCATTTGAAAATACGTTGTAATAATTGAGTCCGTGACGCACTCCCAAATTTAAAAAAAAAAGAAAAGACTAAAGTAAATCTACGCTGTCCTCTGCTGGCCAAACTACGAACACAAGCGTGACAAAATGATAAGAAATCATCTTTCTAAAGCATTGATAACACAGATTTGAATCCACTTTTTGACAGACACTCAGCAGAGATGTGTACATATATACAAATAAACCAAGATAAACATGGCTATTTCCTGTCATTCAAAGATGTCACACTCTTAGTGGGGATTTTAACACACTTCCTTGATACAAATGACAATTGATCATTTCATCTGTTAATTTTTTCATTTTAAAGTCATAAATGTTATCACAATGCTGCGATTTCTTTTCTGCATGCTGTTCCCACTTTCACCAAAGGAGAGCAGTATTTTTGCGTGAATGACCAAATCCCTGGCAAGTTCAACATCCGTATTAAAAGTTTTTTTTTTTTTTTTTTTTTTTCGTGAGCAGGTGTTGTCTTGGTAATGGCAACACGTGTGTCTTCTAGCGCATCGATTCTCAAAGATTGTGTACCCCACGGCGTACGGAAAGGCACTTCAAGGAGTATGGAAGATTTTAACAGGATGTATTCTAGTGTCAGAATCTCTACTCAATTGCTTTTTAATGCTGTGAGGGGAACAGTAGATTTTTCTTTTCAGATTAAAAGTAAATTAATAAGAACATGAAGCAATTTCTTGCTAAATTGTGTTATAGTGACCCCTTTGCAGAATGATTATGCTTTTCTTTATATATATATATATATATATATATATATATATATATATATATATATATATATATATATATATATATATATATATATATATATATATATATATATAGTATATGCTACGTATGGATTTTTTCCCATCCAAAAATGCTTTGTGCTGATTAGGGGTTACTAAGCTGAAAAAATATGTCACAATGGGGACGTAATTGAAAAAAAAAAAAAAAGATTGAGAAGTACTGCCTTAGGGCAATATAAACGGACTTTTTATTTTCAAGACAGCATTACCTCATATTACCTGAAAGTAATAATTGAAGTAATGTTTCACTCACCTGACTTTTGTTGCCGTCAGTGTGGGTTTAGTTTCAAGTTGCGACGCTTCGACTCTGATTGACCAATCCTGGGCATCCTTTGACTCTGCCCAAAGCCAAGTTTCCTTTGACAGGACAATTGGTGAAAAATAGCAAATGGTTGGCTAATTACCTGAATAGGTGAAACTAATGGCTCGAGATAATCCAACCGAACAGAAATTCAAAAACCGAGAAAACTCTCAATTGGTCAATGCCGGCCATTCAAAAAAATGTTGAATGTTTATGACGTCTTCATTGCGTGATAACATTTTGACCTGACCTGGTATTATCTTGGTATTGTGTGTTCTGATGCTCTTTATCAGCTTGCGGTATGCTCAGCTGAGAGGATTTCTGGTCTCTGGCTGCCCCCCGCCTGACATTTAGAGATCACAGTGATTTCTTGTTATACACGCGGCTGTTTGCAGAATTTGGCAGCAGAATTTGAAACCTAATACAAATGAGGCAATGAAACTCCAACAGCGTCACATTTCTTGAGCAAATAATTGCCCTTTCTTATTTCATGTGAAATTAGCCATGAAAACTTTGCCAAAAAAAGACATAACAGTTGGTATTCAAGGGAAGAATCGTTAAATGCAGGTACAAATGTGATATTCAAGTGGAAGCAAGGGTGGGGGTGTAATTGTGATGTGAGCCAACCTTACAGTTTGATTTTTTTTCTTCTTCTTCTTCTTTCTGCCTCCAAGCCAGGCTATGAACTTTCAAAAAGGCAGCAGGGTAAAGCTGCCATGAAAATATTCCAGACTGGGGGAGTAGGGCAATGGATTTTAGCCTGTGGGGCCTGGAAGGAAAAAAAAAGTGCAGAGGGCATTTCCAAAAGCCAAATTAAATGTGGGTCATAACTGTCAGTGAATTGCATTATTCTTCGAAGCAAACGTCGGTGCCGAATTCACGATTCTGCTTTTTCACAAAAACATTGTCACGTTTTTCTTTTATTCAATGAAACTTTGCAAAAATGAAAACAATTCCACCATTGTGTACCATTTTGCCCAATCCGTTAATCTTTACATCAAAGTCATCTCGCGTCACAGGGAAAGAAAGCATTGGAAGAAGACACCAGGGAGCTGAAATTTCACCCAGATGGTGAGAACATATCAAAGTTCAACCCAGCATACCAGGAGTGTGCCATCCCTTGGCTAAAATGCTGTGAGAATTTTGTGGAAGAAAATTACCCAAAATGATCAAAACACCGCACAAGCATTTAAGTTGTTAACAAAAAAAAAGCCACGAGATTTTTTTTTTTAATTACCAAAACAGGAATTTAACTCAGCGTTTTTTTTATTTCATTTTGTTCTTCAGTTCTCTTCAGTCCATCTGTTTTTTATTTATTTATTTATTTATTTATTTATTTATTTATTTATTTATTTATTTATTTATTTATTTATTTGTTTGTTTGTTTGTTTTACTTGAGTTTTGGAGTTGAATCTTATACTGTTGCCAGTATTTTTTTTTTTTTTTAATTTCACGCTTCTGTACTTCTACTTAATTGGAGTACAGAAAGAAAGTAAACACAGAGGGAGCAGAGGCTAAAAAGATTTAGAGGACCTGACGGCAATAACACTAAGAGAAGACACAGTGAAGTGTAAACGCACTTGCGATCTGGTGCTTTTAGCAGGAGAGTTGCTATAGGGGGGAAAAAAAAAACACTTTAAAAATAAATAAAAGAAAAGAACCTGTCAAGGTTATTCTGTTGTCAGTTTTACTGGACAACCTTGCACTTGAAAGTGTCACGGGTAGGAGGACGCACGCATTGCCGTGCATTCATGAAGGAAAGGAAATTGGTTTTAACTAGGGCACTTATATGATCCAAATAGTGAATGTATAAATTAAACGAGCTTTTGTGAGTGTTCAAACAAACATCATCATGGAGAATCTTGCTTTTAGAGCTTGAGGTGAGAGCCAGGCAAACCATTATCTCGGTTTAAATGAAACGTTTGCTCCGTAAACGGCCACTCTTTTTTTTTTTTTTTTTGCTATAAAGGCGATGGAGACAATGTGGTAAAAGCCTTCCTGACTTCCGCCGATTAAAATGCCGTAACATGTGAATGTGCCGTTCCTAAACTGTCTAGTTACAGATAAAATGTCTTTACCGCTAACATGTACAACATGTGTATTTTCACATGTACTGTTAGACCAAATGAACAGCTCTACATAATTTCACCAGTCTGATTTTATAGGTCACTCCATGTATAACGATTGTGCGTATAGATTTTCTTTTTACCTTTTCTTTCAACTGAAATGATGGTGCAACCATATTGATGGTAAATCATTTAAACGATGCAATCTGATCGATTTTGGACACACACACGCACACACACAGAGACACACGCACTTAAATGTCACCCATGAGGCGTTTACTACACAGGATGTCTCAATTAAATCATAATTCCAATGAATATGGTTGAGTGTTACGTGAAAGAAATCTAAAGACGATTTAGGTTAGTGAGCCAGTGTGTGAACTACCAGTATTTACTCTATCCTTATGTAAATAGTTTGCTTTGCCACTAACACATATGCACGCACCCCGCTATTATTTATTTATAGATTTTATTACTTTAAAATACAGCCACGCAAAAGCACAATGGAGCCACTTTCTGGCCCCTTCATTACAAGGTCATTTACCGTTCCAGACACGCGAACATCAGCCTGGTCCCAGACAATAAGATAACACAGATGTGGAAGCACATCACAATAAGGCTCCTGGGAATGATTAAAACATCAGCAGATCTTGAAATAATGCTTATAGGTAAATAGGAAGAGTGGAAATTAGTCGCACTAAACAGACATTTTCCATGTGAAAAATGAACAGTAACTTTTGGCCATATGCTCGGCCCTTGTCACAAATTTAAAATGGTTTTCACTGTGTTTCTTGAGGACAATTGTCATGTACAACTGCAAATTATGTGTTATTATTTAAAGGGACGGTCAACCCAAGGCTTTCTTTCCAATAAATGTTCTATGCGGCACCACAATTATAATCACAGATTTCTGAATAACATTTGTGATTTTGGAATATGAAAATGAATATGCAAAATCCAAATGTTTAGCCCATGTCAGTGTGTGGCCATTTTTCAATAATAACCAATTACAGCTCAGCTTAAAAACTTCACATAACAGTTTTTATTGTTTGGGTTTCTCATCATTCATCCATTAATCCTGACAGACTCCGCACCCATCTCTGACTTTGAAACAAATTTATAGATTTGGGAAATTTTCCCTTTTTTTTTGTCCTTCCTTCACAGTACCGTTGGTACTCTGACCCCTTTTTTGTGTTGGTCCTTTTTTGGAAGTTTACTTCCACTGTATTCGCCAATCCATGGCTAAATATTAATGACACTTCCGTCATAAATCCATCCCCCCAAAACGAAATAAAACTCAAACCTTGCCCACAATAATAACAATCAAACCTTCGTCATTCTAAAAGAAAAGCCAAATCTGAACCTAAATAGATGAACATTTGACAAACACACCAAACCCACACCGCAATGCCTAGCGTGCATGCAACAACATGTATGCTGTACATTTGTTTCCCTGGCCCCAGACCGCAGTAAACAACCATGTCCACTAGAGGTCATCCAAATCATTCTGTTTAAGACAGCGTTCAACCTCTGGAGTCTTTCCTTCAAAGACAATTCACAGAATTGGCAAATTGCACTCCAAGTACAAAGCAACTAAATCAATCAACTAAAACAGTCTACGTTGCATTTCCTGGCTAAAAACCAGAGTGAAATAGTCGCTTTGCTATATGCCCCTTGGGTGAATGCTGTCACCTCCTTGCCATTTCAGACTGGCTTGCTCAAATTTGTGCAAGCGATTTATTCATTCATATTATACTTAAAACACAAACGTATATGAAAATCTCTTAATACTGAATTAAACTAAACATTGCTTTTTAGGTTACACCTGTACAATGAATGTGTTGCGCAAGATGGTGTTCAGTATGCATTTAAGTTTAATAAACCTTGACTCTTAAACACATTGCAAACCTTGATGTCCCAGCCATGCTCAGTTATCTCAATGAGGAGAAAGTGTAGCTCAGTACAATACATTAAAGACATGTTCTTTCTTAATAGTGGCTGCTGCATACTAATGCATTAACGCTTAGCGATTTACTACTGGATGCATGCATGCATGTGTGCTCGCTCTTCTTTTAGACTGGGTTTATACTTAGATGTTCCAAAGTATATGGTAATTCAAACATTTTTAGAAGATCTGACCGATTGATAAACCATCACCAAAGGTCACAGGCAACTACAATGATGGACAAAAATGACAGACGGTCAGCTCCGTCCATCGTTTTAAAAATATTTTCGTCAATCGGCAGTCTGTCAGCAAAGGACGTTCATTGATGACGGACCGACGAACAGTTCCAGTCCCATTGGACTGTCCACTTCTGTAAATGTAGAATGTAAACGTAAAGACTACGTATGGGAAAAATATGAAGAAATGCTCAATCACACTGAATATCTATTTGAAATAGCACAGTGTTCTTGAGACTTTTTTTTTTAAATAGGGCTTTACACTTCTGCCTTGAAGGTCCTCGTGTCTGCCCCATTTTATTCCAGCATATCAGCAGATATTTTGTCCTTTTATTGATGTTTCCCTGTCATGATAAGTTAAAAGGTCACCCCCCCCAACAGTTTTTCCAATGGCAGCTCAGTTTTGTATTTTAAGCTCTCGACTTTTATGAATTTTCTTTGCGCCACTTCAGTCACTCCAGCACCTTTCCTTCTTTGTTGATGTTTTAGGTTCAAGGGCTGCGTGGAACAAAGAGCATTCAAGTTGTCGTTATTTGAGGAGGTTGATTGCTGCCAAGTTCTGCTAATTTCAACAAAGCGTGCCGTGCAGCCACTAGCCATCTGAAGGACGCGTCATATTCAAAGGCTTTTTTTTCCCCCTCATCATGCTCATTGTCTGCTGCGCTATTAGTATTCAAAAGTTTTCATGGACATCACAGAAGTAAATTATGATGATTTCAAAGGGCAGTCAATCCTTTAATAAAAACCGTCAGTTTTTCAGCTTGTTTCCATGACCAGAAGCGGTTTCATTTCTTCTTTCTTTCATATCCTTAAATGAAGTATTTCGAAGAGCGCGGTGTGAATAGTCAGTATTTACCGTATTGAACTGTCGGCGTTGTCGGAGTTTGACTGACCTCTGAATAAACATACTTTATTTGCTCTTTAAAACAACCAGGCGGTTGTTTATCACCTCTGCTTAGAAGAAGCCATTACAGAAAGACATGACATTACATTACAGAAAGACAGAAGATTTTCTTTATGGTCAAATGAAAACCCATTGTTATTTTTAATCCAGTCCTGAAGGCACTTCAGACTTTTTGTGAGATCTTAACAGGATTTCTACAGGAATCAGCAAATCTAATTTAATGCTTGGTTAATGCAGTTCATTTTTTAATTCTTTTCAAATCAAGAGTAAATTAGCTAGAAAATGAAGCAAATTAAAGCTAAATTGTTCCATAGTGACTCATTTGCAAAATGTTTATACATTTGTATCATACAATAGGGCATTACCATCAATGACACAAATTTTCTGGAGGAAGAGCCAGAAACAAAACAGATGATGTCAAACAATTTAACCTATGGAGTTGAAGAAGAAAAAAAACCATGGAGATATTACAACAAATGTAGTCCCAATGCTCAATAAATTAATGCCAATTACACAGCATTCTATTTCTTTTCATCCCATTTCCAATGCTTTGTGCTATTAGTAGGTACATTGTTGAAAAAAAAACAAAAAATTCACGGGGCGTACATCATTGAAAAAATGTTGAGAAGCACTGCTCTAATCCATGCCTGTTGCCCTTGCATATATCAATTCTCTTTGTTTGGCTCATTTTTATTCCTACCTTATCTCGCCATCCCTCTTGTCTCGCTCTATCAAATTCTGTGTCACTCCCCTTCGCTTTACATTCTCTCTCCGTCCGCCTCAACATTTCAAAAGAATGAATTACCCATAGCTGTCACTTGGCCCTGGCAAAGAATTCATTTTTGTGGGTCAAGTGTTTCAAACTGTCATCCTTGACAGGAACCATCTCATACAATAACTACATGGATGGACCTTGGCTTTGGAGTGCTTTCGTTTTAGCCCGCCACCTACTTTCTCTGTGTGCGCTGAAAAGATGTCGGCCATTGTGGAATACAAGACGGGAGCAATTGTGTATCGGTAGCTAGGATAAATACTGCGTTAATAGGTTGAACCAAACCTCGAGGGAAAAAATGCGTGGCTCGAAAAGACGGCAATTACAGCATAAATAAAATGTACTGGCCGCAACCGGAATTCAGTTTCCCGAGGCCTTGAAGACGTAACAAGGATGAAATATTTGAACAGAAGGATGAATTTTTAAAAAAATCTGCTTTTTTTTTTAAATATATTATTAAAATAGTATAAAATTGGATAAAATATCTATAAATATAAATAATTTAAAAATATATTATATACTGTATAAATACTATAAAATATTACCTTGAAAGTAACCTATTGAAACCATTTGTATTCAGCTACCGCAATTGCCGATCACACAATCCAGTAGAAAGTTAAAACAAAAAAAAAGGCGATCAAAGTCACATTCACTTTTCCTATTTGTATTATTTGCAAGTTCCAATTGCAGGATCGAACCGACAAACAAGCAGATGAATTTTCACCTTAACCTTTGAAAGGGAGGCAGACCATCGCGGCAGCGTTTAGTTCATCTGATCGATGGTGCTCTTTTGACTCGGACCGAATGGATTCCCATGCAAATTCTGCCAAATCAATTGACATTCTCCAGGATTTGAATGAGTGTCTTTTTTTCCCACAGGCTTCTGATTGCATGCTTGCATGATGGAATTATAGATTGGGAGCACATTGATATTATTATGCGACTAAACTAATGAGAATAGCATCTCAACGATCTACTGATAAGTGGATGATGGGATTCAGATTTTGGGCATCGTACAATCAAGCGTCTTTATTGTAGAGACAAAGCATGAGCATTTTGCTCTGCTAGCACGTTCTGACATGTTTTTTTTTTTCCCTCTTCAGTAGGAGACACATGCAAGTGAATGTAAGAGCGAGAATATTTTGGGAGCAGCCTTTTTTTTTTATAAAGTTTTTGCTTATATACCAAACTCATTTACTGCCAATCATGGCTGTATAGTAGATGCATTTTAACTGAAAAAATAAACGTATTCGCTATCATTGACAGCAACAGCATACTGTATGTGTGACAGGAAAAAAGTAAAGTTAATCTCTTTAGCAAAGAGACTACCGTAAACCCTCTAATAAAGGACGCACCTTTAAATTTAGGCTCAAAATCTGGTATTTTCTATGTTATTGCGTATGAGACGCACCAACAGTTTGGCAACAAAACAATAGCAAAACACCATGTAAATTCTTCAAATTTAAAAATCTTAAAAACAAATCATGAGCATGCCGGTGTGTTAGAATGGCCGTGTCAAATTTCTTCCAATGAGAATCTGCCAGTTCGATTGGACTTAGCTTCGGCAACAATGATAAGAGTAATAAAGACAGGTTTGTGTCAGATCATCTCTTAAAAGTCTAACAAAGTTCCAGTAGCTACCACTTCAACAAAGAATTCCTTAAAATGGCAACAACCTTCACCATAAATTAAGGGTAATAGTTGAAATCTACATATGACAATCTTGATTAAATGCGTGTGCCAAATGAGATCAATTCATTATGTTCCTAATTAATCAAGCTGGAAACAACGTCTGCGATAGCGCGCTCCCCATGGAATACAGAACGCCCCTGCAGGAGAAGCATATGCAAACACGCTCGCTAATTGAAATGATCTTCGAATGCCTAATTGAGTTCAATTACGTGGAATGAATTACGCCTTTATCAGAGCCACATCCCTGACAATGTCGAGTGTACAGTAATATTTCATCCTGAGGGAAATTACTCACAGATGTGGCACGAGGATGGATGATTGTGAGTGAGAACAGGAATTTCCCTGCTGCTTGATGCTACCGGGAAGAGGACAAAGACGCCACGAGCAGCACGCTTTGTGGATCTAAACGGTGACATGTTGATCTTGGACGAAACCACAAAGGAGAAAATTGATTTAAAAGCAACACTGATATTGACACACGCAGTGACACACAATTCAGTAATATCATAATTCCAAAATGGTTGCTTAACCCCTGTGCCGTATTCCTTTGAACGCATTGAAGGAAGACACTTGGGAGCTGAAATGGCACTACCAATTAGTTATCACACAATGAGTTTATCCCCTGGTTAAAACAACAAAAACAAAAAAAAGCGGCCAGAATGATATGGAAGAAAATGACCCAGAAATGGTCGGGCACTTCAGCTGTGGTGACCAGATGTTTTCTGTTTTTCTTTTTTGTCCGGTCACAAAGCAAATTGTTTCGAGCCGTGGTATGGCAATCGCATAGTTGTCATAGCGATTCATACGATAAACTATTTGAAAAGAACTTTAAACTGTTTGCTTTCATTGATATTGTGGCACACTGGACCGAGAACGACTTCCGGTTTGGCGTGTAAGTATTGCACCAACCAGCAATGACTAGTCCATGGGAACATTTGATCATTTATTTATTTAAAATCAGATGAACTCAATACACATTTTACGACATCGGATACTAAATCTGGACACCCTACGTTAAGTGTATCACAAAGTCATTAAGTTGGCAACACTGAGTGGCCCTGGCTTTGCCGCATTGCCCGAGTTCCGTTTGCCGTTGCCATGGAAACCAAATTTGGCATTGGAAAGCTTTACAATGAGTGATGTGAAGAGTAAAAAGTTACATTGGTCATTTTGGGTTGAAAATCCTTGAAAACCCATGTGGGTGTAGTATAGCACAAAAAGTGCTTGAATAAACATTGGCATGTTTATGAATGAGGAATACGAGAAACGTTTTTGTCTAACCTGATCCCAAACATCTCCGGGATTCTACGGATATTTTTCGAATGAAATAGGCTTCTTTTAGGTGATGATTTTTACACCGGGCTGATGTTCAAGTTACATTGAAGTCGGTTCAGTGAAGTGTTTCACCCGCCACCTCCATCCATCAGTGGAAAAAAAGCAACCTGTCTTGTCACAGGAGGCTACCTTCAGAAACACTCTTTTCTTTTGTGTGTGTGTGTGTGTGTGTGTGTGTGTGTCAGGATGGCGACACTTCCCAGAGTGTTCACAGTCACGTTAGCAGAACGAGTGACATGACAGCGAGCTTGCTTGTCCATTGAAGGGTTCTGACTGCGTTTGTGTCACCGAGCAGACAACAACTCTCTGTTCTGCATTCTCTGCGGTGAAAGAGGCTCACTTTTTGCACATTTTTAACCAGATTTATCGCAAACTAGCACAAAAATATCAACGGCTAATAAAAAAAACGAGTCTTAATAAGATATAAATAAAAAAACTGTGTTGTTTCTGTTGAGAGTTGCTCAGGCACGATTAGCAAATTAGACAGGTGACCACCATGCTTCACGGAAGATTTTCAAAATAAAAGCATACCAAGGCCATTTGTGTCCCAAGTTACTAGTTATGGTGCAGATTTATATTGATTTATATTGCGGACACAGATGTGTGGAGAAAATTGGTCTGGTCTGGTCTTTGTTATGCCATCATAAGTCGGCCCCTTGTTATGGGAGCCAAAAAAAAAAAGGTACTCAAAAAAGTATACAATAATTTATCTGTGAATGGAGTACAAACGTTTTAGTTTTCATGAAAGAGGATATTTGTCACGTTTGCGTTCATTCTAATTAGCAGAACTGAACCCAGCCGTCAGTGTTACGTACCTGCCCCGCGCGTTGTGGTTCTCCAATCTCCGATCAGTCCGGACCAGGTTCACCGAGCCAGGTGTGTCTGGTTGCCGCGATTAGAGGAAGGTTATTTGGCTTTGGTTTTTCATGTTGTGTCATTGTCCTCCAGTCTCGTGGATGAGCGCTAGCTTGCTTCTTCGGGACTTAATTGTAGACCTGTTGTTCTTACGCCCGAATGCCATTTTTTCTCGTGGAAGGTTTAGTCATACGAGTTCAGTTCAAGTGGTCTTCTTTTGTATTTTTTTTCCGTGTTCAGAGAATTTGCGTCTGGGTCTAACTCACGCGACCGTCACGCCGCTACTTACAAGATGACCCTCAGCCGTGACAAAACGATTTCAAATTGAGTGCAAGAAAATGCTGAGAGGTGATAATTTGAATGATTAGACATTTGTTGGCAACTGGACCACCAGGGAAATTATAATGTCCTCTTATCGACACAAAGAAAAGTAGTAGCCTACCTCTTCTTCTTCTGTTCATGGATTCAGAAGGATGCTGTAATATTGGTCAATTTTTGTTTCAAGAAATGTAGGACAAAACGCCGTTTCAGCGACTGGGCGTTTGGAAATATTGTAGCCAATCTTGTGTACAAAAAAAAAGTGACTTGATTATTGTTTTCCTTGGAGATGTCTGGTAGCTGTAAATGGGGTTATGGTTCAAAAAATTGAGTTGGATTGGGAGTGAGTGAATGTCTCTTGATGTGGCAAGAGCGTGAGGGATTGAATTCAACGGCTGCCAGTAGGACGAACCCCAGGGTAAAAGTCACGTGTCGTGTTTAGGACTTGGAGGATTGAGGTGAGAGGTTAGGGCTATTTGAGGGGACGGGTGGGGGTGGCTTGACAAGAGTGAGAGCACAACATCAAAGTGCGAAGTACAATTTCCGCCATTCGTTCACCACCTCACCTTCGTGCATCTCCAACTCGGATTCATTCAAGCAACATTATAATTGGACCACTGGCTTATTTCGATTCCACGCCAGAACGTAACGAAGAAAATAGACTCTTTGGTGTTGCTATGGTGATAGCTTGATGTCCTATCTTAGGGGCCTATGGAAACTTAGTTAACATTCATCCGCATCCACTTTCTAAACGGCTTACCCTCATTACCGCAGGCGATTCCAGCTAAAGTCAGATCATGTGTCTTATTTGTTTCTGACAGTAATACAGATATTTTAATTAAAGATGTTTTTCAGAATATACTAAACTGCTTAAGTTTTGTTTTTTTTTTCAAGATTTTTGCAGGCCACATTTAGAAAGACACATTATTGCCAAACTCCTCACCCCTAAATCGTCTAGACTTTTATTCGTAGAGCGTGGTAAAATATGCAATGTATCATGATCACCCGTCCACGCTGGATGACTTGAAAGCAGTGACAACGGCGCTCATCCAGGCTTTCTCAAGCTAGCAACTGATAAAAGAAAAAATGGGGAAAAAATGAAGGATCAAACCCTGTATTGAGACAAACAGAAGTCACCTTCAACATAATTTATATCAAGGATGCACATATAGACAAGGGATGGAACGAAACACAAATCCCAGGAGAAAAGATAGCTCACAAGATTGAGTCCATGACAACAAGACATGACAAGATTTTGGCAAAACTTGTAAAAGAAATTATGCAATCTTTTTTAAAAAAGCTAAGTTTTGATATATATATATATATATATATATATATATATATATATATATATATATATATATATATATATATATATATATATATACACACACACACACACACACACACACACACAGTGGACCCCTGTGTTACAGCATCCCTGGCTTACGTTTTTTTCATGTTGCGATGTGGAATTCTGAGTTTTTTCGTCCCCTCTTTATGGTACCTTTCCGGTTTTGCGACAAAATCTACTGTCATGACCCTAGAGGGTTGGCTTTGTGTTGTTTTGTCTCCATCTGCAGAGGTATTTGAAAGCACGTCTAAAAGCTAGTCTTGACAATCAAAAAGAGGTCTGAAGAAGTGAGGACAGGCCTGAATGTCCTCGCTTCTCCATAATGTCCTCACTATGTCGGTAGAAAACTCAAAACAGTTCTCAGGAACACACACACACACTAGTAGCAATAATGAAACAAACATACTTTGGAAGATGGTGCATCGCACCTTACTAATGAATTGCAAGCTTAAAGTTGGTTTGCGGTTGAGGCCAAAGAAACATTTTTTTCCTAATTTCAAAATCTCTTCTAGTGGTCTATCAGTTCCTTAGAGGTCAATATCGTTTTCCTAAGGTACCGGTTTCTACGGAAACTGGAACGATGTATGCGTATCTACTTTGTCGATTTTTAAACTACCTCCATGTATATCATTTCAGAGAGAATTAAGTGTATGATTAGAATATATAATTACCTCAATTTCCAGCAGACCCTTTTACCAGAACTGGTCACATATCCTCTTGAGATCCAGTCTATTCATGTGTGTCCACTGTAGTGGACATTTGTTTTCGGTCCTAGTATGCTCAGTCGATCCATCATTCCCAGTGAGTGTTTCATGTGCTTGTGTGGGATGGGACAAACGGGACACAATAGAAGACACAAATGAATAGACCGGGTCTCAGGAGGATATCCCATGTCTGGAAAAGTTGGAGCACAGGAGCAAAATCGTCTGTTAACTGCATGGTCCACTGAAGACCATTACCTTTTTTTTCCCTTTAAATATGCATGTCTTCTTTATAGCTGAGCTGCAATCTTATTATGACTTTTATTCTCATCTTTATGTCTTGGTCAAAGATAAATACACAAAACACTTGCTGTGCTGAAGCACCAAGTATTATTTTTCATAGTTATTTTGAAGTCGTTTTATGGAAATTTTTGCTTCTGCCTTGGTTTAAAGTATGCGCAAAAACACCTTTACTTTCTTGTCTTTTTTCCCGCCGCTGACAACGGCATCATTAGCACATCTTGTCCGATGCATTAGGCATAATTGGAATCAACGTCTATTTTTGATGCTCTTGACCTTCCCCTGTTTTGCAGCAAGCGTCATCTAACTGCTGAGAATGAATCTTAACGAGGAGAACACATGCTAAGCGCCGGGGCTTTGTTTCGTCACGTGCGCGATACTCTCTTTGTAGAACTTTGTTCTTTTCTCTAGGAGTTGGTGACTATGATGTGTTTGTCTGTGAGACGACACATACAACATTCTTTTATTCTTTTTATTCTTTTATGCAGAATTCTTCTTTTATGCCCAATATTAATAATAAATAATTAATAAAAAAAATGTAATTTAGTTTTTGTATAGTTTCAGTGTGTATACATATATACAAACACACACTCTCACACACACACACACACACACATACATATATATATATATATATATATATATATATATATATATATATATATATATATATATATATATATATATATATATATATATATATATATATATATATATGTATACGCACACACACGCACACACACACACACACACAGTGGGCCCCTCTGTTACGTGTGTATTACAAGTGATTAGGAGTACACATTGTACACACTTTATGCTTTGTTTACACGAAAAGGGTTGGGTTCGGATGACGATCATTTTTGCTATTTTATTTGCCGTTTCTTCCTTGTCATTGGCAAATTTCGAGTACACGATCTCTACGCAATGATGACATTTAGGACAATTAAAATGTCCTAAATAATTTAAAAAAAATACTCACTTAAAAAAAACAAACAAACATAAACTTTACCAAGAAAACTGTCAGCAGTCGTTTAATGACATTTGCCTCCTTCGATTACATTAAAATACATTGACTGGCAACAAGAAGGGCAGTATATGAAAACTCATAAGTGCACATTTGGATTTGCATGTATATACAACAAATACAACACACACACCGGTTAAACATTGAGCAGGTGTGTTAAAATACTGGAAAATACATCACACTCAAACAGAAAAAAGGATTTAAAAAAACGTTGAAAGGTGCTCAGGTATCTATATACACATTCACCTTAGTAACGCACAAAAGATTGTGTTGATTATACATACAACTGTGTGTGTGTGTCTGTGCAAGCATCAGTTGAATGCAAATTGGCTACCCGGATCAGATGGCCAAAGTACAGCCATCTCAGGTAGCCTGCGCCAAATCTCATTTTTTTCTATTTTATGGTTCTATTTTTGTAACTTCTCAATGCATTTGATCTCAAACCTGCCACCTCTCAAGTAGTCACTAGATTTACAATAAACACCAAGAGGGTTTCCATAAGCATTGAGGTAGAAATAACAGGTTTTGACCCCCCCCCCCCCCCCCCCCAGATGCAGAAGAATTCTGGGATTTGGTTTATTTCTGCCCCCTCAAATGTAGCACAGCCTACAACACAATGTGGCGCTGCTGGCCTCACGTGACATCTCCAGAAGATTTTTTTTTTTTCTTAAAACTATTTTAACTTTAAATGCAACAAGAGTTGCTGGATCCACAATGATTAAAAAGCAAGAAGGTGAATGAATCCTGCTCAAATATGTAACACTTGAGTGCAGGACAATGGACATTCCAAATAAAAAATCTTGAACATATCTTAAAAGGAAAAATGTCATTACCGTAATATGTTCTATATAGTCCCGCTTGTCTAGTGAATTTGTGGAAAATAGAATCATTTAAATCCACCCATTTGTATCTGCTTATTTGATATTACACAAACACAATATCAATCATCATACTGTGTTTAGACTATTGTAGTGAGGTTGCATAGAACATACCATAGTAAAAAAAACATAAAAAAATTGGCTCCATACATTAATTTTTTTTTTCCAAATGTAACATTGTTTTGGGTTAATAACTCCTGCCCGCCTTCAGCAAATAAAATATGTATACACTACAACACATATCGCAACCTCGCAAAGTGAATTAAGAAATTCTGAAAATAATTATACGATACACTTTTGAAGATGATTGGTGAGAATGTGCAAAGACCAAACTATGTAGCACTTAATGTTTGCTAACTACTGTAGCATCCCAACTGTTTTGAACAATTTTCGCAGATCACTTTCAAGATCAAAATTTTAAAGCCTTATCCAGTACAGTATGTATTTTTTTTTTTTATTCCTTCAAATTTGGCAACTTTTTCAACAACACTATTCTCTGTAGCGTTTCAAATTTAGAAAATATTTTTCCAATTTGCAGGGATTTAAATATAGATATTGACACAGAAAGGCGGAAAAATTATACACTTTTGTAATACCGTATCTCCCGAAATATAGGCGTATAAGCCACAGCCTTTATTTTAGGGTTAAATTCAGGTATTTTCTGTTACCGTGTATAGGATGCAATATAGTGACAATATAAAAACTGGAGCAAAACAGAATACATTTTATCGTTAAGTTCTTCATATTTTCCTTTGTTCCTATCCGGTTTTTAGATATTTGTTGTTCGGTACGTGCGTTTCAGATTTCCCACATTGTGAGTGGTCACTGAACCCCTCGTTAGTGTATTGTTTAATGTGCTCTAAGCAGTTGTTTTTCCCTTTCCTTGTGACATAGCTCAAGCTCTTTTTGCCATTAAAAATAGTTTGGCACTATCCATGTTCCACCAAGTTCATGTTTGCTCATTTATATACCGTAAGATCATAGTTAACAAACGCATCAATGAGTCACGAAATACATTTCCATGTTTTCAACCCGGTGCACTCTTAATTGAATCAGATGGAGACATTATAACTTTTCCATGATCCTCTCCGTTTCAGTAATATTCTTCTGTGTGAACACGGTTGGACTCGGACATTGATTCAGTCTGCTCGCTTCTTTTAATTTTTAACATTGCTGTTAGCTGCAACAGGCACTGGCTGCTAACCGCCCTCTTGCACACGCCGTTACGGTAATTATTTTAAATAAGAATACAGCAGATAGAAAAATGCAAACCTTAAAACACGACTTATGTGGCTGACAGATCAATCTTTCTTGAGTGGTGTCCAAAAAAAAAAAAAAAAAATGTTAATAGGACGCACCCATGCATCTTATATTTGGGGAATTATGGTAATTTATCAATCCAGAACATCCCCAGTGCTGTACATCCATTGTCACCTGTGTAGTTGCCAGGCACCCTTCCCACTGCTTTGGGAACATTTTGGCCAGGTCTACACAAACACTGATATTTTAAAGGTGCTCTACGTACAATTTAGCCTGAGGATATCTTTACAATAGCCGTATTATTTGACCACTTATGACTCAGACGTCTTCCAATTAGCGGATAAACACTTCAGCTGTTCACCATGGGTGCTCCTGCAGGCTCTGGCCAATATTTTTCAGACTGCTCTGTTTAAGGATGCGACATCACGCGCGTGCTCCTGTTGGCTCATTCACACAGTCGCGCCCTAGAGCTAGTATTTCGCTGTAATGGATTCTACATTTGCACATAGTTGATCGCCAATTCATCTAGCACGCCTCAGATACCCACAGTTACTTGCGGAAGGTTAATAAAGAAACAAGTAGAAACATGTCACAAAAAATGGAAAGTTTATAGTGACCGACACCAGCGCAAGAACCAGAGTAAACATCGGTTTCGTGCTGGCGAGAGATCAGACACAACCTGGGCTTGAAAAGCCATATACAAATGGCTTTCTTAAAGGCTAGCTTCACATGGCAGCCTGAAGCAGATTTTTTTTTTGCCCCTTTCCAGCCTTTATCTGATCTTTTGATGGCAGTGTGAATGACACAGATGACTTTTTTTCTCAAATGGGACCCAGGCCACTGTGGTGGTAATGTGGTGCGAGATCAGATCTTTTGACATGTGACTTCAGTCTGAAGGGCCAGATCACCCTCATCCGACTTGCATGTAATTAACAAGCCACAAAGGTCACAATTCTGCTCTCAAAAAGGCAGGAGCATATTGGAAAAACCAAACAATAGTGGAAGAGGCGACAATAAAATCGCCCCCTTCCCCTCCTTAATTTCCTCCCTAAATTTAACAAATTGAAAATATTCTTGTTCCACTCTGACAGCCATTTCATCATCGCCAGTACTTCTCCACGCACGTTCAGAGCGCCCACTGGCTGTGGCGTCACAATGTCCTTAAATGCACATGCGGGACAGTTTTGAGCCAAACACAGGTCACACACAGGTCGTATTTATTTGGAAATGTGAACAACCTAAAAGAAAATTCGGATTTCACAAAAAAAAAAAAAAAAAAAAACTTGGAGTTGAGCACTAAGTCCCACAGTGTGAATCTAGCCAAATCTACTCCAAACGTAAGGAATGATTAAATGGGCACTTAGAAAGAACTGTCTTGCGTATTTTTTTAATTAGCAGTTACCCCAAGATCGTCCACTTTTTGGTCGTAGCTGAAGTTGAATGTGAAGAGGACTGACATTTAGCACAGTACTTCTCAAATAGTGGTGGGGGAGGGAGGGAGGTAGGTTTTGCGTTTACAGTGTAATTGCACATCTGCGGCACCAGGTGGTGCAGTGGCGCTCACATTGTGCGCAGGAGTGATAATTTTTTTTTTTTTCTAAATCACATGAATGATTAACGTAATTTTAAATAATCAGCACTGTATTTTACAGGCTTTTATTCAGGTTAAAGTATTTAAGATAGCAGTGTAAAAAGTTATGATGATTCCAGTCTCTGGAGTTTTCAGTAGTAAAGTTGTGCCGTACGAGCAAGCTCGACGAAATGTTAAAAGCGTGTGCAGTTACATTTTCGGCCACAGAAAGGCAGAAACGATTCCGAATTCAATTTCCTCCAGAATGCAGCTTAAACAAAAACATACATTTCCAAATGTCCGCATGCAATCTTCCTCGGGGAGGTCAGTGAGTCAGCCCACTTTGAGGAGGTCAAAATATGCCACAACTCATTTTTCTAACATATGACTGTAGACAAAACAAAGAGAACTTTTCCTTGAAAGGCCATTTTGTCCTTTCGTTAGTTTTCGTTGTGCCACCAGCTGCCTGGGCTTGGGATCGACTTAACTACAAATGGACTAAAGTCATGGTGTTGAGTTAAATATGATTTCAAGTCCTTAGTATGTCCGATTTGTCCATACGTACTTTGGGTACATGTTGTTAGGTCATCTGGAGATTCCAGTAGGTCTCACAAACTTCTTCCTGAGTTTTTGTTTGGTTTGCAGGGTCAGGACCCAAAACACCGTTGCAAATGTTAAGACATTAAAAACACGACTGTCAAGTGTTAAACACATTGGTTTAAAGCTCAGAATTTTTCCACAGCTTCCATTTAATAATTTCGACTCGATGCAAATGAAACTCGAGAGCACCACTTCAGGCACTTGGATAACCAACTAAATCTCAGGTTACCCTTTTTTTCCCTCCAATACTGCAGTTCTTTACGTTTCATGATGTCTGTACTCTTCTTAGCAAATGTTCTGTACAGAAAAATACAGAATGATATACACATAGCTAGGGCTGGGCAATATTTAAAATAACATCTCATTTTGGGTTAGGGACAATTACAAATGTAAATGAAATAATAAACAATCAAATAAAGGTTTGATATTAAAAAATAAATACTGTTGGAAATCCTCAGAATTTCAGCCTCTCGACAGTAAATATTCGGAGATTTCTTTAGTCCAGTATGAAGGCAGACTTTAGGCAGCTTTCTAAAGTAAAAACAGGCAGTTTTAAGTGTCTTATTTTGGTTTAATAATAAAATTATTATTTAATCAAAATAAGACACTTAAAACTGCCTGCTTTTACTTTGGAAAGCTATGATCAATATTTTACCTTTGTGACACCTTTCCAACAAAACTAGTAAAAGAATTTAAAATAAATAAAAATTGTGTTTGCGCAGTTTCTGCGGACAAATTGAAAAAATGCCGTTTTTAAATGGAAAATGAAAAGATAAAAAATCTGATGCATCGCTCAGTCAAAAGATCAATTATTAACATGGTCATTTTCAGCCCTAGTTCAGACAACAACGCACTTTACCTTAAATCACTTTTTAATGTAAACCGAACATTCATTGAAAAAAAATGGCTATTCATAGCTTGTGCATAACAAAGTGTATGAGACACCATTTTTACGCATTTTATGAAAAAAAAAACGTAATCTCCATGAAATAATGAAAGTCTTTCCAAATCAACACACAATAACAGAGTGCCTTATTGAATTATGCTGCAAAAATTGCGTCCCGCCAGTTGAGCTGCGCCGGCAAACCTGGCATGATGTCATTGAGCCATTTTGCTGCCTAGCTAGCTGGACAGTGAGTGCACTGGTAGCTATTCTTCTGATTCATGTCATGATTTGATCATGTTGCATTTTGTCTTTGGTTTGCTCAAAACCATCTTCAGAATTTGTCAATGAGATAACACCTTGGCGCAATGACGTCGCACACTTCTGAGCTCCAATCTGGCGGCGCGGCCAGTGAGCCCACGCCGATCGCGTCACTCACGAATATTGCACTTTCAACGTCTTTTCAGAGGTCTTTTCATCACAACTTTACAAAAGAATGTTATTATTTGTACTTATTTGTAGTCTTTAAAAAAAACTTTAGACTTTTGATATCTCATACACTTCAAATGTCACAATTAAAAAGGTAGTAACCATTGTAAACATCTTGTAAACAACCCATCCAGCATTGTGCCACTTGTGCAAACCCCAATTTCACAATTTAGCTCAGTCGATTTTTAAAGTGACAAATGAATCCAATTTCATTTGATTTCTTAACCACCCTCTATTGTTACCCCCTAGTATATATACATATACTGTGTATATACAAATCCTCCAACTCTGGTCTTGATTATTTTGAGAGGCCTTACTGTTGTCTTTTTTTTTCCCCCTCCAGCACATGTGTCTGCCCTAAAGAAAAAGGGCCTCCTCGCATCATCTATGTTTTCATTGTCTGCATCCAAACATTTTGTTCCATTCAGTTTGCATATCAATCTCTTTTTGCGATACACTGGCGTGAAATTTACAAAAGACCCTCTCAAAGTCCTGGTAGGTCAGTGGCCGAATCCTACCGGCCATCTCCATGCCCTGCTGCGAGGACGTGCGTAACAGACCCGCTCGGGCTTCCTGGAAGAGTCTGGACAGGTCAAGTGCCGAGAAACCCTCAGTGCGTTGGACAAGCAGCGCCAGCTCCTCTTCGCCCATGCAGCATTTGTGCTGGGATTGGCTAAGGAGCTGGCTGACAATCTGATGTCTGGCCGCACTATCGGGCAGGGAAACCAAAACCCGCCGGCTAAAGTACCTATGCAACCCCTCATCTATATCCTGCGGTCTGCTTGTAGAGCAAACCACTAAGACTTGGTGTCTTCCATCCACTGCTGAGCCCATTAAAAGTGAGTCCAGCTGTGAAAGTAGCGCCCCTCTCAGTCTATTGATGGGACTTTCCTCAGTGAGTTGCGCCGCGAGCAGCATGTCCACCTCGCTAATGAAAAGGACAGAGGGTTGACGGCAGCGAGCAACCAGAAAGGACGCTCGAATTATTTCCTCCCCTTCTGTCGGCCACTTGGTGACTAAAGTGGACCCGCTGAGTCGCAGTAATGAAGCTCCGAGCTGGACGGCCAGGCAACGGCCAAGCAACGTCCTGCCACTGCCTCTTGGACCAAACAGAAGCACACAACACGGGGTCGGTCCTAAGCTTCTGAACATGTCCGGCCGCAGTATGGGCCAAAGGACGTCCTCTTTCAGGGTGGCTTTGGCCTGCTCTAAGCCTGCAATGTCACTCCAGTCCACGGGAGGGCCCTGCTGAACGATTTCAGAGGTCACCATGTCCAAAAGGTGCGGGTCACAGGTTTTCAGTTGCTCTTCAGTTGAGCGTGAGGATGACAAAGTTGAAGAGGACGGTGCACCTGAGTGTGAGCGATGGATACGATGATCTTCAGCGCTTTGCTCATTGAGGGATGGGGGCATGAAGTTGACTAGAGAGTCTGCCATGCGAGAACCCCCAAGCGAGGATGAGACATAGGCTGGTGGAGAAAGTGGGATGGGAGTTGCCTGGCTGCTATACTTTCTCAGCTGCTCCTCTGAAGGCAGAGTGGACTGCTTTTGTGGATTAAAAAGCTTCTCTGGAGTTCGATTAAAACCACTGCCCATGGGACTGTTACAGTTTCTGTTTGTACTGCTGCTGCTGTCTGCCATTCTGTACATGGGGCTTTCGCTTGAATTTGGAGTCTGGTTGTAGCCAAAGTTTGCATAAGAGGAGTCGACATCTGCCTGGCCTGTCACATAGAAGGATTTCCTCTTCAGCAAGTTTGAAGAGCAACTGCTAAGTGGACTTGGCGTGATCGGGGTCAAGTTATGATTGTGGTATGGATAAGGGGGAAGGGGCGTTGGTGCAGCAATGCCTGAGGGGAGGTACGAGGGTGGTCGGGGCACTCCGCCAGTGCTGTACGCAGGTCCCGCTGAGCTCTGGGAAGGGTATCCTGCAGGGCTGTAAGTATAACTAGACAAGTTTGAGGAGCCACCCTTATATGCTGGGGCTAATGTGGAGTGAGAAGGCGGTGGAGGCGGTTGCAGGAGGCTTGAGCTTTGCAACGGCGAAGGGTGTGCGGGGGCAGGGACAGATTGGGAAGTGTAACTCCCGTGCAAGTAGGATCCGCTGTATGTGAAGTCAAATTCCTGAGAAGGCAATGAGGATGAGTGGAGTGAGGCGGCGGTGTGGTTTCCACAACTGGCCTCACTCAGAGTGCTGGAGGCAAGACCAGGGGAGCTACACAAACCGGTTACCACCTCGGAAGCTGCTGCAACTCCTCCCTTGCGGACGGGAACCCCTTCAGGCATGCAGCTCATCGGATAGACCCCGTCCTGCCAGGCTTCCGATTCTCCCTTGCGTCCGCTTAGGCCTCCTGGAACGCCGGGGGCTTCGGGGTAAGAGACAGGCAACTCCAAAATGCCCGAATATTTCTCTGCATATTTCTTGAGCATGTTGGAGGCGGTGAGGGCCGAGATGTCGTCATTAGCCCAGGCGTACTGGTAGGCGGCGGAGCACTGAAGGTGGCCGGGTATGACGCGGTATGTCTCCGTCTTGTGGGCTGGGGAGCATGTGGTTGAGGAGATGTCAAAATGCTGTTCGGCCCACTGGCTTTGTTCGGGATGCCACTGCATCTTCAACCCTAGAAGATGAAAGAACACATGGGGAAATACAGTCAATGCATTAAGGAGTCAGCCTTCAAACACCTGACAGTTTCAAGGGGCCACACTAACAGAGAAACAATTTCACCGTGTGGTTTCGTGCTATTCATGTGACCATAGTTTTCTACAATCTACAATCTACCATGCCACCATGTGGCCTCTTCAGCTAACAGTGAACTTGAGCCGGCTTCATGGCTAGCTTGACCTCCCGAGTCCTGAATACCAATGTACAGTAAATGTAACGTTGTTTTGAAATCCTGTTCAATCAAGAATTGGGGGCGCTAAAAATGATTTAATTATGCAGGCCTTTTAATTTATGCCGAACGTTGCCAGCATTTAGCAATGGCTCCAGCGCCTCGCCTAAATTGGCTAGCAGTGCTCGAGTGCCACTTAAAGGCAGGTTGGAGAGAAGTCGAACTACTTTTAAAGGCAGTTGACTAGACATAAATGACTCTACATACTTTGATGCTGACAGCCTGACTCAGTTGGTGCTCCTACTGATCACATTTTAAACAAACTAGACTGACTAAAGTCTACTGTTTCCACCGGTAACATTGCTGTGACGGTACCAAAAACACATGAGATAAGATTTTTCTAAAATATCACATATGTTTCTAGGGTGGAATGGAGTCCTGCAAAGCACAATTTTGGAAAAAAAACAAAACAAAACTGTTGGTACACAGGAAAGCTTCTGATGTTGCTAAAGTTAGAAAAGTAGGTCCAACGTTTGTGAAATCAGACAAGGATGGCTCAAAACTCTGTTTTAAGTTATTTTTTGTCCAAAAATGACTTCTACTGAAAATAAACACTGGGTATACAGCACAGAAAATAGGTGTAGAGGCATTGCATCAAGGTGAATGAAACGATTGCGGATTCTAATGAAGTAAAAGAAAATGAGTGCTGCTCAAAAATTTGTATGTCATCATTAGTGAAGGTAGCACCGTGGCAACCTATCAGGTATATGATCCTCTCCTGTAGCCGAGGCTGGGCTACGGCCCCGTTAATGCACTATAGCTAGACCATTAAGATCCTGGCCCTCAGAGGGTCACGCTATAATCGCCTGCTCATCTGAGGTGGCTAGCAGTAGGCCTAAAAAACCCAAATCAAAAACAAGGGGCACACACAAAGCCATCAGATTCTTCCCGACACGTAATCAGACACGCTCGCTCGCTCTTGTTCACTGAGCCACATGAACAAACACAAGCGAGGCTACGGCAATTGCTGCAGGCTATGAATCACAATACATTGTGTCTGAAGCTTTTCTTCCTTCCTGCACACTTCCACCTTGACCTCGTCTCTGGAGTACCTCCCCCAGTCTGCCTTGCTAGATTGCTGCCTTGCCTCCTTACCTAAATCCCAGCCATTGTGTGACGCCAACCTCAACCACTACTTTTTGCATATATATTTTCCTAATCACCACAATTTCTTTTCACAAAGCCAATTTGAATTAATAATTCCGCTTTTCTCTTGTATCCTCGGCACCGCCCCCACGTCCCTTTGCTACATCTCATCTGTGGCTTCTTTCACCTGCCCCCTGCCAGCCTTCTTTTATTGCCTCCGGTGGCTGCTGAGGGACCGTTCCCTTTAATCCCAGCCAGCACCATCTGTAAACACAGACAGACTGCCACCGACTCACTCCGCGTAGTCCGACAAGCAAAAGCTGTGGGAATTCATCATCGCAGATTTCAACCTACAAAATATAATAAAGGTGTCTAGTGTCGATTTTTGATTGTCAGGGAGAAAGCCACAGTTGGGTATGAGCAAAATTGGATCATTCATGGTAGAACAATTCCGCATAACCTGTAATCCACTCAGACTACAGCAAATTCAAATTAAATTGCTACATTCTCTGGTCTGTTTTGTGACAAAACAGTTGAGGAGAGGGATCACAAGTCTCCAGACTCCTCTTCCAAACATCTCTCAGCAGCCGCAAGTGGCTAATTAGCACATTGGTAATCTGTTAATTGCATTCCTTTCGAATATTTCAGCCAAGAGGAGGCTGGCAAGGGCCGGTGAGCCTGTCAGACACGCGGTGTAGTGAGAAGAAGCCTTACATGTCTGCAAACTCCCGAAAGACCAACATACACCCTGATTGTAAACAACTCACATTTGCGGTTGATCTCTTCATCAAACAGCAACAACAGCCATTTTGGCACTATTTTCCCGAACATCTTGATATCCTGTTAAAGGTAAGGTGAGTGAATTTTCACTATTAAAAAGCAGGACACTAGAATGTTGCCGAAAATGAAATCTGCAATAAATCCTCAATGATAAAAAAAATGTAATCGCTAGTCAATCTGGCGACTGGTGGATATGTTATTACTTTGGCTAATGCTAAATGCTATTTCGGAAGGCAGTTCAACAGCGCTAAAAGTGTCAATGTACTCACCATTATCTTTTTTGCTTGGTCCCAGCGTTGTGCCAATGTGTTGATTTTTTTTTTTGTCCCCTGCCCATTCAACTTGAGTTGACAATATTTGGGTAGGTAAGATGAATGACAAAAGGTTTCCATGTGCCCCCTGTACTATGCTCACAGACTAGTCATTTCTGTTTGCAAACACACAGTACTGAAATGTTTGCTCTGGCACACAACCACAACTGAAACGTACCACTGAAACGCAAAAAACTGAGAGGCTGAAAAATGCACAACTAAAACGAACGATAGCCTGCACGCACAATTTGAACACTCATATGAATGATTGAAACACTCTCGCACTAAAATGAAACGCTGTTGTTATGACGCAAAACTGAAATATGCTCACCGACAGTAATGAAATTAAAGTGGATTTCACACTTAGTACACTTAATAAAATGCTTGCACTCACCAAAACGGCTGTCTCACAAAACACTTAATCCAACACAAAATCCATTCTTCTTTTTGTCCTCAAGAAGACTCGAATGACTTGCTTGTACAGTACGTCTGTGTGTTTCAGTTCCAACGAGAAATCCTCTACTATCGTATGTTTGAATTCACTTGAAGAAAAAGCCAGAGAATGACAGCTCTACAGAAGCACAGGGCGCAGGGATTGGCACAGCTAAACGGCCAAGCTTACTTGACCTGCATAGCGCTGCCTCCCATGCTGAGTATCCAATCACATGGCGTACATGTAACGTTAAACGCCAGGCTTTCTAGCTGGCCTTAATTGTCTCCACCTGATTGCAAGTGTCTATTAACTCCATGTGCCCGTTCACTCACAGTGCACTGACGCCCGCAAAGGTTAATTGTGAAGGCTTCGGGCAGATTTCATACAGTCTGGTGACACAAGGTAGCTGAATCCTAATTGGATACAAATTTTAACCTAAAACTACAACACTGGAAGGAGTGTAGCCAAATGGATATAATTTGACACGAAGAGAACAGAATATGGACTGAGAATATGGACTGAGCTAATATATACATATATTAGGAAAAATAAATAAAAAGATACATTTACTTTTATTGTGATTATGATATTGATATCAGGTTTTGTTAGGCAAGCAGAGAAGGCCTTGCTGGCTCTGATGGCCCATCACTGCTAAAATGGTAGCATTTTTAACACACCACTTGGGTATTATGAAATTCTTCAAACTATAAAGAACAGAAGTGAAATTTGATCATTGAGAACTACTATTGCCTTTGCCCGACTGTTGCCAGTAGAAAAAAAACAACAACAACTATGAAAGCATTATATTTCACAAATGCTAAAAGAGAGCATAAATGTCTTCTCCATGCATCACTTTTCCCTCCGAAACAAAACAAAAGCGGAATCCAAATGCACTTTGATGTTAAATTTGAGCTCATCCTCGGCTCGCGATGATGACAAGCAGTCTGTCAAAAGCAAAAACAACAACAGACGAGCGAAGTAAACAGAGTGAGTTCAAAGTCTCCTATGCTTGAGCACTGACCCGAAAAAATGAGCTGTCACTAATTCAAAGACAGTAAGGGCTGCTGGTGCTTGGCTGCTGGAAAGATGACAGCTCGATGTGGCAATATAAAGATACTTGACACTTGTCAGCATCTTTTAAGGAAAAAAAAAAAAAGACTAATATTCATGGTAATCAATGCTCTTTGACATCACGGCGTGACCATCAAACTCCAATCAGTGGAATCATCAGAAGATCATCTTTGACAAATCCAAAATATCATGAGACGATCTGCAAAGCTTTTGTTAGCAGTGTCGCTAAATTTAGTCAGACAAACGAGAAAGATATTCAAAAGCTGTCTTTTTTTTTACTTTCCCCTGGCTGACAGGTGAAAAATGTCATTGACACGATTGCTAACACATCTCCCAGGAAAAAAAAATGGTGGCAATGCTAACAGTAGAAATGGCAAGACCTTTTCCACTCTAATAGAAAAAAAAACAAAACCCGACACACACACACACAAAGGGAGCTTGCCAAAGATGCTCTTATAGAACCGACACAACCGATCTAAGGTCCTGATGTTGCTCACTAGGCCACACCCTTTAAAGGCACTCCCTAACACACAAATACTACAGCTTCTACTTAAAAAAATAAAAATAAAAAAAAAATACATATTTGTGATTTTTCTTTGTTCATTTTCTCTGTATTATAGTTTCATATTTACCATATTATGTACCGATACCTATATGGAGTTTTCCTAAAATGTTCATGAAATTAATGGCAATTTTCCATTCCTCATATTTCTCATTTATATCTATTTGGTATTGATAATACAATGCTATCTTAAATCTGTTTTTATTGCCATTTTTACATTTCCAAATGTTATGATTTTTCAGGCTTCTTTAACAGATTACAGGTTTGAATTTATTTCATTCATGCAAGGGGCCAGACCAATGGCCAAAATCCGCATATAATTACCTAGTGGCTTCATTTCATTATTCATAAGAAGTAATTAGCTAGCATAACAGCAAAAGTTATCTTTCACATACCGGCATAACAATGTCAAAGATGTTCCAAACAACGTGAGAGTCCGATTACATGTTTGCAGAGGTTGCTGAAAAACCCGTGCGAAAGTGTGGCTGTGATGAAACCGTATAATCAGAGACAGCATCATGAAACAAAACACACGGACGAAAATAAGAATATGGACGTGAAACAAAGGCTACAAAAGGTGGAAGAATTCAAACGAGGATATTGCTGTGTGCGCACAAACTCTGCGCTTAATGTGGGACTGACACTGACAATGACATCGGGGAAGATTGTTTCATGAACAAAAGAGTGCGTACCAAACACTACGTCCTGGTACTCACGTGAGTAGACTACAATAAAAAATGCTGTGTATCCCCGCGTGTGTGTGTAAATCAATCTCAGTCAGTGCATCTTGGCAACTACAGTAATCCCTCGTTTATCGCGGGGGTTACGTTCCAAAAATAACACGCGTAAAGTGAAATCCGTGAAGTAGCCAGCTTAATTTTTTTTTTTTTATTTCACAATGCAATGCTAAACTATAGAATAAAACCAAAAATCAAAACATGTTTTAAAGCCCCATATTTGTTTCAAACTATCATTTTAATATAGTAATACAAAGTTGGAAACTCACTCACGTATTTCACAGTTCCAGCTATGCCGCTTCGTCCTGAACCCGCACATTGTTATGAGTAGTATTGTAGTTAAGCTCTTTCATTTTCTGAGCAAGATTTTTATAAACGGGTAAGCCCGGACATCGAATGAAGTGAAGCCTCTTATATCATAACAATACACTTGAAATTTCAAGTTATTGCAAAAGAAATTTAGGTAAAAGTCAGATTTCCAAAGCTGCGCATTTCTCCATTGCTGTCTGTGTCTACATAGTGTACGCGTTTGCTCTCGGCACGCCTACGATCGGCTCCCAGAGACCAAGCTGTCAATCAATGTGCTTACTAGCACGTTCGCACACGGCAGTTAGAGGAGAGACACAGGAGACGAAAGCAAGCTTTTGGATCCTCTTGCCTTTTGTAATAAATTGACAAGTGAAAAACCAATACAGTACAGCGTCAATATTATATTTCGAGACAACAGTAAAGCCCCTGAGCCAATCAGGAGTCGGAGCACAATGCGCTATAAAAAACATCCACACTCTAAAACATCCGCGAAAGCAGCGAACCCGTGAAAGATGAATCGCGATACAGCGAGGGATAACTGTATTCACATTCCAAAAAATGTCCAGTTTTTCCCAAAGGTCCACAAAATTTTATGAAGGCATTCAAAGAAATGTACTTGGTCTTTATTGCCAAATTTTAATGACATATTGTACTGGCCTGTACTGCATGTGGTTGACAAATCAACATGTATTAGACAGCGCAGAAACTTAACTAAATACTGTACTTACGTCCAAGTAATTGTACTCTAGGCATGGGACGATATCAGAATCTAATGGTTTGATGACCTTAAGCAAAAACATCCCTGTATCGTGGTATCACTGCTTAGTACACTATAAAAACATTTTATTTGAAGCAAAATATATAATACCGCATTTGTTAAATGACAAACATTTATCACGCTGAATTAAAATAAATATGTTAAGAAAACATGTTTTGCTCACCAATAAACATAGACATGAATTATTTCTGATCGAACAAATCCAATGTAAACTGAAATACGGCCACTTATGGGCAGTTTTTGTTTAATAAACCGGTTTTGGACAATACATTTTTGAATCATTGCTTGTGTTGTTATACATGTAATGTATTTTGTTACATGTAATGTAATGTAATGTATTTTGTTAACTTGTATTTTGTTACTTGCACATTCGCACAGCACAAGTACCGTCAATTCCCACATGAGGAAATTCCTTTATAAAGAAAGATTGCACAACGCAAATATGATTCCTAGAGAATACTTACTGTCATGCCAATACGGTTCCCAGCCCAACGCCTATTGTAAGAAATATATTCGAACAACTTACAAAGAAATCCATTTCGCCACACACGGTAATTAAAAAAGCAAAACAATAAAAACCAACAGTATGTTAAGCATTACCCAACCCTTCCAAGGTGTGCGTATTGTTTGTTGACATTGTGTATTAAGATCATTCAAACTAAAAGTTGGAGACTTATTTCTCAATGCGTATTCCAATGGAGTGTCTCTCATCCAGCTTTCAACACGCACAAATTTGTACAAATACACAAATTGGCGTCACTGTCAATAACGCTCTCCTCTGCTCCTTAACACCTTTTACAAGTCGCGCACATCTATTTTTAGCCGCAAACATGATTAAAAACACTCACGGTGTCAATGGCTGCCAGCCGTGGAATCACAACAAAAGATTTTTAGACAGCATCCAAATAAAATTGCTTGGACAAGACAGACGTGAGTGGGTGGGTTAAATGAGGAGGGCACAGTAAAACAAATGCTCACCATCAAGGAAACTGTGTGTGCCGAGACTAAATGAAGAGTGAGTAAATAGTAGGTGGGGGTGCCGGGGTGTTTTGTTTGTCAGCCACTGTATTTCCTGTGATTGGTGCAGCAATGATTGCCATGTATACAAAAAAGACAGTACAGCGCACCCCCATTATAAAATAAAAAAAAAAAACACGTAACCACACACACTCAGCCGTAAAGGTTTTTGTTTTTTTTTTTTAATGGCCAAAAGAAGTCTTAGTGTTTGCATACAATTAATACTTTTAAAAACAAGCTGTCAACATGACATCACCTGTCCTCTAGGTTGGGCCAGTGACCAATCACAGCTCAGTTTATGAAGGTCACAAGACCAACAGATGAGCAGTGATTGATCGTTACCTGAGTCTTGAGCACAAGTGACGTCGTTTTCCGTCAACAAAAAGTAACAAAATGTGAATTTAAAGGTATCAACTTAAGATAAAAAAAAGTTCTAAAATTAATGATCAACAAAATTTTAGCTTTTTACTGCTAAAAAAGTCTAAATAAGTGGACTATGATATCTGTATTCATCTTTATTGATAAATATAAAAGCTTCAACGGTTTCCATTACAGAATGTGCTACATTAACAGTTTTTTTTTTTCTTTTTAGGGCGTGAGTAACACAGACACGTGTAGGAGTAACAGTATAGGTCAGAATTATTACGCTATAAAACCCCCAAGGGCATTTGTTATTGCTTGGGCTCGTTCTGAAGAGCCTAGCAGAAGCTGTTGGTTGAAGTTGTTTGCATCATTCCCCCCCTGAGCAACTATGATGTCAATTTCCTTTGACAGCAAGCAACAAAATGGCCTACTCCTATTTAAAAAACAAAATCCAGGTGGGGATAAGCAGCTCTGGAAAATGGATGGATGGATTTTGATGCTTAAATTGTTATTCACAAGCACAACACTAATCAGAATATTTAGCATAGTGTAGCTGCATTGAATATATAATTGTTAAAAAAAAAGGGGGTTTAATCTCCCTTTAGGAGAGATATTTGAGCACGGTGGAGCAACGTCATTTATTTATTTAAATGCGACTAAATGATGCCATTATTGTATATTTTATAAAGTACGATGATACCAGTAAAGTGTGAATTGTCGGGACTGACGATTTGATCCGGAACCAAGAACTGTCGGTTAATGGTGTCAAATCTCAACACAGAAAAGTAGTCTCTCTGCAAATACAGTAATGTGGGTCAACAGTGCTAAGAAATATATGGAGGTAGATTGTACTCTCGCCAATGGCCAGATCGATTCCTGGGAAAAGCGCTTTATTTATCCGTGCGTTAACATATTAAAAGAATTTTATAAACGGAGACCTAATCGTCAAAACAATTTGATCCCGCAACCACAGAAAAAGTCGAGAGGACGCGGCAACAGAAGAAAGTGGATAGTAGGGAGGGGGCCACTGTAAGGCGTCCATCCTGGTAAACAGAATGAGATAATTATTGACGCGCTGTCATTTTGAACCCACCTTTCACGCCAGCGTCACCTTCCCATCGGCTGTCTTGTAAATCTTAGCCACTGGGCCGCTTTTGGACATTAAGTGCTCACTAAGCATACCGCACGCATCATATTTCAAGTGACGGTGAGGAGCTGGATGCGTGCATGTGTGTGCGTGGGTGGAGTGTTGGTTGTAATGGTTATCCATTATCATACAGCATACGGTAACGGCGGCCCCACGATCATTTTCGAGTGACTTATTTGTGCAAGTAGCAATCTGTTGGCCACTTGAAAAGAAGTGTATGACGGGCTTAATCCCAAAACAGGCATTCAGGAGGTCATGCAGCAACCCCCTTCCTCCTTGTTTTTTGTTTCTGCGAAAATGAAATGTGAACGCATGAGTGGATAATTATTTTGGTTTACAGATTGCAAATTGTAATGGTAACAACGCAGATATTTAGTCAAACATCATTTTCCGAGTGTGTGTGTTTGATAGTGTTTGTGTTTGATACAGTAGCTCGAGACACAACTTTCACAAGACATCTAAGTGATTATTTTCTGTACCTTGTCTGTTTATCTTCCCAAAACATCTCACACATTTTTCTGTCAAAAAGTCGAAACAAGTTTCTCCGTACAATGAAATTCTTACTTTGCTGTCCACACCAATGTCGTAAAGACAAGATTTAAAAAAAAAAAAAAAAAACAACAACAAAAAACAGCACATGCACAAACTGTAAGGGGGTAGTTTATGTACAGATACGTACAATATATATATATATATATATATATATATATATATATATATATATATATATATATATATATATATATAAAAAAAATTTTTTTTTTTCCTGTATACACACACACTACTAATTAAAAAAAATACTCTTTGCAGGGACAGGGCGTAAGATTTAGACTGTTTTTCATTAAAAAAGGAATACATTAAATGATTTTAAATTTCAAACACTTGCGAATGAATGTGTTCTTAATGACCATCGGTATGTTTTAAATATAATCATAGGTCTAGTTTTCATTAAATTATATTACATGCGATGTGGCACTTCTCTGGAGGCGGCCATGTTTGTTATAACTACAGACAATGGTAACTGCAGCACCTGCAGCACCTCCTGCTGGCCATAATGAAAAACGCTCTAAATCTTGCACACTGCCCCTTTAAGTAAAAGTTTGTGCAATCCAGGCAACCAAATAGTGAAAATATCGTTATTGCCACGCAAGGTACATATCTATACGAGCGGGAGAAATTGAGGGAGAGAGAGAGAGAGAGAGAGAGAGAGAGAGAGAGAGAGAGAGAGAGAGAGAGAGAGAGAGAGAGAGAGAGAGAGTGCAAAGGGGGTGGAGGGAGACAAAGCTAGAGGAGAGCGGTAGAAGAGTTTAGACAGAGTGAGGGACTCAGAGAAAGAGAGAGAGAGAGTGAGGAAAGACAGCAAGAGAAAGAGGAGAGCAAGAGACAGAACAAGAGAGCAGACAGTGAGAGAAAGAGAGAGGCATGAGAAAGACAAAGACAGAGGGGGGAAGGAGAGGGGGAGGCAGTTGGAGAGAGAGTTCAAGAGGGACAGTGAGAGGAAAAAAATTGATAGGGGGAGGAAAGGGGCGGGGGCGAACCAAAAATGAATCAGCCAGTGTCCACTAGGTTAAGGATCATCCACCCATCCAATTTCTAGAGCCGCTTATCTCCACAGGGGCCGCAGGTTTGCCGGCGCCTATCTCAGTATCGGTTACTGTAAAATGTACGATGTCTGAAAAGCTGTTGTTCCTGGACTAATGACTCTCGATATGTAAGTCCTACTGAAAAAGACACAAAATGTGAAAATGTGCCTTGTGCACAATTTGCATAAGGCATTTATGCTGTGATCAGTGTTGCTAACGGCGTTTAAACTAATGATGTTTGGTAACTGTTTTTTTTTTTTGTCATGAACAGAAAAATATAATTAATTAGTGTCCGGGTATCTGAAAAGCTGTTATCGTTATCGTACATTAAACATGATGCGTTGTAATCAACTGGAAAGAAAAAGTTCACACAGGTGCATTATTTGACAACTTTTATACACCACAAACAGTATATGCCCCCCCAGGATTCCAGGTCTCAGCAAACAAACAGAGGAGCCTGGGTTTGCGCTGCAGAGAAGGCTGTATTTATGTCACTAGTTCATGAAACGCATCTCATATCTGTTATTTGCCCCCTATACAGAATCGACACCTGTGCGCTCACTTCCCAATTATAGTGGATGGCTTTAGATTATTTAGTATGAGGGCGGCTTCGGAAAGTTTCATATGTCCACTGTGGTCAGATGTGAATGGAACACGGGGGAAAACTAATAATGCCTAGATTCGGAGTGAAAATTCACACACAACAAAATCTGAAGGCTTCAAAATGTAAGGGAAGGGGTAACAGGTTGCGGTCCAGAAAATATACTAAATACACGTATGTTGTTGACGTGTTTACTTTTAAGAAAGATACTATTTGATGTGCAGGACAAACATAGCATTGTCACTTTAAGGACAATAATTGATTAGTATCTACGCATAATTACTTTTATAAAGTAACATTCCCCCAACTGGTTATGATTTATAAAAAAAAAAAAAAAAGGCCTGTTAAGCGACAGAATGTCTTCCTTGTCAGCTCCTTTTTGTTCGTGGTAGAGTCAACAAAACACAGATCACAAAGCTAACATTAAACATTACTTTGAGTGAATAAACATGAAAGACTGTAATTTTAGGTGTTTCTCCTCCATGTTCACTGATTTCCATACCAGAGGCAAAAAAAACATCAATTACCGTGTGTGTTTTAAAGCAAAAACAAAAAAGACTGTTATTTTGCGTAAATCAAAAAGGAGGGAATTAAAAAAAAAAAAAAGCATGTCAGGCTGCTTGATATCAGATCTCGGCGGAGAAACTTGATGTGAGCTGATGAGCAGAAGGTATCTCGGGAGGGGGTCTGATGGTGGGGGAGTTTAATGTGATCATAGGGGACGCTCGACTTTCAGGGAACGGGCCGGTAATGAGCAATCAATAACATCCTTAACGGAGTTAGAGCGAGTGGCTGACAGCAGATGCGGGGATTCGACTAACTGGCGACGTCTGATCTCGCATTACCGCACACTCTTGCTCTCACACGCACACCCGCACACACAGTAACATATGGCTCCACATATGCACACGGTCTCCTCAGGTGTTAGCCATCCAACATGGCGTCATCGTCTTCCCATCGATCGTTATCACATTCGCAGCTGATGAAGGCGAGAGGCCCCACTGCCTTTCAAGGTTTTATTCCACCGACTGTTGGGGATCATTTATAATCGCGTTAGTTTATAGCCAGAAGAGGTAAACAACTGTTGCAGACCTCAATGTGTGGCCTCCTACCTGCAGTATGTTTCAGCGGAGGGTTACAGTTTGGGTTCAAGAAAATACAGTATTTAATATTTGAGGATGGACAGTTGCTCCAACATAACACAAAGACAAGCCAAATATCCTTAAAAACGCCCCCCAAAAATTGCGAGGTTTGAGACAAATATCTAATTTGGTTGATGAAATGTAGTGACGTCAAAACAACAGGGGCAATTTATACTGGTTAAAACAGAACATACGAGTGAGCTTGTTTTGATAAAAAGTGAACGGTAGGAACAGCAGTTGTGTCAGTTGAGTCATTTACCTCAATTCATCGGCTTTTGAAAAGTCAACCAACAATCCGGGCACTGTATAAGGTTTGTAACACAATCGATTTCTTTAATTAAAAACAGTTCCAACGTGTACAACTCCTGTAACTGCTGCTCTCTAAACCACGCACTCAAAGTCTCATCTACAGAAATGTTATGAGAAAAAGATGAGCAAAATAGTTTCCTTAGCATAAAAGATTCAGTGTAAAGTTGTAAACATGATGGGGAGCAACAATGAGACAGTGTATGCTAGGCCGATACTATGGCAATGACTCACAAAAGCAGTAGTCAGTAAATGCTATCTTCATTGAGTGCTGCTAGCTGCTAGCATCTAGCGCTATTCGCAGATCCGAGCTGCTAACAATGAATCTGCCCTTAATCACTGGCACCAAGCACTGTATAACACAATGTAATTATAATGAAGTCTTTTTGAGAACCGCTGGCCTGGACTTTTTGCTGGAGATAGATATGAAGTGGCGATGATAGTGATCTGTCCGGGCCAGCACACTATGTATCCCTGGAACAACAGGGAGGCCATTCCCTTAATTGCAAGCTAATGTTTTCTATCATTTCTGCGCGTATGTTACAAAATGTAATGAAATCCTGCTTCTAGATTAGCCGCAAGCTAAATCATTAGGTGTATCGATTAGAAAAAAAAAGTTTCTTAAGCAGCTCAGGCATAAATGAGGCCTTTTTTTCTCAGAAAGCAGGCACATAAAAAGACAGAGGTAAATACCAAAGTTGGAGAGTACCACCCAAGGGGTCAGTTGACTCAGCACACACGCTTTTGCAGGTCTAAACGCAACAAAATACACACATGAACATAATGCTGTAGAGCAATTTGGGGCCATCTATTCAAGAGGATGAAAATGTACAATTTAATGGGAGTTATTTGAGTAGGTTTTGAGAATTTGAAGTGACTTCAATGGTTCCTTTGCATTTTCTGCATGAACTCAAGGTTTGTGTGAACATAATGCCAAGATCTGTGAAATTTACTTTTATTAGAAAATGGGTTTTCTCAGATCTATCTTACTATTACTCCAGATTTACTTTTTACCATCTAAGGTGGACTTCTATTCCTCCTAAACCAGTGAAAACTTTTACTTTTAACCTGAAAGTATACTGGCGGAGTCATTGCCCATTTTAACTTTAATTGAATTGGAAACGTATATTACATGGTATCCTAATAGACTACACACACACACGCATACACTAAAATAGCAATATAAAAACAAATACGGCGGCCTCCTCAGACCACACAAACTTCATGGGACAAGACCATAAATCCACATTCTTCACAGTTATTCATTCTTGATGAGCATGAAAATCCATTTATCGACAAAAAAGAACTGTATACGCTCGTCACTAGACAATGTCGCTTTTATTGTGCCTGTACAAGGCCCAATTCTGGTCCACAAAGCCACCCAAGTGACTCGAGCCCGTGCAGAAAAGACACCATTCATTTGATGTACACATCAAGAGGGACTATATCACAAAAGGACCAGCACAGAAAAAACTGTTAGAAACAGAGAGCAGGCCTGCTTCATGGATGAAATAGGTTGATCGTATTTAGTTTAAAAAAAAGGGGGGGGGGGGGGCAGGACAACTGCTATAGAATTTTTTTTTTTTTTTTTTTTTTTTGGTGAATGTCATTTAACTTCAATGTATAAGCTAGGATAGGACTAGGACCAATACCAAGTGTTGGAATGGGGCCGGTACCTAGCCTTATTTCAAGTTATTCGTACTCACGGTGGCAGCCAATCCAAGTACCAACTGTTTACTTGGAGCAGTTTGATGATCACAAACTACAAATTGCAACTTTAGAAGAATAGGAAATTGCCATGAAAAAAAGAGAAATGTTATATTGGAAGCAAAATGGGAATCTTTAAAGTTTTTTTTCTGGGGGGGGGGGTGACTAAAACAAGGTACAACTTGTACAACTGTATAAGGTGTTGGTATTTGTTATCAATGACTACTTAAGGGTTGAGTACTTGTCCTGGTATCGGTCTGAGGAAAAAAAGTGGTATCAAACTTGTCTATACAAGTTGAGTTTGCCTGTGTCCCAGACGCATAATTTTTGATGGACGCATACTTTCAAATCAACGATTTTTGACATCAAAACATTAATCATGGTCCATCTTTTGTTCAACTAAACTTGATGACTTAACATTTTTGACAAGTTTGTCTGCCGTGTTTTGACTGATATGATTTTTTTTTTGATCTTGTGGAAATCAGATGAGAAAAGAAAGACACATCTTTGTTTATATAAATGTTGCTTACACAGCAGTGTCATATTTGGGTAAATAAAATTATTCAGTTATCCATATAACTATGGACAAAAAAATAACTTTATACAGCTGGTAATGGCTCGGTAAGTAAATCTATCAAAATGGCATATAACACATTTTCTTTGCATCTTAGCCCTCAATCTAATAAGTGACAAATGCACTCACAAGGTTCTGCTCTGATTGTCCTTCTCAAGAGATCAAGTTGCGGCGCAGAGACGGATCAATACCATTTGCTCACCACACAGGAATCTATTAAAAGGCGGCTTTTATTGAGTAATTAAAAGGCCATTTGCGTTCAGTGCGGGATAACTGTAACCAGCCTCTCATCAAGGACAATGAAGCAGATGGCTTTCATGCATAGCATGTGGTGACACTGCTAGATTTCCAAGATTGATAACAGCTACTGTAAAGTTCTAATCATGAAATGTGACCCTGATTTTTCTGTTGAATATGTGCTCCTCTATGACTAACCTATAATCACCTTAATTGCTGTATTTGCTGAGCCTCATGTTAAATTGTTAACAGTTTGCAGTTTTGAATCAGATCCACACAAAGTGATGAATTCACTGCTTAAGCCCACACCCTCATCACACATAAAACGTGACAAAACGCCAGAGATGCAGCCGACAAGTTAGGCAATCAACCTGGCCGTTGACATGCACCGCTTTAACTGGGAAACCACTCCAAAGATAACGTTAAATAAACGAAACTATCACAACAATGTGCTTTTTCCATTTTTGTTAAGCAGCATTTTTCACTTGTTTTACTCCTTTCAGAGGACAAACTTCTAATTTGTGGTTACAAAATACTCAATTTTGGCTCCAGAATACTCATTTGTGGCCGCAAATCAGCTATTAATTATTAATTATTAATCATCACATTAATTATTAATTTGTAGTTGTATTAGCATTCTCATCAAGAGCTTGGAGGTGATTGTCATCCATTTCTTTTTTTTATTTTCATTATTATTTACTGCAGTGGTAATCATTATTTTTAATGATGTACCCACTGTGAAATATTTTTCTCAGCCAAATACCCCCTATCAGCACAAATCACTTTTGAGAGGAAAAACAAAAAAATAAGACTTAGAGCAGTGAGTGTCCGTCATATGCGTCATATAATTTACTGTCAATTAGAAAAGAAAGCCACATAGTTCCTAAATAGCATCAATATAGATTTGCCAATACCTGCAGAAACACTGTTACAATCTCACATACACCCTGAAGTGTCTTCAGCTACTCACTGGAGGACTTGCAGATTGCAGCCAAGTACCCCCTAAGTAGTGCAAAGTATTTATGGATGAAGGAGAAAAAAAAAAAAAAAAAAGACTTAAACCAGTGCTGTAGCATCAATGTCTGAACAACATTCATTTCATAGACTCTTCTAAGTCGGTGGTGTCAAACATGTGGCCGGCTGGCCATTTTTGGGCCGCAAATGATTTTAATCCAGCCGGCGAGATGATTTTGTGAAGTATAAAAATGAGCTGAATTTTTTTCAATAAATGAAAAACCTGATATGTTTTATGATTGTAGTAATGTTAATATTTGATGACTAATAGTGATGTTGTACTTCTTTTATTTTGGACATTATTGAAAATAATAAGAGGAATAAATCAGAATAATAAGTTGTTTTAATTATTCAAATGTATACCATGATTTTATTGGTCAAGCCCACTTGGGGAATAGATTTTCCTCCATGTGGCCCGCAAGCTAAAACAAGTTTGACATCACAGCTCTAAGTGTCTTTTGTTGAACAATTCCAGAGGATAGATCATGTAGCAACATCTGATTTAAATGAGCACCACTAATGACAACGCATATCCATATAAAACTAAAACTAAAGGCATGTGCCGTTTGACAAATGAGTTCCTGTAACACAACATGGCAATAATTTTCTAATTAAAATGCTTTTAATTTGAAATGCACTGTTCCCAAAATGCAACAAATAAGATTTTCTACTAAAAGAAGTGCCTTCATACACCCGTGACAAACGCTGATTAACAGTAAATGCCACTTTTGATTGGTCAGCTTGGCAGAAAAGGAAGGAGACTGTCAATAAATAAATAAAGCTCTGGTGCTCATATGATCTTCAATTAAAAAAAAAAAAAAAAAAGACATTCAGCCCTACTGCCACAGCAAGGTTTACATAACCAACGGCCACGATGCGTCCCCTGCCTCCACTGGACATTTTCCACACTGGTACAATTCAAGAAACTGCAACAATCCCATCTTTGTTGTACTTAATTGTTGTTGAACCAACAATATGGCATCTGTGTGATCGTGTGAAAAATATGAATGAGCCATTCAGGCCACTCAATGGAGTTGCTTGACAGCGACCACCTAGCTTTTTTCCCTGCCTAAGCCCCCCCAGCCACACTCCAAAACATTTTCAATGCCTTGGCACTTGACACATCCCCTGGAAGCACGTCCCAAAGCCGCTCTGGGATTCAAGCGCTTGGCGCAAGCGCGGCCACAAAGGGGCCGATGCGAACGTGCTTTGTGAGACTTGGAGGACAAAGCCCACATTAGCGAGCATGTCAGCTGGACTCCCAAGGGGGGGGGGGGGGGGATCCCAGTGGCCTTGAGGAATGTGGTGTGAAGAGGATAAATATATGTTAGTGGGCAAGGAGACGGACCCCTGGCTGCGTGTCTGTTCGTCTCAACGGCATCAAGCAAAGATCTAAGCAGATTTATTAGTTTCAGAATCCGGGCCATACGAAGCGACAATTTGCTGGATAAGCCACAGTATGCCTCTATCTCTAACCATTACCGAGCTACAACCTTTTCAAATAGTGACATAAAATACAGAAGAAAACTGGCGCTTTAAGGGTTAAGTTTACATTACACTGATTAAAAACCAGGACTCAAATTGATTTTCAAAAGGATTTTTATAAGCAAATCAAAACGTCTTCAAATATCTGTCTATTGGATTTATTTGATTCAATTCCTAATCGTCCAGAATGACTGAAAAAAAAAATAATAATAATTTTTTGCCCTCATTGCCCAACTTTATGAATAAATTATAATAGCAGTGTAATGAGATCTGGTAAGGTGAAATCTCGCATGATGAAACAATATGAGATTTATTTTCCCAATGCACGACAGTAAAACACGCTGCCAAACATGATGAAAATTCCATGAGTAGCTCTTTTGTTAGTTCGGTCTTGTATAAATAAAATTTGCGTCACATGAAAATGAACGTCCGTATGAAACCTAAAAAAAATTCTTGCACCATTTTATAATGCTGTCACAATGAATTATAATATGTATTTTAATGTTCCGATTAAAGGAAATGCACGATTACTGTCACAGCATTAAAAAACATTAAAGTAGATTTGCTGAAAACAGCACAAAAAAAAAGCTGTTAAAAATCTCACATACCTCTGAAGTGCTTTGGTAATTTTCTTGCATACCACGCAATAATGAGAAACCATTTGGAAACAGGAAAAATATTATACAGTTTGCAAGAATCCCATCTCATTCTCATGAACTCACTCGTGAGACATTTTGTTCCCCAGGGATTTGTGTATGTCCCATTGCTAGTAAATGAACGTCTTTTTTGACGTGTGCTCATATATTTTATACCAATGCTAAAATGTGTTCTTTTGATTGAGAGAATGGTGAGCTTTTCATCCAAATGCTTCAACTTGGCATCAAAATTTGTGAAAATGTGCAAAATGAATGAGCGACTCAATTTCCTTTTGGTATTACTTTGTGAATATTGAATGCTGAATAGTGAATATTGAGAGAGGAGACTGAGCGATTACATCATTTGAGCATCCCTCTGCCAAAAGTCACTTGGCTAAATGTCAAAAAAAAGGGATCATAGACAAACTGCCCATGGAGCTTTCGTGGTTTGTAAGACTGGTCACAATTGTGTCAACATTCACCGCATACTGAGCACTCGTGAAAAGGAGGAGGCAAAAAAAGACTTTTGTCAGAAAGAAGTAGACAAGGTGTTCTCAGTCTATAAATGAAGGTGTGTAATGTTTATGAAAATAGGAAGCATTTCAAGTTATTTCCAATCCAAAAACACTCTTAACTTCATCATTCATCTCTGTGGCATAATCTCCAATCCATAGACGAAAAGAAATCATAAAAATGAATCGAGATCTTATTTTTGGGACGTAACAGCCCGGGACTAATCAAGAGTATGTATACTCTAATTATACAATAAGCCTTCACTATTACGATCGAAAAACAGTCTTCTAGCTGCGGCTCCGGCAGCTTTCCTGACCTCTGAAATAACATCGAGCTAACAGTGGACAAGCATACACCTACTCAAAAGTCAATACCATGCGCGAATCCTCATCCTTGTGCATGATTTATGCATCACATAGGAGGGAAGGGTGCAGAAGGGCGGGCTCGCGCATGGGTCCGTCCTGCCAATAGAATTCTGCCCTCTTGCTTGCCTCCAGGGAAAAAAGTAATTGTAGCAACAGAAACACACGGTGACTGAATGGATCCAGCCACGAACAAAAATCAGGACCTATAAATGCCACAAGATGGCAACAATGCACTACTTTGCGTGTGAATGAAACTCCTCGATCTACTTAGACAAAGTTTCAAGACACCATTAGATCAAGGCAAAGCAGGATTTTTACCAAATTCATCTCTTCAACTGACTGACCCTCAAAAAACTATCAACCGAATGTCCTTAATGGTGTGTATAAGTGTGTGTTTTTTTTTAATCTTTTTATTGGACATGTGAGCCTTGCACATGTTCAAGCGCATATCACAGAGGTGTCCAAACCACGGCGCTGGAGACATTTGCAGGCCGCCATCAACATTTCAGCAGCCTGCGGCATATACTAAAATGACATTTTCACATGGTCCTCAATGCTATTTAAAAAATAAAATAATGAAAACGTATGAACAGGGTTAGCAGTGTGAAAAACAATCCCTATTTGCCTCATCACCCTAAACAGAAAGCATTGACGTAGCTGTTTTTTTTTTTTATTTTAAAGAACTACATAGCTTTCTTTATTCATTTGTACAGTATTTACTTGGTAAGTAAAAAAAAAACAAACAAACAAAATGACTGTTACGACATTCATTTTTCCTATGCGGCCCTCAGAGTAAAAAGTTTGGACACCCCTGGCATACAACTTTATAATGCAAGACATTAACATGCAAAGAAATTTTGCTAGCTCAAAATATAAACTAAAATGGCTGAGGATGACCTTAGATCGGGCCAGGATCTTTGATGTTTTATTCCGATGCTTTATCTGGCTGCATCTAGACATATTCGCACAAACCATGGCGCATAAAACAGCAATTCAATTTTAAAAAAGATCAGTGTAGATGATCTTTTAGCCGAAGACTGTTTAGCATTAGCATTATCACTATCGTAGTGTATACTGCTACTGCTGCGCCTCACTAAAACCACGAGTGACTATTTGGGGTGTCCCGATATAATGATTGTTTGAACTTATGATATGATGCCAATTTGCAGCCTAGGGTACTGTCAACCATCGATATCAATCTGATATGCTATATATGATGCGTGCTTTGACCATGCGATACCATTCGAACAAACAGCAATAGTATGCACCAGTAGATATGAGAAAATACAGTATTCAGAATTTATATCGGCACGTCAGACCCAGATGTTAGAAGATAGAAGAGCAAGAGCAAAGTCTGGAATTGACTCCTTTTATGTGAATGGTAATATCGGCGATTTTGAGCGTGGAGCGATATGATCCAGGATTGTTTTTTGGCTGATATCGTACCAATAGCAGATGGTGCCAAACCAAACTGAAAATATATTGTCTAAAGTGTCATATATTCTTTTTGAAAACAGTCCTATTGCACTGACATCAGGCAACGCGCTAACATAGCCTTGTCAACCTATGCCGTGGAAACGTTTTGCAGTTTTAACTTAAAATCACGTATTTAAACCTTCGTACCCCTCACCTTATAGTGGCCATTAACAGTAACCTCGGTAATCGCTTTTAGTAAACTTATATCCATCCATGTTGCCCAGGTCGCTAAGCTAACAAGTTTGCAAACTTGCTTTGTGCGAGCACGTAAAAAGAGGCCTACAGACAAGTAACCACAACAATACCTAGATTTGAGTCGAACGGGAAAATTCCGCGTTCATTTCTAATGGTTAATTTGTTACCCAAGCCGAGTTAGCATTGATTCATTCCACTCTCTAATAGTAATTAACATGACACACCACACGGGTTTTGGAGTTTTTCATTGCTCTCTAGGGATCTTGGATTAGCGGACGTTGTTAATATTTGTCAACTTGTGAAGCCCTTTGACACCCTTTTACAATTAAAAGCTGTATAAATAAACTGCAGTCAAAACTGCATCGCTAAACTGGATACAGTGACTTCAAACGTGGAATCGAAGAGCCAGCAATTGTGGAAACGTGCAGCCGTTTAGGTTTGGGAGAGGAAGGTACGGAGCTCCAAAAGCCAACCGTGTAATGTGCAAAAAGATGACAGCGCAAGCTCCACCATGGACCCCAAGCACTACCGGACAAATGTAAAGTGAGCAGGAAAAGAAAACCGTGACTACAAGAGCGGGGGGGGGGGGGGGGGGGGGGGGGGGGGATTTGTGGATTTACATATGTTCAGGCCCTCCCTTGGGTACAGGACACTCTCTTCTAGAACAAAATACACTTGAAGAGACACTTAACATATTTGCCTAAAGATCATAAGTCTTTTCTGGCTGTCGTTTGATGCTCATGCTAGCACACTAACAAAATGAAAAAAATGAAGAAGGCTTTGCATCTGTCGGGGGTCCCGTGGGGCATGCCGAATCAGGGATGGTGAAACAGCTTTTAATGGTAAACGTTATAGAATTATAGAGAGCGTCAGGATCATTTATCTCCTATGGCCTCGATGGAAGTCGCTTAAGCACCTTTAATCGCTCTTTCGGGGGAGACAAATGTGGATTTACAAAGACGAAAAGGCGACCCTTTTTGCAGAGTGCTCTCCTTGCCCACTTCCCCTGGATTTTCTCAATGTCTAGTCGTCTCACATGCGGAGACGTGAGAGCATCCGCTACATACGTAATGAAGCCAATTATTGCAGCAGCGGGAAAAAACAAAAACAAAAAAAAACACCACATGGCCACAGAGGATACATTTAATAAAACATGACATTTTCATCCTACTGTTAATTCTGTTTACACATTAACCAACCTCAAAATGCTTTTAATGTCTTACTGTTTTGAAGTGAAACAAAATGTTCCCCTACACAAATGCCACACTGTACAAAAGCCTTATACTCGCTCAGAAATTTGGGATTGCTTTTCAAAAGGCCCGCACTTCGCTGTTATTTTGATGATCGATTCATTTTCTTGGTCGATGAACTGAATAAGCAAAAAAATATTCGTTTCTGTTTCTTTAAAAACGTCACATCATTTCAAACGGACAAATTAATGATTCAGTTACTGATTGGCATGTCTGAAACTGCAAAATTCTCATCGGCAAATCTTCTATTTTGATGTAATATAAAGATAACTCATACGCTTTGAGGGACGACCACAGGAACAGCATAACATCAGAAGCTGACAGACGATTTAGAATCAAAAAGAGAACCAAATGATTCACTGATTATTAAAAATAGTTGATTGGTTTAATGATCAATGTTGATTCATCGTAGCATCTGTAAACGTTAACATTAGGAGGAGGAGAACCTTGTATTTCCTGTTACATAAATACTACGCACATTTCATGCAGAAAAAAAGTGTTTAGATTTTTTTTTTTTTTCACCATCAAGGCCATTGATGGCATTCCTATTGGGATTGGATGGCATACTGCTGCAGTTATGACTCAAACGGTACAAAAGAAACCTGAGCAACTTACCGATTATTGACCTACAGTTTTATAAGCATCTGTGTTTTATTAGTATTCCAATCAATATCTGGCTTGAATTTGACTGAAAAAAAACAATAAAAGAGACAAAAGACTCTTAAGATTGCAGTGCATGCATGATTGCATCAAAAAACAGACATTAAATCTAACAATCTAATGTGATTTAGTCAAATATTGTATGTTATAAAAAAAATTAAAATGTGTGATATGTTACCAAGAACAGTTATTATATCTCAGATGAAACTTTATTCCTTGTCAAATGAATTATTGCACTAATGTAAAAATGTATGCACATGAATTCAAAATTGTAATGAAACCTGTAAGTTGAATGCAACGCAAAAGGTGAATAAAATCCAATTTTTAATGATAAAAAACTTGAAATTTAAGTTAAACTACACTTTAAGGTGAGGTGAAACGTTATGATTCTTTTGCATATATTTTAATTTTGAAGGTGCCAATTTAAACATGCAAAATTTAATTTCTTTTGAATTTCCGATTTTTTAGCTGTATTTTTAACGTGTTCGGCACATTGGCAACACTAAAAATATTTACTGAATGAACATTTGTGATAAATAAATGTAAATGAATGAAATTCACCTTACCATAGACGCTACTGCAGTTGCTGCTGCTGCTGATCATTTCGCGCTGGAAACGGAGCAAAGACTGCAATTAATTTATGGGGATAATTAAAACACAATTTCACTCTCAGACCGACAAGGAAGTCTCATTATCTTTCGCCATCGACTCAAGTTGAGACAAAAAAAAAAGACCAAATAAAATATGCATCGCAACTTGTTGTAAGGCAAAGTGCGCGTGTTTGTCTGCGTGCGTGTATAAGTTGTGTAAAATGAAGCGGAGCAGATCCACGGAAAAAAAAAAAAAAACACACACACGTCAAGGCCTGGCAGGTGCGCTAAATACGACGTTTCAGAAATTAATATCAGAACGCAAAACTTGTTCAAATCATTCGCAGATACTGTGGTTAACGTCCCCACCCCCTTTTTTCTAGACTCCCCTTACCTGTTATTTTAGCCACAGGTCGACCTCGGGTGGGGAGGGGAAGGGAAGGGGAGTGGAGTGGAGTGGAGGGGGCGGGGGGTTGCGTGCTCGCTGTGCCGTTCTAGGACAGCATCCGAACCAGGGAAGGTTCGCCTGTTCGCTTCGGGCCCGGTCGAAGCATGCCTCCGGTTTGAGCGTCTCAGCAGACGCTGACCACAGCCGCCACTGCCATGTTGAATCTCACCAGCAGCGGCGGCGGCGGCGGAGGCGACGGCTGCACTTCCTCCTCCCAGCAGATGCTTCTCACCCTGACCAGACCGACGCCACGCCAGCTCCGGTGCGCATGCGCACATACAGCGTCCTCAACGTACAGCGTCCGTAAGATTCCTTCTTTTTTTTAAACTCTATTATTTATTTTTTAATAAAACCGTCGGTGGTGGGAAGGAGGAGCATGTTCCAAATTAATTTCTTTTCTATTTATTTGTTTATTTGTGATGTTGTCGAAAGAATGAGGCAAGGAAGTAAAATACTTTTCTGACTCTGTGATGTTTTTGCACTTTTTTTTTTTAATTATATGGGAAGTCACCTGAGGCTAGCTTTTTCTGACAACCTTTGACCTTTTTTGTGTGTACTTTTGAGTGTTTTGTGAATCAATAAGAAAGTAATGGGGAGGAACTACGTGTTTTGGAATTGTTCAGCAATCTGATCTTCGCTTCCCCTGGCCTAATTCAGAGTCAGAACTGCTTCACTTAATAAGACACAACCTTTAACACTCTTACCCCTGGACTGTCATACTCCAGTCCACAAAGGCTTTGAGTCCTGCATGTCTTCCAGGTTTCTTTGTAACACATCCGATTCAAATAACGAGCTCACCAGCCAGCTCTGCAGGAGCTTCATAATGATCTGATCATTTGAATCAGGTGTGCTGCAAAGAAAAAACTGGGAAAACATGCAGGACACAAGCTATCATGGACTGCAGTTTGACGCTTGAGGCGTAAAAGGTGCAAGGGTGTCCAAACCTGGTCCTCGAGGGCCGGGATCCTGCATGTTTTCCAGGTTTCTTCCCCTGACACACCTGATTCAAATGATCATCTCATCAGCGGAAGTTTGACATTGACTCCAATCATTTGAATCAGGTGTCTTGGGGATAAATAAAAATACATTAAATGGTTATGCATTTCAAAAACCTGCAAATAAATGCGACCAACAGTATCTTTTGAATATAATCGTAGGTCTAGTTATCATGAAATGATATTACATGGGGGGTGGCACTGCCATGTTTGTTATAGCTACAAACAATGGTAAATGCAGCACCTCCTGCTGTGCGCAACGAAAAGCCGTCTAAATCTCACAAATTGTCCCTTTTAGTGGGGGATATGAGCTTTTATGAGCTGTGTAGAAGCTAGAGACACTTAGTCATGAACTAAAAGTTCATTCATTTTTTAAAATTCCACAATTATTTCAATAATATGCAAAAACAATATTCCATCGCGTAAACATACGAGCATTTTTTAAATATAAATATAATCTTAGGACCTGTAATCACTAATGATATAGGTTACGCTATATCTAACAAGAGGTCGATGTGTTTCACCAACATCGTTTTGCCAGATACTCAAAGAGCGGCTAGTTGGCTTGGAAAGTGTGATCACTGTCGCGTAAATGCTCCAAAATCCTTGCATTCTCTTAGTTCACCGTTAGATGGCATTACATTTGACTCACTGTACATTTGAGATAAATAAGTTCTTTATTCTGAATCCTGTTGTGTTGGGAAAAAAACAAAAGCTCAGTCCAAGGGGGGGACAAAAACGCATCGTGATGTAACTATCGTAAAAGCAGGGTCACACACATACTTTCACAAATGCACCTTCTATGTCAGATGTTTTGATCCTCCCCAAATTGCCATGTCAAGAGTCACATGACAGCCACTAAACCTTTTTTGTGTAGCCTGACCACATGATCCTTACTGGGATTAGCTCATAATCAAGTTCAATGACATTATCATAAAAACAATGAAAAGCATTTTACATATTCACCATGGCACAAATAAATTGTATCCCATCTTTACTGCCGCTTTTCAAGTCCTTATTTGATGTCATCTAAAATAATTGTCATCACTTAACCCCACCGCTTGATGTCTGCAAAGACTTCAAATGTAATCTTCAGAATAAATTAGAGCACAAGACGTCTACCATAAAAGTGATGCAATAGTCACACTACAGCTCATTCCATTCCAGATGATGTGTTCATTTATTTTTCTAGTTGAGATTTGTTTCCAAGGACCCGCATTATAATGTTGCGGTAAATGCGGGTCTTTATTTTACGTTTTTTTTTTTTTTGGTTTGTTTTTCTAATTGACAACCGGCATGGCCACTTAAGAGTGCCTCGTGGTCTACCTTGAGTGTACGCGGGTAGACAGGCAGAAATGTGAAAGGGTGGAGAAAGAGGATTTTTTTGACACAGACAGGGAGTGCTAAGTAACTTGGAGATGGCTCCAAAGCAGCATTTTATTTGAAGGCTCAAACATGCAGTTGTGTGTAAGCATGAAAAAGATACTAAACAGAGTGCCATTATGACTACATTGGCAATTTCATGACTTTTTCTGATTCAAGCAGCGGCGCTGTTATTTTATGCTCAGAATGTGAGTCTATTCAACTATTAGTGCTTCATTTTTACTGCCCTCATTGCTCTATTACTGGTTTTTCGTCTGTTTTAAAGCCTACTTTATTATTTGCTCGATTGTGGAAAGGAGTCTGCTTGGGGAAGTGAACAGAATAAGAATTTATTATGTGGTATTACAAACCATTTGACACTAAAACTTGAATTAAACAGTGGAAAAATAAAATGATATTGGTAAAAGAAAACACTCATTTTTGATGAAACGTAGAAGTTTTGGTGTGCGGGATCATTGGAACGTTGAAAATGCTTGCTGAATGGGATTTTTTTTTTTTTTAATCCCCATTAGGAATGAATACCGATTCCTGGTGTGAAACTGTTGAATTTTGATGTTAGGAATGAGAAAAATAATGGCCAGCCTGGGAAGCATAAACATTTGGCACATGGTGAAGTTGGAATGGTTTGAATTGGTCTGGAGATGTAAAAGGAATTGAATGGCAAATTTTGCATGCAGCATTCCTAGAAAACCCCCTTGATAACTGCCGTTTGTTTATATCAACTGCATATATATATATATATATATATATATATATATATATATATATATATATATATATATATATATATGAATGAATGTAAATTTATTATAACAGAAGAAATGTATTATTTAATAAACCCTTGATTGGACATGAAAATCCTGGCTGTCACCCTAACCAGATGCAAGTCGAATTTATCATTCTTTCATGTACAGGAAGTTAGCACTGGCTTCGCTGACCAAGCTTCCTGTTTGGTCTCTGCATCCGAGAGAAGAAAATGAACAAATATATGGCAGAATGTCCTGACCTTTTACCGCAAGGAAACAACATTAAACAACACAATATGTTGACACTCATCCAAAATTGTTTTTTTCTGCAAGGGGTGCTATTTGAAGTCATTCTGTGCTTTGTTTGCCCCAACACTAGAAAAATAAAGAGTTATCAGGGATTGAGGTCTTCGGGATTGAATGACAAATCCAACCCATCTCGGCTCAGGTTAATTGTACGGTAAATGTTTCCAAATTTGTTGAGGGAGGTCAAAACATATACAGTAATTGGTGCACTTATGCAAGGAATTTTATGAAACGGCGCGATCATGACGAGTTTACATCTCACCGGTCTTCATCTTTGTCTCAGATCCTTAATGGAGCGGTCACCATTAACTCGCCTGTAAATCTCTTAGGCAATGTCGTATGCTTCAAATGAACCCCCAGCAAAAGTGTTTGAAATTCATGAATTGCGGTAGTACTTACATCACAAGATACATGAAGTCATGTCTCTGTCTCCGCAGTTCAAATATCGGTAACACAAAGTGGTCCCCTGGTAGGCTTGTGATGTCTTCTCAGACTGGAGCGGCCAACCCCAAGGTGCACATCCTTATGATTCATATTTGACAACTGAAGAACACTCAAATAGGACAAAAGAAGTCATTACTTATCGTAATATGAAGACTTGGTGTTGTAGCTTTCTGGAGCATTTTTCTCATCCAGCAATCAATGAAGCAATAAGTAGGAAAATCCTCGAAATGAACAGTGGACAGACAAAATGTTGTTACCGTGTGCACAATTCATTTTCGCTTTGCGGACGTTGTCACTTTTGTTGTCAGCTGCTTGGACATCACTGGTTGTGTGTTAAAGGAATACATCAGAACTTTCAGTTTTAGTTGATTATGAAAAAAGTGGGAGTGTTTTGCATGACGGATGAGGACCAGCGGCTCTTTCCAGTGGCTGAGTGAAAGACAATTAGGGATGAGGTCATGAAGCTAATTGCGCTTAAAATATATTGTATGTTTGAGATTGTTGTGTGGCTGATGGCTGTATCGCTAACACAAAAAGTTCTGATAGCTAACATTTAGTATTATCATTTAGATTTGCGCGAGTCCACCAGGAACAGAACCAGGAACAACTTTGAACTCACGCTGGCCATTGTTGATTCTTGACTGTCCTTTCATCCAGGTAGCCTTTTTTTTTTGTCTCCTCAGAACAAACTTTGGTTATTTGCAGCTTCTACCATCACTGCAGTAATGGCGGGGAAACATTCAAATATCTGTAAAAGAGGAAGCAGTGTGCCAGACAGCAGTTGCCATATTTGTAGTTTTTTGTGTGGCAGGTTTCCTGCCACCCTCCTCCAAATTGCTTAATGCCAGTAAAAGCAATTAAAGACTTTCCTCAATCCATGACAAAAGTATCCTTCAACGAACTTAATGTTCCATCAGAAAAGTCGAGAAAAATGTGTTTGACGATTGAAACGTTTTTTGTTTTTTAGAGTTTCTTGAAACCATTTTAGAAAACTCAGTAGAAAACACTGTATGCAAAACAGCGTAGCAGCTACTTCACATTATATTATCATTTATTCAGGCTTTTCCCATGAAAAAATATACATTTTAAAAACGAGGAAGGTACTCATTTTTAGATACCGTATGTTAGTTTTTGTTGGGCTTTTGTTGCCGCAAATAACAAATTCATTTTTATTACTGTTCATATCAGGGATGTCTGGATCACATTTTGTTTGCACCTCAGTGAGTCACCTGATTTTGATGCTCTGCTGATGGTGAGTCCCGACCTTAAAATTTTGACTATATATATGTATTTATTCAACATTTTCTAAAACATTTTGATCCTTCTGTTTCTTTCAGGTTAATCAGGTGGCATATAAAATCAGCAGCAAAACTCACCAACCACCGATATACTGTATACACACAATTTTTTGGTCTGTGTTTCGCTGCATAATTGTATTACTTTGTAGCATTATTGAAAAAATGTAAATAAACAAAATATTTCCACCCAGCACCCCCCATTTTGATCATATGAAATCCTGGGTTTCAATCCAATTTTTGATCACATTAACGGGATGTGGACATACCTGCTTCAAATGTATTTTGTACATTATTGTGTGTGTATACTTGCTGGACGCACTTGATGTTTCTCCTGCCAAGTATGGAACAGAGCCGACCAACTGAGAAAAAAGTGGACCAGTGGAGTTGACCCTGTCATGGAGATGACCCCCATGCCACTCAACAACATTTGCCACCGTTTCAGCCAGGAAGAACTGAAATATGTGAGTTTAAAAAGCTGATTTTGGAAAAAAAATGTTACCAGTATATGACCAATCACTTGAATCATAAGAGTGACGTGCTCACGGATTAGTTCATCGTGCTTTGGTGCATTAAATAACTATTTCTTTAGAAGCTTTAGATGTCCTGCTCTGTAAGTGGTCATTGAATCCATCTGGAGTCTTTTACTTAGCCATGCAACTATTGACTGCTGAATTGCAAGCACTTATTTAAAATTTGCAAAACCTTGTTATAGCTGAAAATCAATTGGCCAGACATACCTCGGGAGTGCCACAATAGAAAGACACTGCCAAAAATGCACAGATCGTGTTTGTGTGTTAAATAACTATATGTATGTATATATATATATATATATATATATATATATATATATATATATATATATATATATATATATAAAACCATTTATCGTGGTTTATGGGAACGAGGACAAGGAATCTTAGCTTTACTGATTGCCGTTGTCAACATACTTGTGATGAAATGGTCAACACACTCATTCACACACATGTGCACATCTTCGCTCGAGGGGTCTCAACAAAACACTAGTGAAGAATCATCTGAACATGCTGGAAGGTGCCCTCCATCTGCTCTCTTATTCGTACGCCTCGAGGAGCCTGAAGGGAGTGCCATCACACTAACACATGAACACACCTGCACAGATCAATAGATGCACACGTACACACAAATTCACCCACCTACGTTTTTTTTTTTTTTTTTTTTTTCCTCCACATGCACCCTCAACCCTGTTGCTTGCGAACCTAGACACTTTTCCACCTGACAGGTAGAAATGAAAAAGACAGTTTGGTTTGATTCTTGCACTGGGATTCACAGATTTTGTTTTTGTGAAATTGTTATTTTAGCTTTGCATACTCTTTTTGGTGTTTAGCTCAATGCTTTGAGTGTATAAGGGGAAATACACATTTTTTTGGGCAGTCCCTACACTGTAAGTGTAATTATTGCACCAAGATTTTTTACAAGTGCAAAATTACATGATACTTAAAAAAAGAAAAACTTTCATAATTAAAGATATATATAAATTATATATAATATATATATATATATATATATATATAAAAGGAAGACCATTGAGGCGATATTGTGATTAGCGAATGTACAATATTTTGATCAGTTTTGATCAGTTCAATGTGTTAACTAAGTGGCCGTATTGAACTTTAACCTGCTGTCAACATCTGGGTGAATTTTCAGCTCTCTTGCCTTCTTTCAAGCCTTTCCCTTTGAAGTAAAATAAATAAATCCTTGAACAGATACACACAAGTGCTTTTACCGGCGGATCGTTTCCCGGTGGGCAGCAAAATAAATAAATAAAGAATGCAGAAAAGCCGCGCTGGCCTATAAACTGCACGGCTCAAATCATGAAAAAAAAAGTTGTGGCTTATAGTCGTAAGGATTGTAATTACTTAGCGATTGTCAAAGGTTTTGAAAGCAGTGCTTGAAATCCAATGAAGAGTGTCTAGTGGGCAAGCTGGTCTTTTTGCATATTTTATCTCTAGTTTTGGGGTGACGTCCTGGCATAATATGCAAGATTATTTCAAGTGATTTATGGTTCTGGTGTGAATTGTGTCGACATTGACCTTCCCTTGATTTTAAAGCTGAATGATAACTGGCCAGGGAGATACGAGGTGTCAAGTTGCTTCTAAGAAATATGAATTTCTTGATTGTTGCGGGATTACACAGCTGTGAGAAATGCTTCAATTCATCAAGTTCACTGACTGGCTGCTGCAACCTGACTGGAATGTGCCCTTATTGATCCGCCGGACTAATTGCAATCTGAATATTGGTGTTGATGTACACATAAGCCAAGCCCTTATTTTAAAATGTCATGTAGAATAGATGCTCATGTTTACATCCAAGGAGAATGCATTTGCGTTTCAAGGAAAATTTAAATGCATGAAGATAATTGCAACGATAATAAAATGTGCAAACGCTGAATGTTGAGCGGTCACCATTTCAGTTTTTGCATTGTCTCACATGGGCATTAAGCACTGACACTAGCCCTAACACATCCATACATGTTCTGTCGCCGCTTATCCTCACAAGAGTCGCAGGCTTGCTGGTGCCTACCCCAGCTGACTTCATGAGCACCCTGAACTGCTTGCCAGCTAATTGCAGGGCACACAGTGACAAACAACCCAATCACACCTGAGGATAATTTAGTATATCCAATTTATGTACAGTATTTTTATAGATTATTGTGTGTTGCATTGATCTGTTCACAAAATAAATCATTAACTTAATTGCTAACAAATATTTGTCCACAAAAAAATTAATCAACATAAAGTGTCAGACCTGTTCTCAAAACCTAATATAAATAAATCCTTGTCCACAGAAAAATATTAAACATAAAGCATTTTGTTTTGGGTGTTCACAAAAATCAATCCTTAACTTGACTGGTAACGAGTATGGGGGAGAATTTGGCTTTTTACAAAAATGAAACTGAATAACCTACTGAACATAACATTCGTTTAAATAACTTATTTTACTGAAACAATTCAGTAATTCAATCATCACTTTTAAAGGATGTTTGCATATTTGTTTTTTTTTTTAATCTTGAGTACCCCCATTTGAGAACCGCTGTTTTAGACGATAATGCTGTTTTTGTTCAAAAGAAAAAACCCCTAAAGAAAATGAAATTATTTTTGGTATTTACATCAACGGCATCTCACATGACAGTGAAAGCATTGAAGGAAAGCACTAGGGAACTGAAATTTCACCCAGAAGGTGACATGTCAAATTTCAACATGGCACGTCCACTTAGTTATCAGGAGTGTGCCATCCCTTTGTTATAAGTCTGGATGAAAATGACCCAAAATTGGTCAAGATACTACAACAAGGATTCAAATAACGATGAGGCTGTCCCTCATCATTACTGACCGACTACCCCCCCCCCCCTCCTTTTTTTAAATAAACAAATCCATTTTTTGTACTCCTCCATCCTCGGCAGAGATGTTAACTCCACACTTCTATGTGGATTGTCAATGTTACCAGACATATTATACTCTCTTTCCAGGGACTTTAAATGTCTCCCCTACCTTTGTTTGCACTTCAATTTGCATATCAAAAAAATCCCTTGGGACACTCTTCGCATATTTACATCTGATTTGGAACGTTAAATGAACATGTCAAAAACAGTCGAGTTTGTATCTTTGCGAAGGTGCGAGGACTACCAAGCTATGTATAATTAGCAGCAGAACATGTAACGTTGCCAAATGAACAAAAGAAGCGGAATTCAAACAACACCGAGGCACCTTTCATCTGTTGCCTTTCATTACACATATTCAAATATTTCCATTGCACCCTTGAACCTCAGTGATGGCTCTCTTTGAATAATAAAGACAAAAATATGTATTGCGGGTATGCGCTAATGTTTCTTTGCCAGTAGTGACATCAGGTCTCCTAAATTCCATCAGTTTTACTTCTGAAGGGGACTGAATATTTTTAGAGTTTAGGTTCAAGTTCGTTCTTTTCTCCTCTGCTTGACAAAAACAATCTGTCTTCTTAACGTCGCAGAGTTCAAAGTCACGATACTGTAAAAGCGATCTGTCATTTTACCTGACGGGAATGTCTCCACAATGATATGTTCATCCTCTGAAACCAAATTCAAACTTCTTTTTTTTTGTCACATGTTGATGGGGGCAGATGCCCCCCTCCCCCGTGACATGTTTGACGCGTTTCTTACTTCGCATGTCTACAAATGAAACCGTTCTCCAGCTCCTGCCTGCAGCAGGAGGAGCCTAAAAACGGGACAATATCTTAGAATCTGTATTTTGGGATTATTTATTTTTCCATGGTACTGACACTAACACCCCCCCCCCCCCCTCCCCAAATAAATACATACATAAATTGGTGTTCTATTACATTACAATATACTTAATTAGGGTTGGGCAACATATTAAAGCTTTTTTTTTGTTTTTCTGTCATAGAAAATTAAGAATTTAAAGGATTTCAAATCAGTGCAATAAACCGAGTAAACATCTATCAAAGGCTTTACTTTGTTTGTGGAATGTGAATTAAGCTGCAAAATCTAGCAGTCTCTATCCATCAGTGGGGGCAGCCATTTTGTCACTGGCTGTCACCTGAAAATGACATCACAAATCACGGCTCAGCTTGTGAATGTCATATGACAAATCAGAGATTGGGTGAGCTCTGAGCAATTGTGATGCCATTTTTAGGCAACAGCCAGTGACAAAATGGCCACCTCCTAAAATGGATTAAAAAAAAAAAAATCATAAATCTGGTAATTAATATTCAACTAACAATATCAATCAAAATGCTGTGTTTAGACCGACACTTACCCTAAAAAAATATGTACTTTCTCTTTAACATCAGCTTTAATGGAAACTTTCCATAGCTTGTGGATAACTTGTTGGAATGCCACAAAAAGGAGCAAGTAATTATTGTAAACATGTCTTGTGTTCCATCTGTCCAGCATTCTGACAGTTATACAAAACCTAAATTTGAATGAGTTTTTTTCATTTTCAATATTATATATATTACATTTAATTTCAGCCAAGTTTCTGTACACTAAATGATGTGAAAAGAGCTCGTTTACCTCAGTCAAAACAATTCAAACTTGTAAAATTGTATCGCACTTTGTTACAGCTGGGGCTGTTTTTAAAATGAGTAGAAATGTAAGTCAGTACAGTGGCCCTACTCTGTTATCGAGATGACTAGTTAAGCTCAAATTGTCACCCAAACAAAAAATAGTGTAGCTAGATTTTTCCTTTCCTTTCCATCGGTGTTTGTGCACGGCATAAAGCCAAGAAAATGAATTCATCATTATGTCAGTTAGGCAGGTGGCATTTTTCTTGATCTTAAACAATAAAGTGGGGGAAGTTATGAGAAGTTTGAGAAAAAGGCAAACCTTTCAAAAACACAAGCAATCAATTTTATTTTTTAAAGCTTCAGCGCGTTCAATTCTACAACTGGTGTTAGGGTGCCCCCTGGTGGTTTGAAGGTGACACTGCAGTGGAACGTTAACAACCCCTACCTCAAAACACACACAACAACACAAACCCTCACAGTTGCTTAGTCAAAGATAAGGAATACTGATGGATGAACTGCACACACTTACACCGTCAACGCAATATTGGAATGATATGGAGATCGTGGAATGACTCTTTCATTTGAACAAAACTGATAAAACAAACACAAAACAAAAGCCCGGCTTATTTACTGTGTAGTACACTCGGGCACATCAAGCGGCTTAGTGGAGGACCCATCCGAGTTGGTATCTGCAAAAAGAGACAAAAAAAAAAAAGTAATTAATAACTGCCGCTCATGAATTTGTTCCATCACAAATAAATGACTCTTTTCATTTCAACCTGTTAAGACACATAACAGTGGTTGGAAAGTGGTTCAGGATTTTTGCATGGCCCCAAATCAAACACAGGTGAGAAAATTCTGCATGCAACAACACTTGTGGAACACAAACGCAACTAAAATCTTCAGGGGGCTTGATAAAAATACTTGTGCTGAAACTATGCTTTGTTTCAGTTTGATTTGTTGTTTCACATTTGCTAGATGAATGGCTGGAGGGGGACGTTGTACTTTAGTGCCACCTTGTGGTCATTTACGTTATATGCCAAGAGGCTCAGCCTTCGGTCAGTTGAAGTTGTTTATCGTGTGTAACGTATGTTTAATTGATAGGTTAATATTGCTACTAGTCAGAAAGTGATTATATTTTATTTGCATGTTTATTGCAGTTTTACAGAGAGAGAAAAGAAAATGAGTATTGGCTCTATTTAGCTGTACAAGCCAGGAAAACAAGAACTGAAACTTCCACGCCTCAAGCTTTCATTGGACCAAATCAATTCGTGTTAGCTATCGGTCTAGTTTGAGAGCTACATATAACGAGGACAGAATAATACGTTTTTCTGTTGTCTATTAAAAACAGCGCTAGCCAAAAACCAAGCAGATTGTGTATATATCTTGTAGACAATTGATTTTGACAGTGGTGAAAGGCAAAAGTGAGTTTGACACCAGAAGAATAACAGCTCCACGCTCAGAATCAAGACAACCTTGACCAAGCAATCTTTAAAGAAGTGTTCACTGTGTAGAATGTGAAGGACAACTAAGTCACATTTGAAATATGAATTAAGCAGAGAAATCCACCCGTTCAGGAGGCGGCCAATTTGCCACTTATTTTTGACTGATAGTTCAGAAACTGGCCCTGAAACATTGTGATGTCATTTTCAGTTGACAGCTAGTGCTGCTGTACAAGGCAAATAGGCTGCCCCTGCAAGATCAGGGGCGGAGCTACATAATGTCCAGGAGTGGCCGTAACCAACCCGAGTCACTCTGCTGCTGCCTCCACACCAAGAGGAAATTTCTGTTATCTGTGATTTAATGTCATTTTTTCATGCATGCATTCAGTAACCTTATAAGCAATTGACAACTGACAGTTATTTATATTAACCACATAGTTACATTTAAATTCCATTGACCAAATACAAATAGTTGACTCAGTAAAACCCTGACCGGGCCACACTTCACTGAGGTCTTGTGACACCCTGACGACAGTTGACTTAATAACTACTTCGACTGAACATATCCGCCAAGTTTACGCCACTGTTCTCTACATGGACTGGAAAAACTCGAGGCAAGAACAGGCAAATCACATGTTTGGAATAATACTCAAGATGAAAATGACGAAAAAAACAAAACAATTTTGGCAATGCGGCAAAAGGCATACCACAGCAGTATTTGGGGAAACACGCAAAGGCCGTCTTGACAAATTGGCTCCATTGCTTGTCCTGTGCATCACCTGGTCGAAAACCTGATGCTATTTGTGTGCTTAAAAACACTTTGTGATTTTGTAGTGGCCGTGCTTTCATCAAGACAAATTTAGCACATGACCCTTTCCAAAATAAAGGAAAGCTCTTGCCAAAATGCACTATTGCTTTAATAACATGTTATCAAACATGTAATAACAAACAATTTATAATGGCTCTGGTTTACGTGTTGAGATCTTAAACAGTGGGGGGGGGGGGGGGTATTGTTGAATCATCATCTGTAAGTGACTTTTTAAGAACTATTACATGTGTAATGTACATTCAACACAATCTGTGAGCTCAATGAAAGTGTTTGTTGACCTTTAATGGTATTTGATATTTACTGGTTCTAATTTCAATTGCTAACTGGTAAACATAGGACTAATTTAGTTGGTGTCTAAAAATTAATGTGTACAGATGATAAATAAGTTGTCACTAGTTATATGCATCCACTTAAATGGCAACTTTAGTAAACGTACTACTTACTACAATTATTACTACCTACTACTAATAAAATATCTTTTAAAAAATGGGGGAGGCTAAAATTATTATTTATAGTATAATAATAATAATAATGAGTTGTCACAAGTTATAGGTACTAACTTCAACTTCGAATTCAACCTTAGATTATAAAAAAAAAAAAAAAGTGTGTGTGTGTTTAGATGGTACTACCCAATGTAAAAAATGATGTTGACCATCGCATAGAAACATTTCCGGCTATACACTTTCCTGAGACGGATAAAAACCATTATTTCCCCGCCTAATTCATATTCCATGAACATAAATACACATTATTAATCCCTCTACCATGTGTGTAATAGTGAAAGCACAAAGAACATATTGGAAAAATAAAAGTGTTGACTTCCCATTTAAACATCTAACGATACTGGCCATCGCAAATAAAATTGACATTTGAAACAAAACTGAAACAAAATTGATATGATCAGTATTTGTTTTGTTTTTTTGCTTTTTTGTATTTGCTGGGGGACTGGCCATTACCTTAGGAAGGTGGCAATATAAAAGTAAGCACCCAAAAATGTGACAGACCACACTTACTGGTCTCCGAATCTGCCTCAGAAATATCTGACAACGATAAACAGCCTTATGACAAAGAGTTAGCGACGGGTGAATTGCACTACAACGTTTAATTTGATCGTGGCGTTTACCTGCACTGAATCCAAGACTGGAGTTATCGAAGAATCTCCTGGGAAACGTTTTGGAAAGAAGATCCGTGCTGTCGGCCGAGTCAAAAAACTTGCTTTTGGGTGAGTCGAGTAGTCGTGGGACTTTGGGTGAGTCTACCAAAATCCTGACGGGGGAGTCAGGGACCTTCTGGGGCGCAAATACAAACTTCTTTGGTGAGTGCGGGAAGAAATCAGGGCACATAGGCAGTTCAGGTTTTGTGGGGGTACGCTGCATTGAAGGATGTCCATCGCTTTTGGCCTTTGACTTCAGCTGGACCACTCTGTTCTTCCATTTGGTAAGCTCGGCCTGCTGGCTGGCAATCACGCTATAGAGCGGAGCGGAAACAGACCGTGTCAAGAGCAAATCCAACTGATGCGGAGCTATGTGTTCATCTTACTTTTCCAGTTGTGTGATTTTGATTTGAAGCCGTTTGACTTCCTCCTCCAGTTTGTTACATCGCAGAACAGCGCTGCTGCCCTTCACCGAACCTCGGGGGTTCAGCAATCGGTCGTGAAGCTCTTCACCCTGCAGTACTAAAGAATGTGTGAGAGGAAAAAAGAAAGTGATGTTTTTGTGGGGAAATTTGTTCTACAAAAGCCCAGACCTTTTACTTTAGAACACAATGATCTAACCTATAACCGAATCGCTTTCAAAAAAGTTGGGAGTACAGCACCAAACTCTATTATCTTTAGCCACTGAACAATACCCAAAAAAAGTAATACAAAATAAAATTTGACATACAAGTAATCGATAGCATAACTGGTGGAATAAGATTCCCCAAAAATGGCTGTTTGCCGTAGATCCCTTACATGGGCGATTCTACAAGTAGTAAGCCAGCTCCACATTAAGATGGAGGAGTAAAACATCACTCAAATTGCATAATAAAGCAACGTAAAGCTACTTATTTTTTTAAATATCTGTTGTAATGTAAATAAGGACAATATTTTCATGTTATATATCTGAATTCCATTTCCCAACATGCATTTACATACACTCTATAATGTTTGTGGTATACATTTTAATTGACACATTAAAAGTGTATGCAATTTTCTAGCAAGCGAGCCAAATGAGAAGATTTAACACGATCTAGCTTCCAGAGTTGCTGAATAAAATACAGCTTTATATAATACTACATACTGTGTGTAGTTCCAATGTTTAATAATCACAGCACTCGGTTTTAAGTCTGTTTTGTTTTCCTCATCCAAAAACGTACTGCGCTGGTGAGGGCGTACTTGGGCGAGAGAAATATTTTATATTTTACATTTTACAGGGGGGCACACACAGAAAAGGAAGAGGAAAAAAAAAAAGAAGGTTGAGTCAGTGCCTTACATGATTCCTCTCCTTGCTGCTGCATTGCCCTTAAATTTTGCTTCAGTTTCCTCACTGACTCTTCCTTTGTATTCAAAACAATGGTCATCTTCTGGATCCTGAGGGACAAACGTTTGGGTCAGAATTAAAAACAGGGACAAGATGGTACTGGTAACATTCTGGACGATTCCTTACTCTTGTTGATGTTTATCATAAGCAACGCTCAATTCCATTTCCTTCATGAACAATTGAGCTTTGACTTTCTGCAGCTCAGCAGCTGAAGGCGATACATCTTTCTATATCAGGAAAATGGTGTGTAAATGAAAGCATTTCAGCAGTGTAAAAACCTAGTAGTGTGTTTTAGTTATCCGAGGGGACAAAAAAATTCAGCAGTCTGTGTAGCAGCTTTTGAGATTCACTTTAAAAGGGGGAGTCAACCCAAAAACCATTATATTACCACTATGTGCTATGCAATCCCAGTAGTATTAATAGAGAATTACATTTAACAGTGTGTATTTTGAAAAGGAAAATCTACCCATTTTAACCTACCTGAGGGGTCGGCCATTTTACCACTTGCTTTTGAAAATAACGTCACAGTTGATCAGGTAACATCCAATAACGGCTCACCTGTTTACAGCGTATGGTCATGAGACGTTCGCAAGCTGGGATGTGCTTTTCAGCGGACAGCAAGTGGCAAAATTGTCAACCACCGAGATAAGAGTCAACCGGGTGCAATTTGATGCTTAATTCATATTCCATAAACGCAATCATTTGAATGCCGTGTTAAGACTAAGAAGAAAACATTTGGGTTGACGTCCCCCATTAAGTAGTGTGTGTGTAATACGTAATCCTGAATTATATATTCCCCCTATTGCCCATCAATATTTAAGATGAGAGGTCAAAAACTAACTTCAGCCTCTTGTAGTTGGCTCTTCAGGCTTTCAGCAGCATTCTTAAGTTCTTCAACTTGGACTCGACTTGCCCGAAGTTCAGTCTCAAGTCGCTCAAGGACCATCTTGCAGTCAGGGATGCAAGTGTTTTTTTGCAGAGCCTCTTCCAGCTGCTTGTTTTTTAGACATAAAGCCTGATAAACGATAACAAGTCACAATTAAATGTATTTGTTTTTCCATCGATTGTCAAAGCATTTACTTACTAAAGTTATTTTTTGACAAAACGGCCCTTTGCTCTGTGTGTATGACTCATTGTGAAAGTGTTTTCAAATAAAAAATATGCAACACAAATGGAGAACATCTACTAGTAACTGAAGCTCTCGGCAGTAAACTATTGTGGTTGCATGCTGTGATGAACCAAACTTAATAGACTTACGTTTACTTTCTCCTCAGACTGATGGAGTAGAATAAGTTCTTGGTTGTTTCCGAGCAAAGTCAGCTCTGACCTTGCTGGAGCTTCCTCCTGCTTCTGTCGCAGAGTGACGCGCTTGCTTTTTTCTTCTTCCAATTGGAATAGAGCCTGTGCCGTCAGCTGCCTCAAATCCTGATAGTGAGCATCGCGGCCATCGATGATGCCCTGCAGGGGGTTTGGAGAGACGGTGAGATTTTGTACGCATAGGCAATTTCAGTCCAAATATTCAAACGTTTTCATGAATGAGCTTCTCCTTAGGGAACTTCAAACAGCTGATGTTTGTCGATAAGAAATCATTAAATGGCACTGAAAACCAAAAACAGGTTAAAATTGCTCACCACACAGAAAACATACCTGCAGAAACTTTTTTCTGCTTTGCAACAGTGCAGATCTGCTGGCAGCCTCAGCGTTAAATAGGCTGTACATCCTGCTAACAACTAATGTCGGCCTGTCGTGCTCAGCCTGCACCTGCTTTAAGAACCTCATTCTTTCTCTGACCTCAGCGGAAACTTCTTTGTGGAAAGAATCCAAGCCTGCCCAAAGCGCCTCCAACATGTCAGTCAGTTTCTGTAAAATCAAGCACGTTTGTAGATTTTAAGCCAAAGATCATCAAACTATATTTAAAAAAACAAAACAAAACACACACACACACACAAACACAGTGACCCCAATCCCAACCACCAGCAAGCCCTGCTGCAAGAAATCAAAATATTATTTGAAAGTTGAAAACTTGATTTCAGCAAAAGTAGTGCTTTGGTCCAACGATTGTCAAATCCCCAATTTGACAATCGTTGGACCAAAGCGCGATGTGAGATCATAACAATATTTCTGTAGCTATCAGCAAATCTAATTGAATGCCTTAAGAGGGACTGTTTATTTTTCTTTTAAAATTAATTTGAACATGGGGTATATGAATTGTATTATAATGACTCCTGTGCGTGCTCAAGTGACGCATTGATGTGTCTAAAGAGCCCATTCAGTCACAGAAACAAGAAGTGTATATCGGAACTTGCAATAGGAAAAAAAACTTCAAATGGTAAATTCACAGGCACAAATATATGGTAACACTGTCTGTGAATTTGCGAAATGTGAAAGGGATTACAATACAAATTTGCAGAAATAAAACTGAGGTGGTGAGGACGCTCACCTGCACATAGACGTGTCTTTTTTTAATGACTTCATCTAGTCTTTGCTCCTGGACTGAACAAATGTCCAGGTCTTTAATCGAGAAGGCTCTGTATTGCAATACATCCTGCAAGCGCCACTCCTCAAAGATAGACACATCCAGCTTGAACAAGTCCCGAAAAACCCTTCTGTATAATTTAGCCTTTGCCAGAAGGGCATCCTAGAAAAGCAGAAGACAGCATTTTACAAATAATGTGTTAAGAAACGACTTCAAGAAACAATCAAATGTCTTGTTACTTACACTAATATTCCGGAATGTTGTCAAATGTTTGACACCCAACATACAGACAGAGTTGTGGGCTTTGACAGTGGCCTGAGGAAAGGAGTCGTAGACGTCACTGCCGAGGAAATTTTCCACCCTCAGGTCATCGCCTTCATATGCGGGATGAGGCCGGCTGGCTTTGTCAATAAACTGCAGCAATCTTTCATAAATCTCCTTTAAATTGTATCAGAGAAGATGAGAAAAAAAATGGTTTCATTATAGCCACATCCCACAAATGAAACAAGACGCAGTTACCTGAAGCTGCATGGTTGAGTCATGCAGCCTTGACGATGCTGTCACCGTGGAAATTGCAAACACCCTGTCGTGACTTTCAAGCTTCTCATTGAGGACAGAAATGGTTGCTTTCGCTTCATTGAGCAACTGAAAATGTGAATATGTGGGGGTGAGAAAGAGAGAGCGTCAGACTGAAGTGTGTTGTTTGTTCACCACTGCGTAATAATGAGCATCACCAGTGGTTAATTGAAGGGCAAATCACGCCCCCACCCAAAAAAATGCTGCTCTTACTTATATATTCTAAGTTTTCTGTTAGTCTACACATAGCATTCTGATTATTGCTGCGCTTGTGGAATAGGAACTTAGCAGCAAAATCTAAAAAAAAAAATAAAATAAATCACAAAGCTGAAAAATCATATTTAGGTCAACACCAGTCTGACCTTCAAAATGTTTCAGTGCAAAGACTTATATGCTGAAATGGTTCATCTTTAAAGAACCAACCAGAATAGCAAGTTCACAGGAAACTATTTACTCTTGTGAGGAAAATCTGTAACCCTTGACCTTCGTGAAATGTAACATGTGTTGTGAAATGCCCCCACGGAACTGAAATCCTAAATAAATAAATGAAAAAAAAAAAAACCTCATGACAAACCTGCTGTGATGTGACTACCTCAGATTCAACCAGCGTTTGAATTTCCTTTAATGTTTTTAGCTGCTCCTCCAGCTGCTGTACCTAAAGCAATCAGGATTTGAGAGACATCAATTACAGTATGTTCCAACTTCCTTAAGTTAAGTTTGCGCATTTGTACTTAAAAGACAAAGCAAGAAACATTCCATGTTCTTTGTAATCTGTCACAGTAAAGCTCCATACGAAAACAGCCTTGAATGGCAATTCAGCCATACTGTGCTTTACCTTGTCCTGCAGCTCCACTTTCTCACGCTCAACTTGTTCAAGTGTCTCCTGCAATTGAGTCCGCTCCTCGCTGAGACGAGTCGCGCTGCGATTCAGCTTCTCAATTTCATCCAAGTAGCTCTGATATCTCCTTTCCTGCTTGGTTTCGACCTCTTTGATTTTCTCAATTAAATGCAGTTTCTGCAAAGAACAAATTGCCTTCGTTAAATCAGCCGTACAAAAAAAAATAAAAACAACCACGCAGTGTTGACTATGTAACAAACCTCTGCTTGATATGTTTTTGTCACATCCTCCAGCTTTACGGAGAGCTGATTTTTTTCCTGATTGAGAGTCTCCAGTGTCTCCCGCAAAAGAGCTCTCTCTTGATTGAGCGATATCACACTACAGCTTAGCCTCTCCAATTGGTCAGCGGAGCTCTGACATTTGCTTTCCTTTTCAGCCAGTAGAAGGTCTCTCTCAGTTTCAACTGCTCCCAGTTTTTCAGTTAAATGCATTTTCTACAAAGAAAATATTTGTCAATGCTTATCTTCAGTCAATCGCACACTAACGCAAAACATTGAAAGAAAAACCTAGTGATTGTCTTACAAACCTCCATGTGATGCGTTTCGGTCACATCCTCCAGTTTTGCTACCAGCTGATTTTTTTCCTGCTTGAGTATTTCCAGTCTCTCCTGCAACTGAGCTTGCTCCTCGCTGAGAGACTGGACTCTGATATTCAGCTTCTCCAACTCCTCTAAGGAGTTTTGACATCTCCTTTCCTGCTCTGCTTCAACGTCTTTGATTTTCTCAAATAAGTACATTTTCTGCAAAAAAAACAATGAGTCAATGCCTCTGTTTAATCAAATCAAACTCACACAAAATGTGTGTGTATGTATGTATACTGTATTTTCCAGACTATGAGCCGCAGCTGTATATAAGCCGCAGCAGCAAAATATGGGGGGGAGATTGTCACGGATAAGCTGCACTGGACTATAAACTGCAGAAAATAACACGAGATATTTACACAAAAAGATGGTACAAGGAAGTTTATGTGTGTGTGTGTATATATATATGTGTTATTTTTTTGTAATTGTCTGCCAACAGCAACATCCTCTCTAACAGACTGAACATGTCCGCATGTGTAGTCCCATCATATTTATAGAACATGGATGGATGGATGGATATTTTCAACACTAACAGAATATTGTTAGCTAAATAGCAGTTCAAAATCGAAATGAATACTTCAATAGCATATTTTTGTATCTCCTTTTGTTTGATAGATTATTTTAGTGACCATAAAAACACATTGCACATAATTCATATATACAATTATAAATACATAAATAAAATCACATAATGTGTACTGTATGTAAAATTTACATGTAACAAATTTACCCAAAATTCAATTTAGACATATTTTTTGTCGCAGCCATTGATTAACATCTTTGTAATGTAATGTAATTTGAGAGCATTTACAATGCAACAAACCTCTGCTTGATATGTTTCCACCACACCCTCCAACTTCGCTGTGAGCTGATTTTTCTCCTGATTGAGCATCTGCACTGTCTCCTGTAAGTCAGCTCGTTCTTGATTTAGTGATATCACACTGGAGCTCAGCTTCTCCAATTCACCAGCAGAGTTCTGACATCTGCTTTCCTTATCAGCCAATATAAGGTCTTTCTCAGCTTCAACTGCTCCCAGTTTTTCAGTTAAATGCATTTTCTACAAAAAAAATATTTCATAGTCAATGCTTTCGTTTTAGTTTTACTACAGTGTTGTTATTATTGTTGTTCTTAAAACAAACCTCCACTTGATGCGTTTCGTTCAGATCTTTCAGTTTTATTACAAGCTGATTTTTTTCCTGTTTGAGTATATCCAGAGCTTCCTGCAACTGAGCTCGCTCCTCGCTGAGAGAAGTTACTCTGTTTGTCATGTTCTCCAAGTCCTCAGTGAAGCTCTGACATCTATTTTTATTCTCAACCAGTAGAACATCTCTCTCAGCTTCAATGCCGTTGAGTTTCTCAATTAAGTGACTTTTCTACAAAAAAAAAAAAAAAAGTCCTCTTCGAGTCAATTGTACATCAAGCAGTCTTATTTAAAAACTTCATAGTAGCATGCCCAAACCTCTGCTTGATAGGTTTCGGTTACATCCTCCAGTTTTACGGCGAGCTGATTATTTTGTTGAGTGAGAATCTCCAGTGTCTCCTGCAACTGAGCTCGCTCCTCGCCAAGCGACAGAAAATTACGAGTCAGGCTCTCCAACTTCTCCGCCAGTTGGACATTTTGCTCAGCTTCAACACTTTCGAGGTTGCCTGTTAAAGCCCTCGTCTGTAAAGTGGGGGGTTTGAAATATACGTTACGGTTCTGAGTTGTGACTGTTGGAGTGAAGAAGTTGCTAATTTTCCTCGCACACTTGAACACAGCAGTGCACAAAGAATTATAAAAAACAAAACTAAATGAGTTCTTTCACTTTATCTTGAAGAAAATCTCAGTATGTGGTCATTTTTTGATTGTTCAAACACTGCGAAGGGTTGATCTTTTATCTACACATTGATTATGAAATACATATATTAAGATACTGTGATATACATTGGTTCAGTAAAAAACAATGTCATGCATCAGGTCAGGAAGTATGTCGTTCCGGCTGATGCTGTGAATGTTATTCTATGAAAGTCCTTTATTCTATTCGGACTCCTGACACATGGCCCTTGAATGTATATGATAGTGACCTTCACCACTTTACGCACAATTGGTGGTACCAGTTTAGAGAGTTGCGGCGAGAATCGGATGACTGTACTCTGCACTCAAGTTGCTATACTTAATATAACTGTGGCATAAGGTCTGAGCTTAAGAAAGACTTTGCAAGTACCAACCGTACTTAAACACTCACCTCCAGTAATGCTCTGAGATTGCTGGCTTCCTGTTCCAGTGTCTCAAGCTTGTAACGTAGCTTATCTCGTGCTTCAGTGAGCGATGTCACTTGACACACCAGCTTCTCCTTCTCAGAAAGAATGTTGTCTCGCTGCAAGGCCATGCACTCGCGCTCCTCATCCAACTTCTGAATCTGCAAAAGACGACACTTTGGATTAAGTAAAACGACAATGGCTGAATACACAGTAAATGCTGTAAATATAAAGGAATCATCAAGAAGAGATCCAATAGTTCAAAAGAAAGGCAGAGATCGAATTACAAAAATAATTGATGCCTGATTTTGAAGTTCTTGAAGTTTGTCAGTGTCTTGATTTTCATTCTTTAACTGGTTGAGCTTTTCCTGCAGAAGTTTGATCTCCTCTTGAGCCATCATGAGTTCTGTCTGAATCTCAGTCGTCTGAAAAATATTCACATCTTCAGCATTAATGTACTCACGTAAGCATATACAGTAAATTAATGCAAAGGAAAAATACCAGATTTCTAGAATAATTTCAAGTTTAAAGGCACTACATGAATACAAGTTAATGAAAGAAACAAAAACAGAATGCAGCAAATGAAGTTATGGAATAAAACAATGCATTGAGATTTCTTGGAACTTGGGGAACGGACGGTGAAATGCTGGGTTACTGCAGCTGTAGCCTTTTTCACATAAGAACATCCCAACATACTATATTTTGTCCTCAAACCAAAAATATCAATATGGTCTTGGACAAACAACTTGTACTTAGTTTTATTTATGATTTTTGTCCAATTAAAGGGCGAAGTTAAACTCAAAGTTTTCTTCACCAAAATGTGTTCTCTTTTCTCCCTCTCATCCTCATGTGGCACTGATTAATATTTGGTTTGTGAAAGATTAATTGAGCAAATGAATTAAGCAGAACTCTTTTTTTTTTTTTTTTTAATCTCTCCCCCATCCAGCTCAGGGCGTGGCAATTTGGTCTCTGGCTGTTACCTGATTTAGCAGTTGCATAGGGCAAAGGGATCAATCAATCACAGCTCACCTGATTTCTCAGTTAGGTTATGTGACATTTACGAGCTGAGGAGTGATTGGTCATTACCTGAGTCCTTAGCAACTGTGATGTCATTTTCTGTCGACAAAAACAATAATCTAAATGCTGTATTTAGATTAGTGGGGCTGCACAGAGTATTGTAGTTGAAACAAAAGTTCTGGGTTGAGTTTCCATATATGTAAAGCCTCTTACAGTATCCATATTTTCCTCCAGTTCTGTTCTGAGCTGGGTCTTGTCCTGTCTCAGCTCCCCCAACGTCTCAAGGAGCTGATCTCTCTCTTCACTGAGAGCAGACACTTTGCACAGCAACTTCTGACTCTCTTCCATGAAAGTCTGATGATCAGCTTCCTTCTTGAAAGATAAGCATTCTCGCTCTGCTTTAAGAGTATCAAGCTCTTCGCTCAAAATCTTAATCTGTTCAAAAAAAAGGGCGTTTTATAGGCACAGACAACACCTCATGTTTAGCCAAATTACAGTATATGGGGAAAACTTAACGTGTGAGAATTTCTTACTTACACTTTGCTTTAAATCAAACTCCTTCTCCTCAGTGACTTTGATAAGATTGCAGTTATTCTTCTTCAAGTCTTCAAACTCAGCTTGAAGGGCCTGGAGAACATTTTGAGACTCTTCGACCTAAAAGTGAGAAGAACAATAACTAGCGGTTTAGAGTATTTATAAAAAGATGTTCCATTTTCAAAAATGTTTTAAACAAACTTGATGTTCCAGCTGAGTTTGTTTCTCTTGGCCCATTCTTTTGATGTCCTTATTTTTCTGAACTTGTTCTTGAAGTTGAGCTTGAAGGGAATGTAGAAGGCTTTCAGTTTCCGCAGCCTAATATTGGACAAAAAAGTGCCTTAGTCCATTTATACAGTAAAAGAAATACAGCACGTCCAAAAAATTCATGCCATGACCTGGAATGTGCTACTTTGCAAATGCCAAACAACAAAGCCTTCACTCACCCTATCAATAATTTGCTGCATCTCCGCCTCTAGTTTGTTCTTTTGCTCACTTTCCACATTAAGAGAGGCCTGAAGTTGGTCTTTCTGAAATGGGAAAACAAACATGACTGTTTATACAGCAAGCTTTTACAGTAGAAAGAATTTAAGTTTGTTATTGTGGTTGTGGGTTGATTGTGCAAATCAAAACTGAGCAACAACCTCAATTGAAAGATTAGCTGATATAGATCTTGCATGGATCTTTATATTGTGCATGTAGTCATGTTTGGGCTTGTCAACACACTTATTAATTCATTTCCTTTATTAAACAAGAGATTAAAAATCTCTTCTAAGAGTGACCAAGCCACAAGGGGCAGTAAAGGATATAATGTATCAGTATTTATGAAGTTGAGCTTTCCTCATACTTTTTTTTTTAAACATTTTGACAACTTACTTGTGTTTGAAGTGTCTCAAGCTCTGCAGCCATGTCATCCAAAGACTTTCCTGAGTTATTCGCGTGGGAATTTTCCAGCTCTTTGATCCGCTGCTTCAGAGCAGCTATATTTCCATGAGCAGTCCTGAGATCCTCCTGATTCTCAATCATCTGTTTTGATGACAATTATAAAATGAGATAAGGCCTTCCACAAAAAAAGCTGGTATAGAAATGAAGAGGTTTAGTAGAAAGGTTGGGTGAAAGCTGACCATGTCTATATTTTCTTGCAGATCCATCCGAAGCTGGTCTCTTTCTGCTGCAAGAGCTGCCACCATTGATTCTGACTTCTCCATTTCTTCAGCAGAAATCTGAAGCAAGCAAAGACTTTTTTTTTCCCTTCTCATCCTTTATCACTTTTTGTAAGCTCTGCTGCAATGTTTGTACAATAAAGCAGATTTTTGAAACCCATGTAATACTGTAATATAATACAATGTTTAAAACGAATCAATTATATAAAATAGGGATGATCAATACCACTTTTCAGAACACTATCAGTATGGGTTCCTATTCTGAGTACTCCGAAACCTCTAGTAATTCTAATATATAAAATTCAATTGAACAAAACGTCATTTCATTTGAAAAAGACCTTTCTTTCTGGTGCAATTAATTTACTGATGTGCCAGAAGGTGTCAGATTTGTTTTCTTTGCCTTAACCATAAACAATGCCATAAACAAACCTGTTTCTCCAGGTTGTCTTCTTTGTTAGGGGGATCCTGAAGTGACATCAGTTCCTCCAGCTGCGCTCTCAGGACTCCCTCAGCTTCTTTGGATGCTGCTAGCTCCATTTTCAGGTTGTTGATTGTTCTCTCAAGTTCCACACTATCCATTACATCTATGTATGAAAACATTTCTTGACTTGCGATAACTGTCATAACGCACTGCTGTCACGCTGAGCCATTGATGAAAATCAGTTTCATTACACAATTTTTTTAAAACCTACTTTTGGGCACTTTGCCATCAAGTAAATTGGTTAGCTTCATGTTCTCGTTAAACACAACATTAAGCTCTTTCTGGAGATCCGTCTGCATTTTCTTGGAATTGGATTTTGCAGCCTCAAGTTGAAAACGCAGGTCATTGATTTCAGCTTCCATCTTCTCATTGATGGTAGTCAATGTCATCTGATGAGAGTAAAATAATGAGGTTTTAAACAAAACAACGATTTACAATTTTAATCCAATATGCACAGTGGAATTAATTAGTGTGGGGGGTAGCCCTCGTTGTGTGGAAAATCTTTTTTTTTTACAGTTTATTCTAGGATTTTGAGGGTTAAAATGCATTTGGAAAAGCCACCTATTATAGCAGAATTTGCCATTTGATGAAGCATTAGGTCAAATCCATTATTTTCACCAATGTACTGAAAACAGTTGAGTTTAACATGAAAAATAAATTCAATCGCTTTAAGTTGTGCCTCGAATTCATGAATGACTAACTTGAGATGAAACGTGAATTGTTGATTTTTTCTCATATTAATCATCTGATGACAGACCACTCTTTTTTTAGTATGAGGGAAGTTTACATTGTGTTTAATTGGTTACCTTTATATCTTCCAGGGCAATGTTTTCACTTCGCAGGACTGCCCATTCTTTTTTTGTCTCTCTGCCAAAGGTCTCCGCATCATCGAGAGAAAGCCGAAGCGTTGCCAATTCTGCAGCCAAGTCCTTGCCACACTGCAAGAAAAAAACACGAGAGCTGAAGCAGTGCAACCGCACACCACGATTTTAAAAAAGAAGAAGAAGAAGAAATGAAACTATGACAGCTTACAGATAGTCATTTGTAACTGTGTATTAACCACACAAGAGCAACATAATTGTGCAGGTGTGTGAACAAAAAACAACAAAAATAATGCTGTGGTGTGTTGCCTCGTGTTCTGCTTAAAACGTTTAAAACTTTAATGTATAATTTCATCATGTTCAAAAATAAATATCCATATACAAACACTTCATGTGTACAGTACCATATTCTGAAGATCATCAGCAATTTTGTTTTTTTTCTTCAGCTCTTCAGAGACGGTCTCCAAGTTTTTCTATTTAAAAAAAATGCATGATGGATTCAACTCGGGGCTCTTAAAAAAAATAAGACTACATATAACATTTTCTAATTCATTTGAAGAGTTAAAGTATTGTGGTTGTACTATTACTGAAATTATGTCCCTTGTTAGTTGAAAATAGCTATACCTTTCAGTCACCTCACCTTAAGTTCCAAATATTGGAGTTCACGGGCTTCCATACTTTCCTTCAATGAGCAAATTTTGGTTTTTTGTAACTCACTCTGTAAGATCACAAGCATTTGTAGAATGTCAACAAATGTTTACAAAAGCAATACATTCAACTCCTACATTTATTACCTCGTGTTCATTCCTCAACTTTTCCTCAAGAGATAAAAACTCCTGTAGTTCCACCTTTTCCCGCAGCTCCTGTGAAAGAGCAACATTCTCCTTTTTCAGTATTTCAGTCTGCTCCATAACAATGCCCAGCTCCTGCTGGAGATGCTCTCGCTCAGATGCCAGCATATCCTAGAAAAGAAATCAACAGCAAAAACTAAGAGAGGAGTAAATAAAAATTAATCTATTTAACAACCCCACTCACTCTCTCTTTCCCTCCTCGTTGTGTAAGTGGTTTTACTATTGTAGCTTTTGTATATAATTTACATTGTTTCTGGGCTATCTTCTTACCCAACTTCAAATTAGATATGGGCTATAGATCAGAAATTAACCACAAATTAGTAGTACCCTAACATCACCTCCATTCTTAGATCAGACGGTTGAAAGTTACCTTCTCTGTGGTCAGAATCTCACAATGTTGGATAATATCTGCAAGTTCTCGTTCCAGCTTCAGGAGAAAACAAGGTTGGAGTTTTAAGTAAAATCAGTAACAGCGTGCGCAAGGGACCACGTCAACAAAATTGCGTTCGTGACAAACCTGTTCAGATTCGGAATGCTTTTCATACTGTTCTTCAAGTTGTCTTCTCATTTCTGTCACAGACCCCTCAAGCAACTGGACTTTCTCTATGGCCTCAGCTTTTTGCTGAGCTTCCTTTTGTAGTTTGAGGTCAACATCTGCTGCCTTCTCTTCCATTGCCAGAATTTGAGCCAAAGCTAGTTGTTTTTCTTGGACTATTGTTTGAAGTTGCTGTTCAAGTTCTGCCACTCTTTCAACTGACCTAAATCAGTCATGAATACATGAATGAATTGTACTTGCATATTAAATAAATAATGTAATTGTGGACTAGAATAAAAATATGACAATTCAGTAGAAATTAGAATCCCACCAGCACCTGTCTCCAGCATTTCGGATAGTAACAAACTCTTGACTTCCATGTGTGTCATCCAATGACTCCTCAGGAATATCCCAATGACCATCGAAGTCTTCATCCTCTACAAGAACAGACAGTTACATAATTAACTACGAATATATTTTACCCCTGCTGAGTGCTGACGGTGAGTTAAGATTTACCACATGCCCAAAATCAGAGCTGCATTACAAACAATAAAAAATAGTGTGCTTGTTATTGTCCTTACCCTCAATCAGCTCCATTGCACAGGAGTGATCTGCTTTCCTCTTTAGACAGACAGACTCAGCAAAGCTATGGGTCAATAGATCGTCATCTCGAGAAGATTCGTGGGCCAAGCGTAGCATTTTCCCACCCCACGTAACCCTGCGTTTGGGCGCCTTCAAAACAGTAATTGCAGGGGTTATTAGGACAACAATGAAGGGGAAAAAAGGTTGAATGTAAAAAAAAAAAACATTCAGACCACTAGTACCCTTTGTGCACGAGTCAAGTTATTGCTGGTGACAAGCAGTTTGGTGAGGGTTTTTATTCTGTCCTCTTGTTCGATTTGAAGTTGATGTTTTTCTTGGAGAAGTTGCGAGAGAACCTCTTTCTCTGTTGCTGTGGTCTGCGTTACTGAGGAAACCTGCAGTGCAGTGTGTGTGAGAGAGAGAGTGTGTGTGTGTGTGTGTGTGTGTGTGTGTGTGGGGGGGGGGGGGGGGGGGGGGGGTCAATGCATCAGAAATGATTCTATAATATCATCCTCGGAGCCAGCCTCTTCATATTGTGTCCACTGTTTTGTGCATTTTGCCTCAGTAACACAGCAAGGTTTATGGCATCCCACCCAAACACTTGAAATATCATTGGAAAGGCCAATATGTCCTCTACTGAGCACACTAGAACTTTGTAGGATAACCTTTTGTTAAAATAAATAAATAAATAAAAATATAAAAAGGGCCACTACAATAGACACAAATGAATAAGCGGGTTCTCTGGAGGATATAACAATGTAATTGCGGGGGAAAAAAAAGAAAAAAGTACCTCCTGAAGTCGTCTCTTGAGGTCTACAATTTCATTACGATATCGTTTCAGCAGCGCACCGTCATCAGAAACTTCTGTGACGTGTGGATCATTCTTCATTTTCTTTGCAGTGCTTGCAAACTAAAATGAACACATTAACAATAACTGTTAAATGTAATCTAAATATTTTGCCATTTCAGCTCAGTTTGGTGAACATAGGTAAGTGGTGCTTACAAGGGATATTCAATACCACTTTTTCTTTCCAGAGAGATGAGTACTCAACTTTAGAGTAATCACGAAAGGATCGATACCACCAAAAATGAAATACAGTAATTCTGTCATTCCCCTATTTGTTTAGGGTAAAATGCATCATGGTTGAGTTTTGTGGTTTACAAAAAAAAGATTTTTTTTTTTAACTACTTAAATGTTTAAATTTACATGCATTCTATTTCAATATTTATTGACAAATAAAATGCGTTGAATAGATAAAAAGGTATACTGTACAGTATTCTAACCTGCAGAGTGCGGAGCGTCTCATCAAGTGATGCAATCGTGATTGTGCAGAGGATGACTGTTTTGGCGTTTCCACCCAGGGAGTTCTGAAGTATGCGTGTTAACTTGCTGTCTCTGTAATTTATGAAACCGCTGGAAACAGAACAGTTCAGAATTTCGATGTTGTATACAAAATATTAGGATTTTTTTTTTTGACCACGACCATTAAATACTGTGGACATTATTTATTATAAGTGCCAAATGTTGAATTAAAACCACTGACGAACAATAAGCCAGATGTGATGAAATACTGATCTATTCAGTACAATACAAGCACTGTGTATATGTAGACACACACACACAAATGAGATGTGAGCAGTGACCAATGGCAAATCAGTGAAGCAGTCAAAACAACTAACACAATGTGCATTAAATACAGCATATGTCTGTATTTGACATACCTTTGGCTTTCTTCACTAAGCTTCTTTATCACTTGGCCAAGTGTGAAAAGGCTGCGGTTGATATTGCAGCCCTCTTTTAAGCGTGTACCTAATAAGTGAATTCATGTCAAGTGAACTGTTGTACTTTTTAAATCATAAGGTTGAGTCGAGAGAGCATTAGAGCAAGTGAGGCTTCATTTATAGTGGGGAAAAAAAAAAACTGGAGTTCTTTACCTTCAGCCCCTGTTTGGCTTGCTCTCTCTGATCCAGCCAAGTCAACTAAATTCTGAGACGGACACAAAATGGAACAAATCAAAATCAAATATTTATGACGTAATCTTCTGTAGTAGGAGCTCTGATATTCAATAACACAAAAGTGAAATAAAATGACAATATATTTAAGGGGCTAGTTGAAATCAGTCCAATATGGTGCCAAATTGATCATTGTTCACTTGACAAAAATCAGTGACGCCAAGTCATTGTGATTGGACAAATGTGAATGTGGCACATGCAGTGGCGGTTTGGAAAATAAATACCGGCCACTCTCACATCCGCAACTTTGACCAACATTCAATTACATGCCAGTCATCAGGAAGTAGTACAGCAATGACCGAAAAAAAAAAAAAAGGGGGGGGGGGCACCTGCTAGTAGAGGACTATGTACTATTCTTTGAGCAAACATGATCAACAAAATAAGGTATGCCTACTTACTAAATGGGAAACAATGATGGCTCCATCTGCATTTTCACCTGATGCCAGGTCACTTCTTTCACGGCTCTCTAGGATCTAAAGCATTGCAAAGCATTTTAATGAAAATAAAGCACAACAGTAGCCAGAAGACAACACTTCAATTCATTCACGTGAACTCTTTAAAATGCATTCAGTGATGTCAAGAAAGTGTTAGTCAAAACAAGTTCAGAAAAAAAATTTTGGAAAAATATTTTATTTAATATTAGGGAGGAGAATAAATGATCAATACGTGTCAAAAGAAACTTAAAGCAGAATATTTTTCGATGCCGCTTACCATTCGAAAAACAGTGTGTGAACGACTGCTGCGCTCATTCATTTCAGTCTTTCCATATTCACGGTTTTCTGCAGGACCAAACAGTGCATGAAAGATTTATTCCAAATGAGATCATTTCTCAGACTTACTTTCCCCTTTGCGAAGCCAGGCCAGTGCTTGTGCAGAAGAGGTCACTAGTTCCTCAGTCAGGTCAGCTACATAGATGGTTTTCTGCACAGCACAGATAAGTCAAGTCAAAGTTTATTGTCAATTTCTTCACATATGCTTAACATACAAAGGAATCAAAATTGCGGTATGTGTTTTACAGACGTGCCATGTCATTAATAACAAAAAAAATCCCTATAAATACCACTACAAAGAGAATTCCAAAGATTAATACAGACAGCGCTCAATTTAAGTTTAGTTTTGGTTCATAAATCAAAAAATGCCTTGTGCAGTACTTGGCTGAAAAAATATTTTACAGGGTACGTGATCCAAAAAAGAAACATTGGCCTAAGATGACATAATGTATAAGTTAAAAACAACAACAACAACAACAGAGGACACGTACATTTATAGTCTCTCTGATTTCCAGAGGTTTTCTTTTCCAGCTGTCTACAAGCAGATCTTTCACGGTTTCATTGTAAATTTCCATGTAAGATACTCTGAGGAGAAACTCCTTCTTTGGACACTGTAGGCCAAAAAGAGAACACCGGTGATTAAATGATTTTGACCATCAATATGTAGCATGACTACAAAAAGATGAGAAAAAGCCCACAACATATTAAACCTTTTTGATGGTTTCAAAGACGTCATCTACAGCCAGTGGGATAACACCAGGTACATGGTCACTGCCCATCATTGTGAAAGTCTTTCCGGAGGAAGTCTGACCGTAAGCAAATATGGTACCTGATGAAAGCAAAAGGGTGACACACATGCACAAGAACATGTACGGTATATAGCTTTTCGGTGTCACTACTAACCATTATATCCCTCCACAGTTGAAACAACCAATGGCTTTGCAATATCCTGGTAGAGCTGATTGGTTGTTTCTTCAGCAGTGAACACTCGGTCTATTATAAAAAAAAAAAAAAAAAAAAACAAGTGCACAATCGATATCATAATATTGTGGCTATATCTCACCGACTGTAGATTTTATTAATAAATGCATAAACAATTAAGACAAGTGCATTTCTGTGCAGAAAGCCATACCGAAACTGAAACTCTTTGTTGAACTGCAATCATTGATCTGATGAATTGCTTTCTTATCAGTTTTCCAAAAAACCTGAACAGGCCCCCCTTCTGATAGACCACTCTCTTCTCTGTAACAAAAATAAAAGACGTTTAGGATTTTGAATTCTTTCTTTGCATGCAACAATAATTATGACACTTTTGGGCTTCCGTACAAAATTACGTTAGGCGACGACTAGTCGGTCACAGAAAACACGACTTAACTTAGACGTGGAACCTTTGTTGCTTTGAACCTGGTGGCTTTGTCTGTGCTGATTTGGACACTGTTGTACAGTTTTTGTGGTGGCATGCAAAGAGTAAAGACGGACACTAGCACAGCAACGTGTGGTTTCTTCGTATTACCACAATACGCTCCAAATGCCATGTCCGTTTTTTTTTTCTTTTTAAGCTGTCCACCCTTGTGTTGAATGTAAATCTTAAGTGAACGCTGCTTACAAACGCGTAGTTAGTAAAGCATGCCATGACCATTTTTAGTTTTTGTTGAACAAGGCTCAATAGTCACCTTAGATTTTTATATACGTGCAACTTACCTCTGAATAATGGGCCGGACTCGAACACAAACTTTAACAGCGGATTCCTCAGCCATTGTGTTGCCCGAAAACCAGAAAATGATCAAATTGTTACGCTCGTGTCAAACTCATCGACGCGATACGCTTCATACAACTTAACTGCAAGCGTTTTAAAATTCAAATGTCTTGCTCTCCTTATAAATAAGAGTGGCAAATGGTATTTAGGCGCATTACCGCCGCCTATGGACTCGAGTGAGCATTTCCGCTTCCTATTGAATTGCCTTTGTTATCGAATATAGACATAAAATCAAAGAGGAAAGGACATAAAATATGAACACGGAACAATTGCTATTCATCTTCAACATTTCCCACTGATTTCAACAATCAAGCAGTGTCATGTTACGTGTTTGAAATGGTTTTGGTTTTGTTATTCTTTTAGTTTGTCTTGAGTTATGCAAAGTCCTAGTCCTACTCCAGATTTGTTTTCTGCTCCTGTGTCTATTTTTTTCCTCATGTACCGGACAGGGACGCCCCAGCGTCATTTTCTATGCACATTTTTTTTAAAATATTGTTTTGAATAAATTATAATACAACTGTTGGAAGCACGCCTCTATCTCTGACTCGTCACGTTAGTATGGTGGCCATGAAGTGCAAATCACACAAACAAAAAACGGTAATCAAAAACAAACACCTAACAAGAGAGAAGCACGCATGAAAAAAAAAAAGAGTATGCATGGGAAAAAATATTTCCATGACCAACCTGACGGATAAATGCATTTTTTTCCCCATTTATTTCCACAGTTCTGTAGTGTCGAACCCTGTGAACAGCTGTGTGAAAAGCGATCCCATGTGGATAACTGATATTTGTACTGCAGTAATTTCTGTAATGTAGGCATATTAGACTACAACACCACTATTGCAACCGATAACAGTCCAAAACCGAAATTAACATATATTAAACACACTTTTATTTTTTAGTTCGAAATGTTGGACGTGACATGATCAAACATCCATCCATCCATCCATTAGCTACCGCTTTATCAAAGGTCGGGTCGTGGGGCAGTAGTTTGAGCAGGGAAGCCTAGACTTCATTGGAATACATTGTACAGTATATACAAAATAAATTAATAACTCATTACTGTTTTATTTATTTATTATTTGGTTCTATTACTATAATTCCACAATGTTATAAAATCTTAATATGAATTCAGAGCATTATCATTAAGTCTGTATTATTTACTTTGCTTTATATTTTAAGTATTTAAAAAAAATCTATTTCATCATGTGGTGTTTTTACAACCCCTAGGCAGCATACCTGGTGTGTATGGGTGTGTAATTTAATCTTTTTCCTATAGCAACACTGCTCCAAGACAAGACAAAGTAGAACAATTTGCATTTATTTTCTTAGGTTGCAGTAGTGGGCAGACATCTAGTCTCATGCGATGCTAAGAGTAGTTTCTGAACATTATTTCTGTTCATATAAATTAGAACTCATCAACTCTTTACACCAAGAGAAAAAAAGAGCTGAAGCATAAATAGAAATTTAAGTCACAAACAACCATAGAAGAAGAGATAGAAACATTTGATGAGACATAAGCTTTAAAGTATTGGTAATCATGGTCGGAAACTGCACGTTCCTGTTACAGCAATGATACTGTAAGTCTAACAAATGTCCTGTAAATTAATTTTATGAACATTTACAAAAATCTTTGATCAAACAATGATTCTAAAGTTAAAAAAACAATGAGAAACATTTATTTTATTGGACAATCTGATTGGTAAAGAGGTAGTTGCTTGACATAGCCTTGATTTTATTGCTTCCGTGATGCTAAATGCTTCATAGTTGCATCCTCCTGAGAGCCAGCCCCTTCATTTGTGTCTACTGTCATGGACATATGTTTTTGGTCTATACAAGGGGTAGGAAACTTTGGTCCTGGACAGCCAAAATCTTGCATGTATTCATTGTCTCCCTTCTATAACACATCTGATTCAAACGATCAAGCTTCTGCAGAGCTTGCTGATGGGCTGATTATTCGAATTGGGTGTGATGTACTGTAGGAAAGACCTCAAAAACATGCAGGTATGCGACTCCCTAGGAATGGTGTTGCCTACCCCTGATCTATACCGTAGATGTCTAATTCCAGTCCTTGAGGGCCGGTAATGTGCATGTTTTAGATGCTTCACTATTAAACACACCTTATTCAAGCTCCTGCAGAGATTGCTGATGATCTACCTATTTGAATCAGTTGTGTTGGAGAGAGAAACCTGGAAAACTGAGGGATTTGGCGTAGTATACACTGTATAGTATACAGTGCTGATAAAAAAATGATTTGCCTCTTAATGATTTTGATGGGGGTTTTTTTGGTGTGTATTTATCCCTAACAAATGTTACATGTCATTAAAAACAATATTAATTTTACACTGAAACAACCCTAGAATTATATCAAAAACAATTTCTGAAACATTATATTAATCACCATGGGGGTGGGGGATGCAAACGTATCTAATCCTATGTGAAACAAAAAGCGAGCTGTGCCACTTTTGGCAGCAATAACTGAAATGTAACGTATGTGATTATTGATGAGGAATCTTTCACACACTGGAGATTTTGGACCATTTTTCTTTAGAGAATTGTTTCAACTTTGTCATAGTGGAGGGCTTTCTTCCATTAACTGCCCGTTTAAGGTCACATCTCAATTGGATTTAAATTCAGACTTTGACTTGGCCACGCTAGAACTATTTTACCCTTTTGAACCATTCAAAGGAGGAATACTCAGAATGGTGGGATACAGAATACTTCAACAACAGCGTGTTTCAAACCGTAGTCTGACCGCATGATCCAAAAGCGTTTAAATTTGACGCCGGCCGTTCACTTTCAGGAATTGGTAAACAGGTTAATTTTTCAGTCGATCACAGCAAGCTGACAAAGCGAAGCAGACCGTCACATAATCGCCACCATGTTTTACTGTTAGCCACACACTCATTGGGCTGCACTTCTTCCAAAAGTCTTGAGCTTCAAGGTGCTTTTTTTGACAAATGAGTTTTTGCGTTCTATTGTGACAGCAGTGTTTTTATTTGTATTTTTTTGCCTGGAAACCCTCCTATGGATGCCATCTTTGGCCAGTGTCTTTCTTAAAGTGTAGTCATGAACACTGACCTTAAGAAAGGCATGCAGGTCTTTGGGCAGTTCTTTGGTATTTTTTCTAGGTTCTTTTGTGATCTTCTGGGTGTCATCATACGTCGTCATCATACTCTTGGAGTAAGGTTTGTTGGTCAACTGAGAAGGTTTATCACTGCAACCCTTTCCAGCTTTCAATCATTTTTTTCACATTTTTTCTGGAATTTCTTTGGATGATGCATTTGTTCTTGGGATTTTGTAAATTACCTTTGTCCATTAGATTCTATTTAAGTGACGTCTTGATTCATCAAAGACGGTTGGAGTTAGATTTTGGTTTGGCCTGTGAAACTGAGCTTAGCATTCCCAAAATATGTGGATAATACTCACAGTGGCTTTATGATTAAGCCAGGGGAGGGGGCAATTAGGTTTTCACATAGGATCGCATCATTCGTATTTTCATCCCCTCATTGGTAAATGAAAGCATGATTTAGAAACTGCATTTTATATATCCTACTGTACAGCTGTCTCAATGTGATCTTAAATTTGGTTTGATTAAACGAAAACTTTGTGAATGACAAATAAGGAAAAACACAGACATCAGGAAGGATCCAAATACATTTCACAGCACTGTATCTTTTGAGTCACTGAAGCTAACCTAATAAACCCTATTAAACCCTAGTCTGCTCGATGGAGGACATCCTGGCCATCCTGGTTATAGATTTGGCTTGGCAACAGGAAAACACTGGTCTCCACACTATTATGTGTCCTGGGATGGGAGACATTCATCACTTGAGAAGTTCCTGCATACAGTAAATAGCTAGTCCTCTCCTTCCAGCTTTTGTATGACACATTTGATGCGAATATTTTCGCGAAGGTTGCGGAGGCGCGCACTGCGACTCGTGATTTCCTCCACGTAGGGTTTGGGGAACCAGCCCCGTTCCCCGTCGGACAGACGGATGCCTTCCACCCAACCTGGGGGAAAGATCAACCACATTAACAAATGTGCGAAATGAAACACAAAAAAATGGAGTAACCTATCAACAATTGGGTGTGTGCATAAATGCATGCATGGCTCAAATGCAACAATTCAAATTCTACAGATCCTCCTAAACCATATCTGGCTTCAGACAGGACCTCTTACAATTTATGATGTTGCTTGCCCTGGAAGCAATGTTGTTGTGTTTGTTTCACATGGTGTACTGTAACAAAGTTGTGGTTGCTTTGTTCATGGCAATTTTTTGCAAAGAGATCAAGACATTAGTTTCTTTTTTTTCATCCAAAATACATCCAAATAATAATGGATGATTTATTTTGTGCCCCTAAATCTGTCAAGTTATATTCTCCATGCTCCTTAAAGAAAGCGCAGTGAAGATAGCAACATTTAGTCTCCACTTCCAGTTTGTGCTCTTGTTTTGACACTGAATTGGTGCCACTTTTGGTACCAGGCAGCGACGAGAGAACAACTTTAGGATCGTTATTTGTTTTTGTCCAATCAGAATTCAGCTTCTGTGTGAACGTAATGTTTCCTTTAAACACAGGATTATTAACAAATGCCAAATAGTCAGAATTGATACCCCCCCAATCTGACTTCAGATTCTACAACCAGAGCAAGCAAAAAACCCTTAGGGTGAAGTAAGTGTTTTTCCACCCTTTGACTGGTGCTAGTATCAGGCATGGCATTGAAAACATATTTTTAAGGTGGACTGATTGACCATGTCTCTACCTCTCAACAGCAAAAAAAAAATCTGGTCTGTGTATATTAAAACAATAAAAATAAATGAATGAATCTTGTATCTTGGAAAGCACGATTTGGGTCACTCTTGCCTCAAAGTACCACTGTAGAAATAAAAATGCTTGGTTGTTTTATTTCCCACTTGACAGCCAGTTCAAACATATTTTATATAAATTTGAACACTACTGGGACAAGCCAAACGGAAAGTAAAACAAACCAATTTAAAAGTCCATTTTGAATGTAACCATTGGCTCTTTTACATTGACATGCGAATATACAGTATTTCTAACAATTTTCTTACCGTCATTCGTGATGGTCTTGGCATGGAGAATGTCCGCCTTCTCCAGTGTTAACTCATCGTGTTCTTGTGCCTGGTAGCTTCGAATGCACTGGACCTGAGATATGTCTGAGATGAAAAGGTAAGGAAATGTGAGAATGTGATGGTTTTGTGATCATGCTTCACAGTAGTCCCCGTAAAATATCCAAATCAATTTTTCAATGTTGTGGAAGGACGTGTTCAAATTGCAAAAGGCTGCAACTCAAAGAAATAGGCTTCATTTTGGTGAGAGGTTGGGTTTTATATGTTATATACTGTGTGTGTACATGGTTATTTCAGGGGTTTGTTTACCTTCATTACTCAAAAACATTTTGACCATTTTCCACAGAAAAAAAATAGAAGCCACAAAACATTTTGGACAACGAAAGTGAGGATGACACTGCATATAAAATAAAAGAATGTCTAAATAATCCTCATACTCATGAAATTAAAGGTACCCACCCACAAATGCAAGCCAAAATGCCATCTGCTACATCATCATTCCAGCGGTTCAGGTGAAAGGACTACTTGATGTGAAATATAGATTTACTAAATGACGGCCATATGTAATATTTACAATAGCAGTCAAAAGTTTGGCTGTGAACTTAAACTCATTCCATGTCATAAAGCACATCTACTTTGAACAATATTAAAATTAAAACATATTTTGGTTTGAATCCCTTGCATGTTGCGTCATATAGTAATCTACATGTCAGTATTAATTTTACAATGTAGGGGGAAAAGAAAAAAAAGAATTTGAAGGTGTTTCCAAAGTTTTGACTGGTACTGAAATTCGCTATCTATAATGTTCTATTTTCATGTCACAAGAGCGCTGTGATCTTCGTATTCACGATTATATTATTGGAAAACAAAGTGACTTTCCAAATTTAAAGTGCTCATTATTTCCAAAGTCATAGAGAGTCACAAAAGAAGGATGAAAAAAACCCTTGGGCGAACTGTATTAACTACTAAACGTCTATTTAAGTTTGATGCACATTTCTCTATGAAATCTGATAGATCCTCTATCTTGGAAAAATAATTACGTATTAAATTGCATTATTGAAAAAAAAGTAAGATCTGGATTATTTTTCAAAATGGTTCATCCCTACTGTGTACTCACCCTCATTCTCGCTGGCTTGCTCGATGTCTTCTAGAGGATTAGAGGGAAACATGGCTGCGATCCATCGCTGCTTCCCACTCCTTGATGGACACAAAATCGCAACACGACTTAGAGGAGAGTTGTCATGGAAGCCATCCACTTGAGGCTTCAGTACGCACTCAGTGTTAGATTTGAGCAGAATCTGATGCTTGAGCTGCTGTCCCTCACACAACTGGAGGTGGAAAATGAAGCCAGAGATTCCTTGCAACTTCTGACTCAAATCCTTCACTTTTAGCTCCCCTATCTTGGCATGGACAAACACCAAGAACTTCCACGTGCTACAAAACAAACACATACAATGGGGATACAAATCAAGCTGTGATGTATATATACACATACATACATATATACACATGTATAAATATATATATATATATATATATATATATATATATATATATATATATATATATATATATATATATATATATATATATATATATATATATATATATATATATACACATATATGTGTGTGTGTATGTATTAGGGCTGCACAATTAATTGAATTTGAATCGGTATTGGCTGCTGATCCTCGGCGATATTGACATTTAAAACGTCAAGCACTTCTTTTAAATAAAAGTCAAATCAAGCCCTTTTCCATTCTACCACTAGGAAACATTGTTTCCCGACTGTCAATTGAGACCGATTTTTTAAAATCTGATTGGAAAAAAGCGGAATAAATTCGTCTTGAAATGATCGAAAATGACATTTTGACTGTTAATTGATTATTATTATTACTTTTTTAATATTCAGAGTTTATGACCTACTCTTTCCTCCTGGACAGCAAGAGGCAGTCGTTGAACAGGTGTAGGTACACTGGCTTGGTGGGCAGCTTGAATTTGGATCCAGAAATACTCATGGTCTGCGTGTCCACCTCAAGAAGTTCCCCATGCTTCACCAGCCAGCGTGACTGGGAAATCAGAGGGAAGATCTGGACAGAAAATGATTTGTTTGTTAAGAAAATAAAAAGTTTTGGAAATTTGACCATCAACAGAGAAACGCGTTTCGATGTTTTAAAATAAACTAAAAAAAAACCCATAAAAGAGCCATCTTTTGAATGACTCATTTTAGTGAACGGTTCAAGATTCAAAAGTTTTATTGTCATATGAAAAACATCTCAAATATCAAAGGAAATACTAATTCAATGAATCAAACGGCAATGACTCGTCTACGAGCACATGGCTAATGGTACGTGGAAACATGTCATTATTTGTTTGAAAAATCCAGGGGCATGGGATACAAATTTTACTCGAGTGGCACAAAGCCTGGAACAAGCTAAGAGGTTGGATCATGGTGAATGCGTTGACCAGTTTACAGCTGCTAAACTATCACACAAGATAGTATTTAGCATGAGCAAAAGTAAAAGCACTAGTCAACAGAATGACTATTGTGCAGAAAATAAATAACTGAAGCCACTATTTTTGTGGTTGTATATCAATCTTTTGATCTGCCACAATAACACACTGTATCCAAAGTCTTTTTATTTATGGTTATAAATCTCAGCACTAGATGTTGTCTTTGCACATTTCCAACAATTATTTTCAAACATATAGAATGCATTTTGCGACAAAGCTCTGAATTCACTTTGTGCGGTTGTAGCAATCAACAGACTTGTGTCACCTTGCCCTCAAAATGTATTTTCTTGTTGAGGTGGATGAGCTCCTCCATCCTCTTCATGGACTGCACGCTGGAGTTGCACTCCTTAATGATCTAAGACAAGACGTTAACCAGAGTAAGGATTGTCCACAAGATTGTTTCGAATGGTAGTCAGTACCTTTTTGAGCTCGTTGAATGCCTTTGTTGCAGTGTCCTCATCTCTGGAGCCTGGCGTGGTCCTCTTCAAGATGTTCTACAAACAGTTTTACTTTCTTTTAAATGTACCCAATCAAACAAGTAATGCACTCAATTATTTGAATTTTAATCGCAATCACGATATTGGCTGCCACGATTAATCAAACTGATCCTTGGCGATGTCAACATTTAAAAAGTCAATTTTTTATATTACAAGCCAAATCAAGCACTTTACCCTCCTAACACTAGGGGGCCTTGTTTCCCAACTGTGAATTGAGACCCGGTTTGAAAAATCCAGTTGGCAAAAAAATACATTCGGGATAAATTTGGTTTGAATTGACAAAAAATGACATTTTGACTGCTAATTGATTAAAATTTGCTAAAAAGTAAATAATGTGCTTGGTTCTAAGTAGGCTTATTTTTTTTCATTGGTTTGCACTTAGCAAGTAAGTTAGCTGTGTTGCTCCGGGTGCCAAGTTTTGCCATGTTTTGTGTGATGTTTCTTTTAATTATTATTTACGTTATTTATCTATTTTAGTTTATTGTTATTATTCGTAAGTATTAAGCCTTGAAGCCTTGTTTATATACTGCTCGTTTAAAAAAAGGGCAATATATAGACATCTTGAATATTAATACTAAATAAACGTGAAGAATGATCGTGATGATTATTTTGGACATAATCGTGCAGCCCTACTTCAATATTATTGGCTTTCAAGTGCAAACAGAAAGCGTGCAGTGTGTTTAAAGTGTACCTCCACCAGCATTTTGAGGCGAGTGATCCTCTGGAATGGGAGGATTAGAAAGGAAGTCAGAGGCAGTCTCTGGCAGATGCTGTCCTCTTCCAGACGGGCCAAGGTGGAGGGAAAGCGAGCTTTCTCCTGCCTGACGATGACAAGAAGGGCAATGTTGAAATTTGCTTAATTCTAATGTATACACCCCTTCAAATGCACAAAAGGGTCCAAAATGATCTACGTTTTTCAGATTATTTTAAACTGGCCAAGGTCTTACTTATTTTGTCTTTTGACACAAAAGTATTTGACTCATTCACTGCCATTGACGGTCTAAGACCTCAAAGTTCCGTTTTACAGGGCTGGCAGTGAATTAATGAAGTCACACACTACCCTACGGTGTGTATGTATCCAGTTAGAGCATCCTGGTCTTTCCAGTGATGTCTCATGCGTTTGGGTGGAATGCAATCCGCTTTGAAAGACGCATTCCAAAAAACATGCACGTCCCTCGCCTACTGCTGGGAAAGGCAACAGCAGGCCAGCAACCCTAGTGAGGATAAGCGGCTAAAGATAATGGGATGGGTGGATGAATGGGTTCATAGTCGAATAGAAATTGTAAATATATTACTTTTGATGATCACATCAGCATTTTGATGTATTTGCTTTTATACGTGACTGAGAAAAAATGTTTTTACATTTCCACAAAATATTTGCAGACATGGACCAAAAATACTCCAGTTAATTGCTATTCAAAATGAAGCCACTTTATTCTATTAAGAAAAAAATGCATTATCAATCCATACATTAATTTTAATTTCATTTTTTTCATAGATATAGCCCAAAAAATGAAAATGAACTCAGATCAGTTAGGAGTCACGTTACATTTCAAAGGGAACATTTTTGCACTTGGTGAATTCTTCAGCTCGCTACAAGTTAAATCATGCAGGTGTATACGAATGCATAACACACCACCAATGTCTACTATAAATTACATTTGGTGCAACCAGCACATAAAAGTCAAGTCTTTGCTTTTGTGTGTGTGTTATCAGGACAAAAACCACTATTTTGCAAAACTTGCAAGACACATTTCTTTGGCTCAGAAAAATCAGTATTTGTAGATTGGTGCCTTGTGATATTACAATATTTTAATTTGTTCCATTAACATCATCATTGAAATGAATGGAAATTCAAGAATTTCTGTAATGTATTTTAAAAGAAATCTTGCATTCCAAATTACACTATATCATAAAAGTGTATTGATGACAACATAATTCAATATACTACAAAAAAATGAAACATTGTGTGCCACAATATTAAGTTACTGATATTGTGTTGCTCATAATAGACACAAAAAGAAATAAGGACACGAATGGTGACAAATAATAGTTGTTTTTGGCAAAGGATAAATAATATATGCCTATTTCCTATTGTCTGTTAACCTGTGCTTAAAAGTCAGGAGGCAAAGACCGTCAGTTTTTTTTTTTCCTCGCAAGTTCACACTTCACATTTTGTGGCTTCAGTGCATCGATATTTTTTCAAAAAGTACTGTATATATGTTGACCGTGGGTTAGGCTTAGGATTGGGGACCAGGCCTACCAGTACGACAATAACACTCTGGAGTCTGAACCAATCTAATAGCCTGTTAATATTCGGTCTTGTTCAGACACAAAATAAAGGCACTTTTACTTAAAGCTAAACAAATGCTCATCATTTTAGATCAATGAAGATATGGAATTATTGTAGATAAGAGCATTTTGGAACAAACTAATCAATTTCTCCTCACAATTGTTACAGATGGTGCACGTATGGCAACTGTGAGTGAGAAAGCTCGGTGGAGACATTTATTCGATTGATTCAAACAATTTGATTCAAACAAATTAAACTCAAAGATTTTAAATATTTTGGTCGATCAAAATACAGGATACGTGTTGATTTGAGCAAGAAGAAAAAAATGTCTACTCACAGGAGACGCTGATAGGTCTGCTCTTGGTAAGCCTGGTTAGTAACATAGGGTAAATAGACCCTGCGCAAAGCCGGGCAGTGATCCAGAACAATGTCACACACATCAAAACGCAGGATGTCCTCCTCTAACCTGTGCTCCAAGTCCCGAAGGAACCTGCGAGGGACAAAGAGAGCTGGACGCCATCCTGACAGACTTGTTCAATGACAGATGAACGTCTCGTGACTTCACCTCTCACTGACATCTTTGACTTCGGGCAGCTTGGAGAAGAGCCACTGCTTGTCTTGAGCTCCGAGACATTCCGAGAGCTCCTGTGACAGCATGAAGTGATCGACGGCGATGGTCAAACTTCGGATGTAGGAGGCCTCGGATGTCACCAGTTCAAATTTGGCCTAAAGGAAGGTGCGACGCTCTATCAGTTTGCCGCAGAGAGAGGACACAGGAATTTAAAGGACATCCCAAGATGAAGTAAAGGCAACCTCCTGTAATTTTCTCTGCTGATTGCTGAAGTTGTCCAGCTGACCACTCGCGCGCACATCCGGGATGTCCTGCCACAGGGCGAAAGCGGAACCTCTGGAGGAGCAAAAAGAGCTGGAGGGAGACAGACTGGATGGAGACGGGGTCCCGTCGGAGCCCTCGTTCCTGAGGCTCTCCTCCTCTATGCCCAACTCTTTGCCCTGCTGCCTTTGGATCTCTCTGTTAATAGCGACATCGCTGTATTCTTGATACAGGATGGCTACGGGAAACACAGAAACACTTTTCAATTACGCGCTTGTGAACAGAGGCAGAAGAGGAACGGTTGCGGAAGACGTTAACTTACAGCTCGGCAAGAACCTTGATAAGCGATTGGAACAGGCGACATTGGGCGGCGTGCACGAGTCTTCTTCAATGGATTGCTTTCGCATTCTGTCGCCATCAATAAGTGACATCAGTAAGGTCAACCACCTCATTATGCTGTACATTCATTTTATTCTGTTACACCTTGTGATAAAATTATTAAGGGGAGTTTCCCATTTCTACCTTTCACCCTTTTTTTAAAAATCCATTTTACCATTTTGCTTCTTGATGTCAACTAAAAATGACATCAAACAGCAAATGGCAAAATGATCACTCCCTGAGACGGATAGCGCAAGTGGATTTTATTGCTTGATTCAGATTCTACAAAATACAATGTGTTTAGACGAGAATGTGTTTAGCATAACTCCTTGAAGCAAATGATTACTTGCACACCAAAATGCAAATATTTTTTCAATGAATAGCGGAAGACACGCCGCACGAGAAAAAACATTACAAATGGGTGAATTTGTGAATTGCCAATTGGAAACATGCAGGGATGTATGTTGTATTAATATACGCAGCACCAATAGCAGTTGGGCACTGTTCATACATTTGTTGCAAGCAGGGAATGAGAGACAATAAATAAATAAATAGTTCTAATCAAATTTTCCAATTTGAAATATTCACCCGAGTTTGCTGCTCCACCAATGAGTTGGCACTCCGTTGTCGCTGCTGGTCATTGGCGGTGCTAGTCCTACAGGACTGTGGGGGGCGCTATCACCGCCCGAGCTGAGTCGCTTTGAGTTGGACTTGTCTAAAGGAGGGTTAAGCACAATTAGAGCAGTATCAAGATGCCTGCTACTTTAATTGACTACGTGGGACATAGATCCATAAAGACGACTTGTGGGACTTGCTCCTGTTCCATTCATACATATTGCAGCATTGTTTACATTATCTTTGTCTTACATGTTTTCACGCATTATTTTTATTTTTTTTAACCGCAGCGGATTCAGAATCTCAAGTGGACTGCGTTCGATTTACACAACATTACATGATCAAGTGGAATACAGAAAATCATCTAGGATTTCATAAGAAATAGGCAGCGGGCAAATTAAGAATAGCTACTGTACATATATTTGACTCCCTTTGAAATACATTGGGAGCAAACAAATGTTCATTAATTTATTGTATGTTTATACTAATTGGATGATGAATTGGTAACTGATATTTTTGCCTTCCAAAAATTGGATTTGGCCTGAACAAAATCCGTATCGATTGGGCGCTACTAAAGACTGAAGCGACAATGTGCAAAAATGTGTTATTTTCTTATTTTATGTAATATTGTTATTTAAGGCTCATTTAAAATGGAAAATTATTTGTTTACACACTACTCCTGGTAGTGTGATGATTAAGACGTTGTGCCATTTTCAACTTTCACATGTTGTCACCATCTGGGTGAAATTTCAGCTCCCTTGGGTCATCTTTCAAAGTTTTCCCTTTGATGTGAAAAGCCTCTGTGACGTACAAATCAAAAGATTGGACAAATTCACATGTCATGGTCCATAAAATTGACAAGGTTACTACTACTCACTATCTGGGCTCAGACCGCCAGAACTCTGTCGGTCCTTGGAGGCGACTCGGGCTGACAGCGACTTTCCCAGCTTCAAGGTGAAGGAATTCTTCTTTTGGGACAGCTGGAGTCGGGAAATCAGTTCTGAGGCTGAGAAGCGGCGTCGCTCGTGGTCAACTTGGCGACTGCGCGGCACGCCGCTTCCTCCCATTGGCAGCGGTGACACATCCCGACTATCTTCTCTAACGCCTGGTAGTGAGTCCTCAAACATCGGCAGCCTTTCTGTGGGTAGATGGAGAATATCGTCCTGACTGAGGTTCTGGAGGTCAAGGGTGGCATCTGTGGATGAAGGGCTAGTGCTTGTGTCTTGGAAGGATTGTCCACAGAGGTCCTCCTCCAGGGAAGATGCGAAGGTTACAGGGAAGAGGAAGTCTGCATCCAGGATGGGGCTGCCAAGAGAGTCGTCGCTGAGGATGTCCGGAGAATAAACTTGCATCTTACGACCTGTGAATAATAACACAACTTGAAATCGGCATCGAACTGTTAATTTAAAAAAAAAAAAAAAAGCGCAGACTCACGGATGGACTTCTCTTTAAGCGAACCTTGGGATGTTCTCCTCTGTGGATGGTAGGAGTCCAAATGGTGAAATTCTGGAACCTCGGGTGGTGATGGAGAATGAAGTATCTGGGAATCCCAGGAATCTCTGTTTGTGTACAGTGAGGACAACGGGAAGGCCAAAGGGAGACTACTTTGGTGGGGGTGATCATATGATGTGACACCGTGTGTTCCTTCATCAATCTGTTTCAGTGAGTACGGCTGATCACCATTTAGGCTCATGACATGGTCATCCTCCTTGCCTGTTCCAAGGTAGCTTTTTGCCCAGTCAATTAGTTCACCCCGCGAGGGATTCAACAAGGCAAAAGGCGGGGCATTGGTGGCGTATCGTTGGTCACAAGGTGACTCGTCTCCATTTAGAGGAGCGTTTTCTGGCGGCTGAAGGTCAATGAAGGTCAAAGTCTCCTGTTGGCACACGGCCACATGTTTCCGGTGATACGGGTGAGGGAGAGGTTGGTCCTCGTCGATGCGAGCCGTCGACTTGCCCGGACTAGGGAGCCACATGTTAGAACCGTCGCCTCTGCAGTGCAAAGCGTGATGGTGGGGCTGGAAATCAGGAAAAGGAGAGAGTCCATACCCGGGAAGCATGGCTCCTCAAGATGACGGCATCTGAGGGAGTGAGACAGGAAAACAGTGGTGATGATTTCTTGGAGTCCCATGAGTTCAATTCTACTTGGATTCATTTCATTTCATTTAGGGCTGAAATGAGTCAATGAGCACCTTTTTTGGCAGCGCTAAATGTTGATGCGCTATGTGACAGTAAAACACGTGTCGAAAAGGGCAACTTCAAAATAAACCTCAGTTAACCAAACATTATATGGACACAAAGGCCTTGAGAAGCTTTTATTTTGAAATTGTCCCCCACAGCGTGTCTAGGCATAACAGCTCGACTAGACTTTCTACAGCAATGCTGATGCTCCAGACTTCCGATACAAACGACATCACGTTGTTCAGACATTGACCTGTGGCGCCTGTTCACCGTGGCTCAGGCTTCGGTATAGCTGCGTCCATCTTAAAGTAGCCGCTAGCTAGCAGCGCTCGAGTGCTCTAAATAGGCTGGCGTGATGGATGTAAATGACTGCAAACCTTGATGCAGCCTGAGACAGCTGCTGTTCATACTGACCTCGTTTTAACAAATGCTGACTCAAAAGTGCCGTTTCAATTTGGCAAATTGGTCTCATCGACCAAAATGTGTGCAGAGATTTGTTTAAATCGATTGTTTCATCAGAGGAATGAAGGGTGCTGCGAAGACCAAAAAATAGGTGATCATCAAAACTATGCAAGTTCATAATTGAGTGGAAGTGTGGTAGTTGGTTTTGTGTCTATTATTGTTTTTCACCAAGCAAAAAAATAAGTTTATTTTTAATCCTAATATATTAGGGAGTTAGTTAGTTCCATCTTAAATATCCTTTTTTTAATGTATACAGTACTTATTTTCAAAGATAATTGATGGTTTTGCGTAATACCCATATTTTTTGCATTTCAAATGTGTTTGCCCTGCAGTGATGAAGACAGCAAGTGAGATTTCAACTTCCTCTTTGCAGGAGATGTGACACTACTGGAAAGCCACACCTGTGCTGGTGAAGGCGGCCAGGACAGTCTACCTTATCTCGCCCCCCCCCAACCAGCGCACTACCACCACAACCATACACACTTTAGATAGTTAGCACAAATGGCTATGTGTTCCCATACAAAGGGTGTCTTTATGCATGTTTGAGCCTGGCTGACACCTGAGAGTCTGTGGGAAGCGCTTAGACCGATCCAGTCATACGGTAGCGGCCGCTGAGCCCGAGTCGCAGGTTGGAGCCGATACAAAGTGATTGAGGGGCCAGCAAATGCCACATTCCAGGATATCATTCATTACAGTATTTTCAACAAAAATCCCAGAAAAGGTTTCAAATGATCCGATTCTACCTGCCCGCTCCTCGAGCTCCTGGTATCAAAATACAGCCATCAGAAATCCAATCCCTCAGATGTGTTGTTTTCCCTATCTTAGCAACAACAGGCTGCTATTTGAGACTTTTTGCCCTGTAATTTTACTTTGGCTCCTGGAAGGGTGTGCATGGTAACTGGTGTATGTGGATAAATCATTGGCTGACTGCAAGCAAAACTTTATTATTTATCATTATTATTTATTAACATTATTTTACAATACGTTCTATGCAACCCTGCGGAGCACATTGACACTTTCAGTTTTCTAAACTATCGATTCATTTGATTAACGATTAGTTGTTGAATAGGGCAACTAGTTTATTTCTTTGGTGATGTGAAGCATTTGTTCCCAACAAACCATTGGGAATTGTGGCCAAAATGCCCAACCTGGCATTTGAATAGGTGTGTGTAGACTTTTATTTTCATATTTTATTTTTATATGGAAGACATACTGAATTTTAAAAAAAGCAATATCTACAGAAGAGGATTAGGGCCAGTGGGAAAAAATGTTAGTAGGATCCTCAATTTTATCTCAGAATTCTCACAGTCAGAAGTGTGAGTTCATTCAAAAAATCTCATTTTAAAGTCAGAATTCTGCAAGTATAGTGAGAACTCTGAGATTAAATTGAGAATCCTACAAAACATTTTCTTCACTCTTTCATTTTTCTAATAATTCAACCTGGAAGTAATTGAAAGGCATATAAGGGAAAGGGCATGTCACAACTACAGACATTGGTACTGTAGTGGTTTTTTATTATCACTATTGGACCAGCCAGGACACAGCACAGTGGCTCGAGTCAGTCACAGTGGGGTGAGAGCTGCTGGTTTGTATGCGTTGTGTGTCTGTGTGACATCACAACAGCGCGCTAATTGCATGGGTCGTGTACACAGAGGCACATTATTAGCATTTAGCAGCACGTGTGCGGAAAGTCAGTCTTCTTGTGGGATTGTTTTTTCCCAACGACAATGAGTGCGTCGATATGAGATTTTCCTTTTGGGGAGAACAATGAGATTTCATTCTCCATGTCTTGCCGTACACTGCCTAAACTTGGTCCTCTAGCCCCGGTATCCTGCATGTTTTTAGGAAAACAACCTGGAAAAAATGTAGGATACCGTCCCTCGAGGGCTGAGTGTGGACACCGCTTCAGAATCAGTCTGCTTTGCTCACCTTGGCCACCTGGGGCCTGTATAACGCAAATATAGTTAATTGCAATATCCCCACACCCTCAGGTCATCAGTACGGCACTGTTATTGGCCGATCTTTGCAGCGCTAAACAGATTGACGCTATCCTCCTGACAGCCAGCCAATTTATTTGTGTCCACTGCAGTCTCCATTTTGTCAAGGGAAGACAGCAAAGTGAATTGCCTCAAACCCAAACACATAAGACATCATTTGAAAGGCCAGGATGTTCTCTACTGAGCACACTAGGAGTTGCAGCATACCAACAGAAATTTATGACAGCCTGAAAATCACGGCGACCATCTCGCAAGTAAACGCCAAGAAAGTCTGGACCCCCCCTACCATCCACAACACTGTCTGTGCTTTCGTCATAGCAAGGCTACTCTTGTGACAAATTAGTTTTTGGCAAGCTTACGTCATCTTAATCATAACGTATGGTGTCATAACGTCCTCTGATCAGCGAATCGGCTGCCACCAGAATGAGAGATAAACAGATTATTAGATGAGGCATTTATCAGTGGCAAAAATTGGAATTTTGATGAATAGGGCATCGAGCTTTTTCAAAAATCCGATGTCTGATAATAAATCACTAAAAACTGTTTAACTTCACTTATTTAATCTTGCTGTTGTATTTGTAAGAGATTTTGTTGACCCCCGGAACACCGCATCTTATGTTTAAAACAAAAACAGCTGGAACTTTAACACTACTGTTACTTTTAAGCCTTGAAAAACTTTTGTTTTCTTTTGTTAAGTCTTGATTTAACCTTTAAAGACGTGCTGAATTCCCTAGGAACTCTATGAACTTTTGTTGGAATTTTACATCAAGGATGGATGTTGATTTTATATGGACACCAATACTTTCCTTTGCTGAAAAATAATATTGGCTCCAAACATCAGTTAAGTAAATACCCGCCTCCTTGACTGATACAAGTATCCCTGGGGGAACATGAAACCGCCTCGGGGTAATATTTCAATTGGGTTTCTGCAGATGTCAGTAAATCTGATTTAATGCTTTTTGATGCCGTGACAGGGACAGTTTTTTTTTTCATTTCAAATTAAGAGCAAATGAAGTGGAACACGAAGAAACTCATTGCGAATGAATAAACTTAGTGTCATAGTCAATCCTTTGCAAAAATTTGAATGCCTTCATTTTGTTAGGTTCATACAGATTCCCGAGGCATCAGTCTTGCAATTTTCTAGCAGACGAGCCAAAAAAAAAAAAAAAATTAAAAAGTCAAAATTTAAAATCATCATTTTAAAATCATTAAAAAGTCACAAACAAACAACCACTGAGAACCATTGACTGAATACAATTAGCCCACAAAGGCAGATAAACTGTTTGTGAGCAAACTGCCAATACATTGCAAGTCTGTTGCAAAACAAAATTAAAAAAATAAAATAAATGCAGCTCAGTCCTGTCACGTAAACGACCGATTCACATTTTGAGTTGGTCAATATGAGTACTGTAATATTATAGAGTTGAAAAAAAAAAAAAGACATTTCCCAAGTTTAATTTGGGAGAGTTACAGCTAACAAATGACCCTTAACTGCCTTTGCAATTTCCAATTTGGAGAGTGTAGATGAATTGCTTTTTAATATTTATTTTAGCTTTCTCTCCACCTAACATCAACACTGGCACTTTGGACTGAGCTCTTTTATTATGAGGACATGCTGGGACATATTACATTTTCAAACAAACAAAACCCATAACAAACTGACTGCCCAACAAGTATTGTCCCTGAAATAAACAGATTGGAATAAAGCCCTACATGAATACACCCACCTGCTTTGTCAGCGAATGTGTGTGTGTGTGTGCTAGGGCTGAACATTTTGCCGCAAAGACTAAGAAACACTGAATTTTTTTCAACGCGCAGGTGTGCGCAGCGTTGCCTCGGGCTTCTGAATTTGCACGCATGCTGCTATAAGCGGCTTGTGTGTGCCAAATGAAAAAAAAAAGCACTACTTCAAAGACTTATCTTCCTCTAAATCAAACGCATCAATCATTGTAATTATTAGCATATTGCACACTAGGTGGTCTTTTAAATACTTCAGCGTTCAAGTTCATGTCCATTTACAAGGTCCTCCCAGCCCCAGCAGATAAGACCCTCTGAGACTGATATTTTTTCACATTCCAAAGATGACTCGGACCCACATTCCTGTCAAATGGACTGCTAAGCCCAGGCCGGAGACAATCAAAGAAACGCAACTGCGCACGTGCCTGCAGGATGCTATTATGGACAGCTGGGACCACTACTATTAAGGCCAAGACTCAAAAATGAAAAAAGAATTTTCCCCCACATGTACAGGACACACAACCAGAGGCGCTATTGCCCCTGGTCTGCTGCATGTACAGACATGCATTATATTCTGTAAATCCAGAATATAGATTGTGTAACATCTGTTTTATTTCTGGCTTAGGGAATGGATTTTGAAAAACGGTTCACTTCTATTTTTCCAATTTGCTTCGTATGCTTCAGCCATTGTTCGGCATGTATGACAATAGTATACAGTATAGCGATAATATATCGCCACTTAGAGCTAATGCCGAAGACCTTTTTTTTCACAATTTCCTTGTTTAAATCGCTTTGCCTGCCTGGCACTCAAAGGGACCGGCGATGGGCACCAGTTACTCATTTTGAGTGCAAGAATTGACAGCGAGTCCATGCAGCAGTCGGTATAGCTCCAATGCAAGCGCTCCGGTGCATTGAGAGAGATTACAGATCACATGAAATTGCTGTACTGCTTGTTTATATAAACAAAAAATGTCTATCAAAATTTGGATGGCCTATTCTACATTGGAAAAATCTCCAGCATGACCAACGCACAAAAAAGTTCAAACTTTACTTTATACATTTTTATTGCGATTGTTTATGTTTATCATGACGTTTTACCAAGGAGTCTCTATAAGGAAAAAAAGAGTAATAAGTAACTTAAGGTTCCAATTAATTTGCTCTAAATTCGCAAAGAATTATTTACTGTTCCTGTCATAACATCAAAAAAACAAATTGTAGCCCTTGAACTGTCTGTGCACGTACCACCGTTTGAGAACTACTGATCGGTTACAATATCAGTATCACATTGGAAGCCGATAAGACAGAGAGACAAGATAAAGTGATAGTTCGCTAGAAAGCTAGCTTAAATAAATCGTTTGCTTGCTAATTAATTCTCTATTTAGCTCGCTAGCTAGATCTAAAGACAGTGAGCTAGATAAATGGGCAAATGATTTATAAAGGTCTCTAGCTACTTAGATAACTACGGTCGTTAGCTAACTAGCTAGCTAGCTTTCTACAGTGTATCCGGAATGTACTCACAGCGTTTTACTTTTTATACATGTTGTCATCTTGCAGCCTATATTAATCTCTTATCTCAAAGTTATACACAAAAAAAACCATTATGACAATGTAACAACATTTTTGTGACATTTTGGGGGGAGTTTATTAAAAATATAAACCATAAAATCCCATTTACATAAGTATTCATAGCGTATTCATGAGGTGATGCTCAAAATTAAAGTCAGGTGCATCTTTTTTCCACTGATCATAATGGGGCATTTTGTGTCGAATTTTGAGGTAAGAGATTAATTTAATAAAGTTTTTACAATGACATCAAGTACTGTATGAATGTGGAAAAAACTAAGTGTCATTATTTCTCACGTGTCAGATACACACATACACACAGACAAATGAGTTTCCAATTGTCTTTCTTAATCATGATTTCAGTCATCAATCTACATTTTTTTTCCAGAATCATCCAGCCCTTCTTTGAAGAACACTTTAGTGATGTTTTGGTATTTTTTTTCTTCTACCGCTGAACATGTTTCTTAGTACAATGAATGTTGGGAAACACCGCAAAGGGCAATGCATGTATGCGAGACGCCCGCAGCCATGAGCCAGCTAATCGAAAAACCATTATTTCAGAGACTAGACATACACACAGGCGCGCTTGCGCAGACACACACGCATGCATGAATTTGACATCCCAGAGCATTTACTCATCATCGTGGCAGACAGTCACCTCAGTCTCGCCTCTCATGGCAGACTGTGAGTCAAACAGTCCAGTGTTAACTGTGTCGAAAAACGTGTCAAATGTGCCTTCACACACACTTTGTCTCCACCCGAAGCTTTCACATGTGAGATGCAAAGTCCTACCTTGAATATGGCAGCCGTGTACAGCTTGTAACAAGCTCTCATGCCGCATCAGCATACCCCAGACATGCGCTTACCTGCCCCACTGCGCAACACCCCTTGGTGCACACCACCCAACATCATCTCCTCACCCAATATTATCATTAGCATTATTATGATTAGTGAAGCTTGATGTTTAGTGACAGGGTTGTGTTAAAAGTCAACAAGATCTGTTGACAAAGCAAAGCAGACATTCACTTCATTTAGACGCGATAGGGGCAAGTTAAGTCAACGCAGAGTCTTAAATAAATAGATTGACGGAACGGGTACAGCTATTTGTGATAAAACGAAAGTAGTTGTCAGGGGAGCTCTGACAAAATAGTGAAAATAAAAAGCTTAAATTATGCATATCCTCCTCATAGCTGGCCTATTCATTTGTGTCCATTATTGTGTCCATTTTGTCTCAGAAAGAGAGCAAAGTTAACACATTGGAAAGGCCAGAATGTCCTCCACTGAGCACACTAGTGACCAGGACTTAGTAGGGTAGCTAGCTCCAGAGAGACAAATAATATAGACCAAAAACAAATGTCCACTCCAGTGGACACAAATGAATAGGCACAGTTATAGCTAACATTCAATTAAATACAACATTTAATCATTTAAAAGGGACAATGTGTAAGATTTAGACCGTTTTACATTACAGACAGCAGGAGGTACTGCATTTACCGTTGTCCGTAGCTTCAGCAGACATGGCAGAATCCGGAGGAGTGCCACCCTCCATGTAATATAATTTCATAACTAGACCTATGATTACATTTAAAACGTACTGTTGGTCGTTAAGAACACATTTATTTGCAAGTTTTTAAAATGTATAATCGTTTAATTTCTTCCTTTTTTAATGAAAAGCGGTCTAAATCTTACACATTGTCCCTTTAAGGCATTTTATTATGCATACATTGTAAATGAAGATGGCCTCAGTCATTTTATTTTACTTTTTAAAGGCAAGAAAGAGCTGCCAAAGTGCTGTTTGTTGTGAAGCGAGTTGAGTCTGCTGCCACCATACAGTTTTCTTATCCCACAATTTTACTCTCAAGTCAGAGGGGAAAAAAAGTAAGCATGAATCTCGAGATACTGCTGTACTTGACACTTCCGCATTACATAGTAGTTGCTAAAAAAGCTAACTATACTGACGAGGCACAATTTTTGCACAAGTATGCGCATTCTCAGTCATGAATTCCAGCACGCAACTTTGGCTCAGCTGCTCCCACACCCATGCATTGACAATGAATACCTGAAAGCTGCGAGCAGCCTAACGCTGCTGCCGGATGGAGCTCACTTGCAACAATGTGAAGGTCCTGCAAGCCGCGCAAGGCCCGGGCTGAAGAGCGCCGTGGTCCATCGCTGCCTTGTCCTTGTGTCCTAACTCCCCCTGTGTTTTGTTAAAAAAAAAAAAAAAATCTTCCACTCCTAGTTTGTGTGGAGAAACCAACAAATAAAAAGGTTAGTGAGTCAGAATGCTGATGTTTTGGCTGCATCTGTCTCTCCTCAATTCTCCTCCGTTCCTCTCTAACTTTCTGCCACTGTTGGCTTATTACTCGCTCTTATTTTCTCTCACTCTCCTCCTCCCTTCCCTCACCCTGCCTCCAACTTGAAACAGTCTGGCTTGCAGCTGAGCACCTGCCCGAACTGGCAGCGACTGAGAGAAAAGCAGACAGCGAATGAGGTTACTGACCTTAGCGACCTTCGCGCACAATTTTCATCCAGACTGTTGTGTTATGGGACAGTGGTTCGTGAAGGCACTTCAGAGGGTACATGAGATGTTAACTGTGTTTCTACAGGTATCAGTAAACATAGTTTAATGCCGTGACAGGAACATCACATTATTCTTTTCAAATTATGAGCCAATTAATTGGAGCAATTTATTGATAAATTACTGGTTATAGGGACTCATTTGCAGAAAGTTGTAGCATTTTTTTCCCCATCAGATGAGCCAGGAAGTAACGAATTCTTTTACACAATATATCTGGTAGAGTTGCTCAATAAAATACACTAAAAAATACCACCACAACTGTTTTTTTTTGTTTTTCACCAGCCACAGAGCGCAATTGCCTGAATCATATTTCAGTGAAAAGAAAAAAATGTATGCTTTGGAACTCAAAATGGTTGTATTATTATTTTTGATTTATATTAAAAATAAGCATTTTTGATTTAAAAATAGCAAAAGGTACACGGTTTCTTTTTAATTTCAGAGAAAATGAATTTGAACATGACGTGACTTGACTAAATAGTTTTAGTGACTGATTTGCATATTGTTGTGTTGCTTTTTTAAAATAATTTTTACACGTGCATTATGCAGTGATGCAATTTGGTGAGGGGCACAGCTGAAAAAATATTCCCCAGGGTATATTGCTTCAAAAAAGGTTGCGAACCGCTGTAAAGCAAAGCTCCTTTTTATACATTTGACCCTGTGAGCAAAAATATTGGAACACGTAACTGATGGGTGTGTCTTATTGCTAATATGTTGTCTTTTAGAGTGGTTGGTTGCTTGAACCGCAGATGGTTCCTTGTGTTTTTTGTTTCATTTCACTGCATGTATCAACTGATTCAAACATTCTATATCCTCACTGATACCAAACTGTACTATGCTGCTCAATTATTATAATCTGAAGGCAAATCGTAAACATGTTAAAACATAGCAGAAAACGCATACTTGAGTGACATTTTATTTCAATACCTCAAACTTGGCTGAGACTCAATTGATTCATGTAGCATATAGAGAAACCCTTCAGTGGTAAGCAGTGACACCGCCCTCTATTGGTCTAAGTGAATATAACACAAATTTGATATTTACCGTCCAACTAAACATTAAACATGTAATTATTAGAACTGAGTACAGTACTTAGATTAATTATAAAACACCAGGGGAAACACCAGATGAGATAACCAAACACATGTAGACAAATAATAGAATACTATATATATATATATATATATATATATATATATACACGCACGCGATGCCATTCATGACACAAATGATTTACACACAACTTTTATTTGCCATTTTAATCTGTTGCGACACCAGGTTATTATTTTCCAATTGTTAGCAGTTATTACAGTGAACTGTATATTATAAAGAAAAAAAAACTGGCATATGCATGTTCTATTTGGGGCTCCATAAACATCTCAATAAATCAGTGTAACTTGATAACACATTTGACTTGCAAAATATTTCCAAACAAAGGTAATAATATGTCATCCATCATTGACCAGCAATGTTTGAATTTTTGTTGACATGACTTCTTTACTACCCCTTTACACTGTCCGCATTTGGTCTTCACTCTGATTTTTATCCTTGCCTCACTTTCTCAATTATAACGGTCACAGAAAAACAACCACCACCAACTTTGGGAATCCTGAAGAAGAGATTTTTTTTTTTTTTACTACACCAACCAGTCACAACATCCACTTTTAACTGTACATACTGAGAGGTACTGGTGTAAAAATACAGAGAGCTGAGCCTAATACGTTTGACTCTGTATTATTATCAAAATTAGCGATGACTCTCAAGCTAGCAGTGCTCATGTTATGGCTCCTTGGTGTATATAAGCTGGAATATAAAGTGCGCTAGGGTACCCAAGGGCCATATGCGGCCTTTAATGGCATGCGAAGGCCAACTTAAAGAAACAATTTTTTGTGTTTTGCACACACGTAAAACTTCTTCTGAGCTCCATTCAAAATGTTGGAATTCAAAAGAATAATAATAAAAGAACAACAATGAAAAAAAATTAGTCATGAATTGTCGATGCTCAGAACATTTTTTTTCACCTGAGATTAGATTTGCTTGTAGAAGGGCAGCAGAGGCAACCAAGTGGCACTTGGAAACGGTTAAAGCACTCAACATGATGGCACAAGTCAGTAAAATATGAACGGTAGATATGAAAAGTCTACACACCCTCTTCTCAAATGTTTGGTTTTTGTGACAGAAAAAAAAAAAAAAAAAAAAAAGAGTCCGACATAATATTTCAAAACGTCTTCCACAAATGTGACCTATACCACCCATCCATCAATTTTCTATAGCTGCTTATCCTCACAAAGGTTGGACACTGGTTGCCAGCCAATTGCAGGGCACGCCGGGACGAATGATCATTCACGCACCAAACCACACTTAAGGACAATTTAGTGTGTTTAATACACCTGCCGTGCATTTTTTTGGAATGTGGGAGGAAGCTGGAGTGCCCGGAGAGAACCCAGGCTGGCTCAGCGTGAGCATGCAAGCTCTCGACAGGAAGGAGCTAGCTGGAATTCAACTCGGGTCCCTTAACTGTGAGGCGGACGTGCTCACCGCTCCTCCACTGAGCCGCCTACCTATAACATATAAATCTTCACTTCAAAACAAACTTTAGGAGGTGAACTAAAATTAAAGAGAGTTGCACAAGTGTGCACATCCTCTCGTTACTGGCAAATGTGGCTGTTCAAAATTCAAAAATCACATTCAAAGCCAGGTTAAATGGGAGTCTGCAAACATTTGCCGCTATTTAATGTGCCTGTGGCCCCAAAGAACAATGCTGCCATCACTCAGTGTATTTTAAGGGCGTGGAGACTCTGCATATCCACTAACGCGCCGGTTCACATTTGCTAAATGAATGCACAATGGTTGTTTCAGGTTACGGAGACAAAAAAAAGGTGCATCATCATGTGATTTGCTCCTAATATCTGTTGACAATGACAAGCAGCAGATCAACGATAAACAAAATGATTCATTTGGTACCATTAAGAAAACAACATGCAAGTCTGCATGGAAGCATCTGCCCATGTCAGGTGCACAAAAAGACTTCCATCAACATTTTATTGATACACTTCAATAAATATGAATACTGTAAAAAAGTTCATTTATCAGTAGTTGGTTTTGGATTTTAGACATTTTAGTCATATGGGGAAATGGTTTTTAGAACGCCAAGTCCTACCTACTTTCTTGAGTGTCTGAATTTGCTAGCTGTAAACTACAAATCAATAAAAAACCACTGCGTTGATTATAATTTCACTTTTGCATTGAATGACTAAAATAATGACATTTATTGAGATGCACCTGTTTATACTAGTCACTATTAACCAAAAGTTAGGGAAGCTCGATTTTGCTGAGAAAAAAAAAAAAAAAAAAAAAAAAAAAAAAATTAGATTAATTTCATCTTGACCTTTTGTGAACTTTTAAAGACGTTTTCAGTTTTCCACTACATTTGCACAACTCGCTAGTTCCAACCAAAATCCGAACGGCCTAAATCACCCCTTGAAAACGCGGTTAGCAAAATTGCGTTCCTGATATTTATCATGTTAACATTTTGAATTTCTCTTGTTCAGCATTTGTGCAAAAAAATTTAAAAAAAGCTACACATTTACAGTTAAAAGTTTCATAATAGGTCAAATAAAGTCACCTGTAAAAGTTATTGTGCATTTTACCCAAAACACAATTTCCGCTGAGGGATTGTGAGTGGTGAGTATAATATCTGAAGGCCAACAGAAGATTTGATGCACAAGTGAAGAAAAACTCACAGTGATAGTAAATCAGTGACTAAAGGCGTGGATCATTTGTAGCACTGTTGACTTACGTGTTGATTATTTGTGTCTCCATCCCTAGTGCATGGCCGTAAAGCATGTGTGCTGCCGATCACCATACGTGAGCTCGCTCAATACATTTTCTGGAGTGATCTGGCCGTATCGGAAGCGGATCATTGGTTCTTATATGAGTGTTCTGACCTGTCGCAGTCAATAATGTGCATATGTGTGCGTTAGCACCAAGGCTCACGCTGCGATCGGCCCCGTGCCAAACTGTCCGCTCGCTGCCAGGCGCTCTTCATTAAAGCGAGGCCTTCGCTGCAGCGCTTCTGCACTGCCAGCTCGCACACCTCTTTGTGCGGGAGCGCCACCTGTGGATAGAGACGGCGCCACAAAAAATGGACTAAACTATACAAAAGCATTATTAAGCATGAACACAGATTAAAATGACCTTGTAGACAAGGGGTACAAACTAGCCCACAAAAAAGGTCATACCCACATCATAGACTGCACAGAGCGCATGCCGATTATGGTGAAAAAGAAGGCGTTCGCTCGTAGGGAAACACTTTGATATTTTTAAGAAATGAGATTGCCAAAACAGACGCCTTTGCAAATGCCGGGTGAAATATGACAGGAACCTGACGATTTTTCAACACGGCTCAGCGCCAACAAACATCAACAATAATGACTGATGCTCGAGGTAGAGAAAAACCAAAAAGGTATTGCTGCCTTCTTTATTCAAAAACTTGATCATAAATCTCCTTGTGCTCAAAGAATCACATTACTTTTAATTGCGTACGTGCATTGTGTGTAAGCTTAATACTTGCCAAACTGCCACTGTGATGGCAAATGAGATTCAAGCGCATACAAAATCCACAACAACTGAACTTCGAGGCAGACATGCTGACCGCTCATTCATGTTGCTTTGTTTATTTAAAAAAATAAAGACAAGCAAACGCTCGTTCTTACACACCTGGAAGATGTTCCTCCAAGCGCTGCCCAACACCTCCAGCAGTCTGTTTCTTTCCTCACACCCGCTGAAATACAAAATCCACGGAGGAAGGAAACGATCGCGATCCGCAGCAAACTCCTACCCGTAAAACAAGCAAAAAAATGATAAGAGAATGAAAATTCAAGATATTTGATACACAGTGATAAAAGTTCAAGTTCACTCACAATGACACAGTACTCTACATTGGCCTCGAGACTGACGGCCTCAACATCGCAGATGTCGGCGCTGCCCAGCGAGCGGAAGAAGCTCGTCTGGCAGTCCTGATGGCAAGTCAGCAGCCTGCTGTCCGTCACAACCAGACAACATGGGATACATGGGGTAGGGGCAGCGCCATGCGGGATGACCTGAACGAGAACGACCGGCAAATAAATCTTTATAGCACTCGGGCTCCAGTACAGCAAAGCCCAGCCTCATCGTGTTTCACTATGGACAAGCACACATATTTGTTTGTTTGTTTTTTTTCTTTTATAATCACTCTGAAAGCTCAAGATGCCACAAAATTCTTGTATACATTGCAAAGTAACACAGTTATCATGTTAAGGAAGTAAGGCTAAAAATTTCTGCAAATAAATAACGGTGTTTTTTTTTGTTTTTTGTTTTAAATTACGAGAGGTGATATTAACTGATCTTGGATACTCAGCATTTGTGGGACGTTTCGATCCCACAGTTTGAAAAGTCCTGACTCATTTGAAAATTGCCACGGTAACTATAAATAAGATTATTATCTGGAAAAATTAGGGAGGTTTACTGAAAACTGCATCCTTTTTTAACAAAAGAAAAAAGCAATATTAATCAACAACTGTTAACTTTTTTTACAGTATTTATACAGGGTTAGGGTTCTTCATTTAACTGGAATTACACTACACATAGCAAAATCTAAGTTTTTTCCCTGGGGGGCATCACCTTGCAAAAAAGAGTTCCTTTTTCCCATTTAAGACACATTCAGAAAAATCATCATCAGACGTAGAAGGCAAAATGTTTGGTTGAGTTAAAACAACCACAAAAAAGCAGTCCTTACTCCTTTGGAGACAGCCTGACAGAGTAGCTGCATCCAGTCAGCCATGTCCTGTTCGTCGTTGGCACTGAGTTCCAGCGGTGGGCGCTCAGTCAGGATGACTTGAAAGGCATGAGGGTGCTCTGTGCTGTTTGAACGACGACACCCTCCACAATGTCCTCCTCTGATATAAAAAAGTAGGAACATGGGATATGTGGCTAGTGAGCTGGCACCATCTCCCACCTTTGCAATTCCGTAAATACAAAAAATAGATTAAAAGTTACCCCATAGTTACTGAGAGCACAGGCGTCACATCAGTCCTTGCAGCATAGAGGTGCAGGATTCCATTACTAGAATAAAAAAAGAGGAATTTATTAAAAGAAACCAGAAAATTCCACAGAAATATTAGAACGATGCAAGTACCTTGGTTAAAAATTGCCTAAGTCATTTTTTTGCTGTGAGAGGACCACTACAGAGGAAATTTTACCTGGCCAAATAACATATGGACATCCATGCCTTAATACACTTTCATTTTGAAGTAAATCCTACCGGCGTGTCGCAGCATAATGGCGGACTTGACTCAGATGCTGTATAGGATGAAATGAAATCTCTGTATGACTTCTTTTCTTTCACCTGTGAAGCCCTTTGAGACTTCGGTGATTCACGGCTATATAAATTGAGTTGATTTGAATTATGCTGACATTGCATTATACGGGGCTTGTTGCCAGTGATTAGAGGTGGCTCCAACAATACAGGCTAGCAGCACTTAGATGCTGATGGAGTTAGCACTCAAAAGTGAATTATTTTTCAAAAATCGTATAATAGACATTAGTCACTCAAGTGACACAGTTATGAGGAGATATTTGTCTAAATTCTGTCAAATGTTTATTGAGAGTAATTGAGTCTACTGCTCTGCACAGTTTAAGTTTAAAATAAATGTTCTTTATTTGTATCTGAATACCAGATTATTCCATTGTATTGTTGTAGGATACCCAAAAACCAGTATACAACATTCAATAGCTGCAGCCAAACTCTATGTGCTGCATATTACTACGCAAAGAAAACACTAGATTTGTATACCAACCTGAGAACGAGGTAGCAGCTTTTCCATAATTCCTTGCCCAGGTATGTGGAGCCAGCCCGATACTGCATCAGCCCTTCCTTAGCACTGGAAGGTAACTTCAAGTTTGGCAAGGTCGTATCCGTAGGATCCTCCCAGTGGACCAATGAATATAGATTTATTGAAACTTCAGAAACCTGGAAGAAGTGAAGAAGTGCTTTTTCAAGGGTTCTAAATATATGAGTGATTCCAAACCACTGCCTCAAAATGATTCACTACAATTTCAGGCAGAAAACGTAAATTTCCGTCCATCCATTTTCTTCTGCACCGCCGAAAACTGATCATCAAACTGCGGCAAAGGGTGTCCTGGTGCCAAGTGCACATATGGACACCCTCATGCTTGAACGTGGTATTCGTCTAATAACAACACCGCTCGGATTCAAATCGGAGGCGCCATTCCCCTCCAGGTCTCACTGGTTTCACTGTGATTGCCCACATGAGCATAGAAGTCTCCCAGCAGAGCGAGGGAGTCCCCAGAGGGTGCACTCTCCAGCTCACTCTCCAAGGACTCCAGAAAGGGTGGGTACTCTGAGCTGCTGTTTGGTGCATAGAAACAAACGACAGTCAGGAGCTGTCCCCCCCCACTCGAAGGCGGAGGGAGGCCACTCTCTCGTCCACCGGGGCCCACTTCAACGTACAGGTGCCGAGCCGAGGGGCAATAGGTATGCCCGCACCTGCTCTGCACCTCTCACCGTGGGCAACTTCAGAGTGGAATAAAGTCCAACCCTTCTCGAGAGAATTGGTGCGAGTCCGTATGTGGCTAGTTAGAACTTCTTGACCTTGCACACAGAGGAGAAAATTTACTAATTGTAGAATATGCACTCTGAGTATCCACTTGATGCTATTTATGCAAGTGTCAATAGGTTTTTGTTGAGTTACATTGAATTGATAAGGTAAATGGTAAAACAAAGTGAGGTCACATCATTATGATTCTAGGATGAAACCTTTTTGTCTTCTGGGGTGCCGTGAAAATTGCTATAGAGAAATATGCGCCTTGGCTCAAAAGATGGAAAAAAAATCATTCTTAAACGAGAGGCCAACGGCCCTTTCACATGTCTTTACCTCACAGTGAGATTCCTGCGATACGAATTTGGTGAGAGCAAGTTTTTCCATGGTGGCGTCAGTTAGGACGGAAGGGTACGGAGGCTCACGACAACCCTTCACCATGGCCGTCTTAAGAACTGACAAGAACCATCTGGGGGCAAAAGATGATGACGATACTGTGAGCAATCTGCATCGTCAAAACTAAAGACATGAAAAGTTGGGAGGCACAGACGCAGACTCACAGGGTCAAGGAGGCATCAGCTGTGTCTAACAGGAACTTCCTTCTTCTATTGGTGCAAACTATGCTTACTGTCTGTTGATCAAGGCCCACCTTGAAACATAACACGTTTTCAACAAAAGCAACACTACAGCAGGGATATACAATAGATACGATAATGGAAACGTAGCTGTTCAGATAGCAAGTGAGTTACCTATCTACCTAGCTAGCTATTTAGCTAGATCTAACAAGCTAAATAACTATCTAGCTACATCCGCCTGACTAGCTGGCAAATTAAGAAACGTAACTCTTTCGCATTCGCAAGCTTCATCAGATTTTGTTGCAAGCTAGTTCTAGCTGTCTAGTTAATTAAACAGAGACCATATTATTGTGCAGAAAACATTTGCATCGATTTTCCCTTTAAAATGATAAACACATTCCAGAATGATCTTACTGAGATATAGTCAAGTTCATTGTAAGAAACTGCATCTTCCACAGTGTAAGGCTTCTCTGCTGCACCTGCGCAGAATAATGAAAAGTTTCACTCCAACTCAAACACAAAACAGTAAACGTTATAAGTATTGGTACAAAGTGCGTTGTTTCCTTGCCGACTCTGACCTTTCCTCAGCAGGTAGATGTAACAGTCAGTCAGCAGTAGGTAAAGAGGCTGCAGGTCCCCTTCCATATGGCCTGTACTCATCCTTACCATCTAAAAAACACATAATGGAAGGATACACTGGCCTGTGTCATATGACATCAAATTTTGGAGTTGTGTTACTTGAGCATTTCTTTGATTTGGTATTCAATGAAAATTAGTGAACCAAGAGCATCTCTGACTGAAACCACTGGATAGTAGCAGCACACTAACAACCAGGTATGATCAAATTCAGTTTTGTTCCATTACAGAGGAAGGACAATATGTTGGCAGAGATAGTGAATGAATTTGCTAACTGCAAATTACTAGATGCTGACATGGGAATGGATTTTCACTCGTGCCCAATCTCGCTCCCATAGGAAGGAAGAAAAAAAATGGCCCTTTATGGGGTTTTTTTTTCATTTAATCCTGTTTCTTCCCAACGTACTCTGGTTCAAAATGATTCCCATTGCCATACTCATTTCATTTTGAAAGTCAGTTGCATTAAAAAATAAAAAATACAAAAACCTGAGTTTATTTCACACTGAGTAAGCCCACCTTAACCAAGGTTAAAGGTAAAAGTGACCCACATTCCACAGGAATGCCGTGAGATTCCTGAAAAAAATTAGTCAGCCTCTCAAACAGACCTCACAAAAAGAATGAAGGGCAATATACGTAGATCGGGCAGATCAGTTTTGTGCTCACATTTGGAGAGGAACTGTTTTTATATAGTACAAGTAAGCTTTGAAGTGCAATTTAAAAAAAGAAGGGGGTTGCTTTTTGGGAGACTAGAATGGATTAATTGCATTCCCCCATTTCAACGGGGAAAGATGTTTTGGTATATGAGTATTTTGCAATTCAAACATAGTCAGGGAACTTTGATCTCAAAGCATCACAATGTAAAATCAAAGAAGATGATCACCCTGAAGAGTTGCTCCTCATTCTCTCTGAACACATGGATCATGAGGAGTAGTAAGTGATTGTTGTCCACCCTAAAAGACAGAACGTGGACATGAAATGTATGTCATTAGGAAAAGCAGCAAAAACAATCCTACCCTTACTTAAATTCAGCAGGATGAGAAATCTCAGAAGGACTCAGATTCTCCTCTTGCATGGTCGTCGTTTCACACCCGTTCATGCCACATTCCTCCTTGTTCTTCACATTGGGTTCTCGTCCCGCTGGTGCTTTTGCCTCTCCTTGATCTTCATGGCCACTTGAAAGTACCTGCGACTGGCAATGCTCTGTAGAGTCATTGTGGCTACCACCTGAGGGAGCAGAGTCTGAACCGTCGGGGGTAAGGCAGAGTACGTTTTGAGCGGCCTGCAGGACGTGTGGGCTCGAGTCCGGGTCAGGAGGCTCGCCCCCAGAGTCCTCTCGAAAGGGCTGCTGCGCTGAAGGCTCGGAACACTCCTCATACCCGGGCGGGTCCAAGACCGCCTCGTTGAGTCTGTCCATGACATCCCGGAGAGGTTGGCCAACATTGTCCATGGATGTGTCTATCATCTCAGGAAGTCTTAGGAGGGATTCAACATCATGCTCTTCGCATTTCTCCACTACCTCCGTGCCTGCCTCGTCGAGGTGGATGACAGTACGGTTCAAAGAATCTGAATCATCCACGTTAGGTGAGCCGCTGTCCATTTCTATGTGATCAGATGATAAGGAGTTGTGGATGCTGCTGATGGAATCTGTGGAGCTCTTCCCACGTCGTTTTTTGCTCGCTTTTCTTCGTCTTGCCATCCTGGATGTCAAGAGGAATAAGATCTTTACTAGTACATATCTTTTGTGTGCAATACGTTGTAATTGAATCATTACAGGTACGTAACTCAGTCACTGTCAAAGCAGTTCCTTTTCAATTATTTTGAAGACTCACAGCATATTGAGTTCTGAGACAATATCGACCTGTGACACCCAGCTTATTCGTTTGTGTCCACTGTCATGTCCACTTTGTCTCAGCAAGACAGAAAAGTGAATTGCATTCCACACAAATACTGTTCATTAGATATGATTGGAAAGACCATATTGCCCTGTGATGAGCATACCAAGCCTTAGTAGGGTACCTTGAATGAGTCAAAAAATACAGTCCAAAAACAAATGTCCACTACAGTGGATATAAATAAATAGGGAGGGTCTCAGAAGATTAAAATACCAAACAGTTAAGAGGAGTCTGTTCTTTCACTAGGGAAAAAAGGGTCTAGCTTTTTTTTAATGCTTTAGTAATCAGCAGTAGAACAAGTTTCACCAAAACCCTAGTTTCTGACCAAAAAGCATATAAAATTCACCTTTTGTGATAATAAATCCAACTATCCATTTTTCTTGTATCCTCACTAGGGTCATTAGATTGGTGCCTATCCCAGCTGTCTTCTAGCAGTAGGCGGGGGACACGCTGGGCTGGTTACAAACCAATTGCAGGGCAGTGAATATACATTTTGAGCAGAATTGTGACTTTGATGCTAAAATTTTATGCTTTTGCACCACTACATCTACTGGCATCTTATTACATTTTTGGTGAGGCATGAATTTCACAGACAAATTGGAGGCCGAGGCAAAAAAAAAAAAAAAAAGACAGCTGTATAGTGGCTAACTGCTATCAAAATTAAAATCAGAGGAAGCAAATATTTTAAGTAATTAGTAGTAATAGTTATTACTAGTATTTCCCTACAATTAGGCAAAATGTTGATATTGAAACTGTAGACCAACGAATCTCAAATGGCGGTGTGAATACCCTTTGGGATACATGAAGGCACTCAAGGATGTGTGTAAGATTTTAGACATACTTTTTAAGGAAAACAACCCAGTAGAATGTAACACATTTGACACTACTATACTGTCTTTTGATGTTGGTACTTGAAAACAGCAAGTATTTTTGAGGTGATACTCAAAAATGGAAAAAAAATAAATAAATCAGTATACTATTTTACCGAATGACTTCCAGCTTGTTGTAGGCCCTCTCTGTGTCGTCTCCAACGCAAGTGATGTGACCGCCGGCCACATGGAGCGGCGTGACGTCCGCTGAGGTGGTGTTGTCCGAGTCATGATTGAAAGGGTTCTGTCTGGACGTGGGACTGGGCGGCGAGTGATGAGCATCCACCTTTGCCTTGCCGTTACCGGCAGACGAGATCGCCGAGTCGCTGATGACAGTCAGAGGATCAGAACCGCTGGACCTCGGGCAGCTGGCCTGGTCGGTCAGGTCGCCTTCTTTATGGACAGCGACACCATGACAGTTAGGAAACATCTTACACGTTTGCTTTCGGGGTTGTGGAAATACACATTTTTCAGAAGATTACTTGTTAATCATAAACGTAGCCAAATAACAATATAGTACCACTAAGAATAATTGATTATACTGTCAATGTAAAAAAAAAAAAAAAAAAAAAAAAATCATTTGGAGGTGCATTTCTACAAAATCAATGTGTATTTCTACATCTCCACTCAACACACGATACATGAGTTAGTGCTTGCGGCATTCTTGATGTTCACCAGCGGGGTCCCAAACGTTAGAGAGGAAGACATCAAGTAGTAGACAGAAAGTGGCGCCGGCCTAGTCTGAGCAATTCTTTACAAAGACGAGAAAATTCACAGTGATGACAATGATGCCCCACATATTCGCATTTTAGCATTCGCTGAATTGCGTTGAGGAGCTTCAATTCGCCAAATGTAGACATTTGCCGCTATTTAGCGGCATTTATAGACAAACTCAAGTTTAACCTTATAGATTGAGGCTAAGTTGTAAAGAAAATGGATGGATCAACTTTAGTTGATCACAATTGCTGATTAGATTCTAGGCCAGTGCCAGATACTGTATCACACACCAAAAAAGAGGTGAACAAGAGACAGACTGGACAGGATGAAAACAGTGACAACAGCTGTACTTGTCTCACTGTGCTAAAGAAAAAGGATCAGGATGACATCCCGTGCATACAATGACAGACATTAGCTAGGCAAGTGACTTGATGCAATGAATGGTTAAAAAAGAAAAAAAAAAACGGAGGTCAATACTAATGCCTGCTCATATGTTCAAAGGTGAAGAAAGGTACAGTGGTGCCAAGAGATGAGTCACATTTTTTCTGGGACTACGCTCATAACTCCAACTCACATCACAGATTATCTTTCCTCACAGAAATAAACAGAAATGCCATTAAAACAAAAAACGTTCATTACAGGAATACATATTGTGCAAGGACATATGGTAGAGTTTGTTTGGACAAGCAAATACAAGTTATGACCTAAAACTGATCGAGACATTGAGCAACACCAAAATTGTGTTTTGCCATAACTGTGCAAACACTGCGCTAACTTGCAATTTTTATGAAAGGATTTAGCTGTAGTTACGCTTAAGGCCATTAGCAAGCCATGTCAGGTGATTAAACACACTCACTCACGATTGAAAGTTCCTTCACACAAATTCCACAAGAATAAGAAAAACGGTTTTCCCCAAGAAGACACAATATCATGGTAAAGCCGTGCACACGTCATACATTCAGCAAACAGTGGAATGACAAAGAAAATAGAAAGATGCATGGATTGGCAGGTTTAACCGATGAAAGGTTTAACCAATGTCCCACCTTCCCAGTCTGCACTTGGCATTGCCTGCAACACGGGGAAGATGTCACCAAAATCATAATCTATAAAAAGGAGGGATAACATGAAAATTAGAGAGAGCTTTAGACCAGTGGTTCTCAAATGGTGGCACATGAAAGAGTTTTAACGGAGTTTCTGAAGGTATTCATATAAGCAAATCTATTTTAATGCCCTGGGAGGAACAGTAGTTTTCTTTTCAAATTAAGAGCAAATGAAAAGGAACACCAGCAACTTATTACTGAATTGCGCTTTAGTGATTTCTTTGCATAACGCCTTCATTTTATTAAGTTTTGTATGGATGTGCATTGTTGATGGAAAGCAGATGAGCCAAAAATCAAACAGATGATCTTACACATTCGCTTTTCTGGAATAGCTGAAGGTAAACACTACAAATCTAGTTCCAAAGTTTGGTAACTCAGACATGGATGGCACAGCAATTTGTTTTCACTTTCAACCTGTTCTCTTCTCTTTTAGATGGAATCACTTTGTTCCATCTAAAAATGCTTTGCAGTGGTTAGGTTCTGGACTGAAAAAGGTGTTTCACAGGGGGTGCGTCATAAAAAAAAAAAAAAAGGAGAACCACTGGTTTAGACACATTGAAAATGATATGAATTACTGCATGCAAAAAAAGTGAATCAATGGAGGGAGAATAGAAATAGAAAAATGTAAACTACAACTATAGAATTCCATAATGGGAACAACAGCGTTGTGCCCAGCCATGTTGTTTGGCACTTTCTCTTCACTTGCTGAGTCGTAACGCCGAATCTCCCAAAAAAATCCACATGACAATTTAACGGATAGCAAATGTTCAGCTCACCTTCACTTGAAGGGGCGATGGCGCTGTCATCCCACTCCAGGTTAGTGGACGTCAGGGAGGTGAAGGAGTGCAGGGACAGACTGTCGGAGCTGGGCAGCCTTTCCTCAAAGTCCAACAAGTTGTGCGGTTTGTAGTATTCTGGCATGTAAGCGGCCACGTCCAAATAGGGAACATCCTGGAGCATCAAATGGAGCGATTAGAAACGTGTTACGGGTTCATTTGACAGCGTGAAAGAGAGGCAGACCAGTTCCAGATCGAAACGGATGAACTCCAACCCAGCTACCAGTGTGAGGAAAAGCGTCAAGTGGTCATGACTGCATACCAGCGCGTTCCTACAACAACAAAGAAATACTGATTGTAGAGCTTAGCTTCCGTCACATTTAAATGCACTGTAATTTCTTCAGGCGTTTGTTGTCGCCAGGGATGTCCGATATCACCGATACCTTGAATTAAAGCCAGGTATCAGCCCGATATGACACTTGGTAACAATACTTACCCGTCCCTGGTAGTTGAAAATACAGGAGTAATAATGTGCGTGGCAATATCCGACATGTAATGCACTTATTTCAGTTGCAATATATAAAACATTTTAAAAGCCACTACAGTATGTTTTATACACTACAGTTTACGTCTACAACTTGTTTTGCGTTAAGATGTAATAAAATGTGCTTTAAAAGTCTAGTTTATTTTTTAATTATAAACTAAACTTTAAAAAGTTTAAAGCACGTGGGAGGGTGAAAACGACTGTTACATATGAGGGGAGAAATAAAACTGAATGGCAGTGAGTCTGAAAAAATTTGCCCAAAATGATCAGCTGTTAAAATGTAATGCAGTTGCAATGGCAACTTCAATCTGTGTAAAACACACCAAATGTTTTGAAAATGGGATGATGGGTCTCCTGAAAAATATATTTTTGGTGTTTTATGCTTGCGATATTGCCATGGAAAATCTGGTCCCAAAATTCCTTCAGATTAGAGTAAATCAGAAAAGGCCGAAATTGCACTAATCTACATAAAGATAACTAAGAGATTTAAAAAAATGCCTTTTCAAATGCAGCAATTCATTACACACTATTGGAGCAAGAAAAGAAAAAAAAAAAAGGCACGGCACAAAATCCCTTGGATGACTTAATGTCCTGAGACCCATTTATTCACTTGTGTCCACTGCTATGTTCACTTTGTCTCAACAGGACAGCAAAGTTAATTGTATCCCACCAAGATACAGTAAGGTAGCTCCCATGAGTAAAAAGATGGAGATCAAAAACAAATGTCCACGACAGTGGCCAGAAATGAAAAGCCTCGGGCTCAGGAAGTTGAGTTAAGTTTGAATTACTTACTTGTAGTAGTACTTCTGCAGCAGTCCTTGGTTCTCTTGAAAGAGGCGTAAGTAGCTTTCTAAAGAGCTCTCACTCAACGCCAGGTATAACCACGCACGACCTAGTAGCACAATAAGTAAGTATTGCTTTTTGCACACGGTGCAAGAGTGTCAGAATACACGTAAGACTCACCTCGACCCAGGTTAGTGGCGATGTGCTGAAGCTCGTCGATCTGGCGGACAGCCTCTCTCCTTGTGAAGTGTAGGACGAGAACCCAGTAGCCCGACGATATATCTTGGAGCCTGCAGTGAGAAAACATTAAACTGTCTTGTGACATATTGGTGGAAAGGGATGGTTATGATGACATAACCTGACATTGTTGTAGAAATATGGCAACTTTCTTACCCGTACAGCAGTGCATGGTCTAGGTGCTCGCAGAGCCGCTGCAGAACTCGGTCATGGTTTCGGATAGCTGGGGTCTCATCTTCACAAGCTGCAAAGTAACTCTGCAACTGTACAAAGACAACATCACTAATGATGACTCTATTGAAAGTACATGAGTGTTGTTTGGAAGAATTCAAAACAAATCGAGTAAAAGAGGAAATATGATCTCAATTGTCAGGCAAAATTGTTTTTATATTTACTACAGTAGTGGTGTCTTGGCATGCTCCAATCACATGTTTGAAAATTGGATCGGAACAAATCATATGCAGCTGGTTGGACTGGAGAGGGCAAAGATCACGCTTTTAAGAGCATTTTACTTCAGTAAAAGGCCCAGCCTATTCATTTATGTCCACTTTAATGAACAATTGTTTTTCGTCTACAACTAATTGGAGCTACCCTGCTAAGTCCTAGTGTGCTTGGCTTTTCCAATCACCTTTGAAGTGTTTGGGTGGGATGCAATCCATTTTGCTTTCATCATGCTGAAAGAAAATGAGCACAAATGAATAGTTTGGGTCTCAGGAGGTTATTTTTTAAGGACTATAAAGCAATAAAATAATCCGAAGTACACAGAAAAACAAATGCTTTATGCTACACACAACACTGCAAAAAACTGGAAACAGCATGAGTAAACATAGAAGAATGGTAGCTAAAGTGAAGCTAGCCTTATATTTAAAAACAAAATAATATGAATTAAAAAAAAAAATCACTGCTTATACAAATTGCCATGTTTATGTTTTTGTTTTTTATGAAAATTTGAATTTTGAAAATCCTAAATACATTAGCAAGGTGTCAAATCAGGAGTCAGGTGACTCGGGAGCCAAAAATTGCGATTGGGACCTCCCTGAGATTTAGCAAATATTTTACGCAGTGATACAGTGACCAAAACTCAGCCAGACGATTAACTTGTTGACCGAACTCGTGTCAAAAACGGAAGAATTAGAGAAGTATTGGGGGCCTAATCAGTCTCTGAATTTGTTGTTTGCCAATCCCTGCTAATCCCTGACATTTATCCAACCTTGCTGATTGATTATGAATATGACAAGCTGCAAAGGAATTTAGAGCTAGGTAGTAAAAATTGACTATTTGGCCTCAAACCTACTAGAAAAAAGTAAAGAGAGGGCAAAATATATTTGACAGAATTGAAGATAACACGTGGAATGTCTGTCACACTCAGCAGTATTGACCTGCATCAATCATGTGTCTGAGCGAGATCAATAGATGAAAGTTCATGAACTTGTTCATGTTTTGAGCAAACATTAATTCAATGCAGTCGAGAGTATGTCTACCTGATGAACATTTTTGTGATTGAGTTCATTCTGGCGTTTGTGAACGGTTTTGGAACAACGGTTCATTTTTGTTCAGAAGAGTGCCATGTTTCTTGTATGAGGGAAAACACACTGTAACCCTGTGCTCTTATGAGAGGGGGAATTAGTGGCTTATTTGGTACCAAAGTCACATGACTGAACGCGACATTAAAATATAAAGCATGATGGCAGCTTGGAGTGAGTAAATTAGTATTGAAGGATACAAATAACTATGGTTAAAGGAGGCTAAGTGTGTCCCACATTACAAACAAAAAGCCATTGTTTCATCCAGCTCCCTCGACACAAATCATGAGTACAAGGAATAAACAGTACAATCATATATGTATATTCTATTTCAGTAGTAGTATGCCACCATTATGTTGGTAATTCTAAATAGGTCACACAGACTAAAGACCAATAACCACATTTGAGATTTTCACAAGTGATAAAAATGGGCTAAATCATGCTTTAAAAGTGTTAGTCCACTTGTTTAGCTATTTTCAGGAGTACAAATGTATTATGTATGAAGTGAATTTGATGACTAAATTATTTTATTACCTACAGTTAGCACTTTTACAAACATATTTTGCCACTTGCTGTCGATTGAAAAGGACATCACATGTGCAGAAAGCTCAGCTATTGGCCAATCACTGCTCATCTTGAGACCACAAGACCAAAAGCTAAGCCATGATTGGTTGTTACCGATCCTTAGTGCATGTGATGTCATTTTCAGTCAACAGCAAGAAGGGAAAATGTGTTTTGAAAGGCATTCTTTGCAAATAAAAAAAATATTTTGCCATCATAATAATTATGGATGAAAATTCTTAACTTTTTACAGCTGAAAATAACTAAATGAGTGGACTATTCCTTTAAATTCACAGCAGATTCATGATTTTTAAAGCAATTGTGTGTTTGTTTTGTTCATAGCATAAAGTTTGTTAGACATTCATCAGCATTAATATTTTCATACATTCTGCTTTAACAAAAGCAAACTTTAGCAATGTTTGCTTGTGTAGCTGTTGTGGTACATGTATAACACTGTTCAATCTAGTGGACTGGACGACTAGTTAATACATATAGCCATGTTCAATACCACCTTTTACCACCAGACTATGACCAAAATGAGTACAGTAGTCATCTCTTGTATAGACACAGATACCAAGTACAAATACCCTTATTACTATTGATACAAGTCCCCACCCCTCCAAAAAAAAAAAAAAAAAAGACCATTTTGAAGGAGCCGACTACAGCATTTTTGTAAAGGACAGTGTGATCGTTAAACTGTTCCAGAGAGGCTGGCACTATTATCGGCTGCCATCATGAGTAACAATACTTTGAAATAAGGCCATGCATTGATTGGCCTGCTACCAATACTTGGTATTAGTACTCGCCCAACCCTACTGATAAATATTGGCAAATATGAGTGCAAGTCAGGAAACGTAGAAAGTAATTATCTAAAAACACCTAAGGATGCAGCAGGTGTCCTTTGTAGTCCCATATTGCAGTGGTTCCGAATATTTTTGTGGGATTGGGCAAATACTTGTGCTGTATATATCAGGCCGATACCATTATTTCAAGGTACAGTATCTGTATTTGTGACGATGGCCAATGCAGGGATGGGCCTTTTTGTGAAGATTTTACAATCAGAAACTAAAGGCTTACATGCCACAAAGATGCCCATTCAAATTCCTTTACAGCAAGTACAGTATGTCTTTAAAAAAAAAATCTGAAAATGTAGCGTTGTGTAATCTTTAAGGGGAAATGCTGGAATGGGATATATAGGTCTTTCAAAGGTCTTCAAAATGCGACTTCAGAATTGAGTTTTCATACTGTACGATAGCGTGGTTTTGGACCTAACTTTTTAGCTTGCGTACCCCAAACGTTTTTGTTCTACACCCAAACTTTGTTGTTCTTCAACGAGTACCCTCTCACTCATACATGCTGATGATTCTCCAAAGGACGCAGCACAAATAATTATGAAGTGAAAAATAATTTTATTTCGATTCTTAATTGAAACATTTGAGGCCCCGTCAAACGTCACTCCAAAATAAAATTAAACAGCATGTTGAAAAATAATTTAAAATCATGCATAAATATAAGTGTTGTGACAGCGTAAATGTTGCGATGCTTTTTAGTTTCTTTGAATAAACGCACGCTTTTATTCTCATTTAGTCGTCTGAGCTCAGAGTCAATTTGGTTGACACACGGCTGTAGCGATTGTGCCACATTTTATTAATTTGAGAATTCTTATTGAAAGAGCGGTACGGCACCCCACAGTGTCTCGCTGCGCCCATCGTTATTAAGCCGGACGTGATTTGGAGCTATTGTAGAATTTGAAATGACAGGAAGTCGGCGATCGTAAACATTAGCCTAATGGTCCGGGATGGGCGCAACCCTGTTTGTTTCCCATGTTGCTGACCAAACATTGACGCGTGAAAATAAAAACGAAAGTGCGTCATGGGTTCTCACCTTCTTGACCGACAAGGAGATGTTTTCCAGAATACGGTCCTTGACTTTGAGTTGATCCATCGCGCGCGCTTCTCTTTGTTGACAGCGGCAGCAGACTGAAGCCTGTCAGCTGACTGTGGCTGGATCCTGCGCTGCTAGTTTTGCTAAAGCTAACAGCGCCGTAGCTCGCTAACTTTCCGGCTATACTTTAGCAAGGCATTTACAAAACGTGCAATAAACACATTCAGCTTTTGTCGGCTTCATTCAACACTTAGTCAACTCGACGAGTTTAAAGATAGTCGTAGGTAGTTAGCTAAATCAAAACAAAGTAGCCCAAAGCCAGCATGGATCATAATCATCAACTGTTTTACTACAATGACAGTGAATGCGACTTCTCAACATCTCTCACGCGGTTACTTTACGTACACACCCAAATAGTTATACTGTACACATCCTAGGCACGGGCGGCTAAGGCTAACTAATGCTAACTTCGTGCGCTACACTGCGACCCATCATGCGGCTCAAGAAACGCTACGTCACTGTAAAGGTCACAGCCCCCCTTAAAAAAAAAAAAGAAAAAAATGCGCTTCCAATCTTTAAGCATGTTTTCCTGAAGTCGTGTCCACTTACTGTCTCAGAATTAATACCAAATATTCACGCGATTGCGTTCTCATGCTTAAGGGGACAATCCATTTCTAAAAGTAACACGTTAAATATTTGGTCTCTGATTAGCAAATTACGCCTTATACACAGGCTGATATAATTACCAATCACAGATCGCTGTTTGTCATGTGACACTCACAAGCGAGCTATGATTGGCCAATACCTAAGCCTTCAGCACATTTGATTTCAAAAATTAAGTTAATCTTCTTCTCTGTTGTTCATGTGACGGCAGCTATGTTGGTCATTTCCTAAACCTTGCTGAAAATCCCTACTACGCCTTTAACCGATGGACATTCAAAAGTTTATAGAGGTCGAACGACCAGTGAAGGTTCTGATATATGACCCAATATTTCCACGCAATAACGATTTCCAAAATAATTGTGTAATCCTTCAAGAAGATTTCTTTGGAGGAGATCTATTTTGAGAGATCAATATACAAATGGGAGTTTAAAAGGGTCTTCGAACCAAAATAATTTTGCTGTAATATTTTTATACAACCTTTTGGTCTAATCACAGTCTTATGATTAATATGGTCTTGGTGGGACATTATTTAAGCAAAAAAAATTACCCGTTTTTATCCATCTTAGTAGCCAATTTGCCACTTGCTGTCAACTTCAAATATAATACAGGTAAAGACAAGTCACAACTCAGATTGCAAATGTAAAAATTGTTGTTTTTATAGTTACCCCCCCCCCCCCCCCAAAAAAAAAAAAAAAAAAAACAACTTTGTGCTGATTTTAACATACCACTTGGGTGATTATACGGACAATGTTGCAAAAATAGACAAAGACTATTTTGCTCACACGGTTCCATGTGGAATGTCAGTATTTTATTCGTTAAAAAAAGGCTTCAGAAAATTTACCAGTTGGCATCTTTTAGTTCAGTGCATGTGGCTACCACATTGTGAAAGAAGGGGCAATATTCGTACGGACGCGTCATCATAATTACAGAAAATGTTTCAAAACCAAGTATAAAGTAACAAATTCAGTTTTCACAGGCCTTGAAGTAAAAACGATAAAGAAATCCAAAACTTCTGCATCAAAACATCCACCAGCCACTTACTTGAGTGCCATTGTACCCCAACAAATGGATTCAAATTTGAGTTGCTTTTAAAGTTCACTTGTATCATTTTCCCCGTTTCCCCTCTTTCCTCTGAATTAGTCGGCTTTTTCCTTCTCCTTCATGTGCAGGAAGACAATGCTGAAGACAAAGAGTCCTGACATCATCGAGAAGACGCTGGCATAATACGGGAAGGCTGAGGGGATGAAGCGCTCATACTGCGTGTGCTGCAGAGGACGCACTGACACCTACGATGACAAACAAGATAGCAGTAGAGGGATATACTTTATTTATTCATTTTGCTAGCAAATTTCCTTCGGTAAAAGTCTCAACAAACATTTTAAGAGGAACCAACCTGAGTAGAAGAGTAGAGGTGCGTATATCCCAGTCGGTTGTAGTCCACCTTGAACTGGAATACGCCATACACGTCGGGCAACTTGAACTGGACGCTGTATTGGCCATTTTCTAAATAATCAAAACATCCGATTTAATACGCTGAACGTTAAGATTCGAAGCAGATAAAGGCAGCAATGACCCCATACCATGTTTTTTAAGGTAAGTCCTGACGAAGGGGTCGATTCTCACAAATTCCAGTTGGATATCGTCACCATCAAAAGGCACCCATTTGCCCTCGGAGAGCATCTCGATGACGATGCTGTACTCCTGCATATGCAACATTTTCAGTTGAGTGTCTTGTTTTGAAGGGCCGGGGGTTCTGTCTCATGCACGATCCTGTTTGGGGGGTCTCGTGCAAACACTACAAAACTCACCACAAGGTCAGTGATGGTGTATGCGGCAGGGGGAGTGCTCTCTCCCACGGGGTGATGCTTTACTTCACCCACCCTCAAGACGCCAGCCTCTTTAAACACCCAGCGAGAAAGAGCCTCAGCAAGCTCCATGTTGCCAGTCTGCTCGTATCTATAAGGGACAAGAACATTACAATTTGAGCAAAGAAGAATGTTTCTTTAGAAAAACTGGAGCAATACAAACTTGACTAGGATAAACACAAAGAAACACGACTAACAGCTGAGAACCAGGTGCGGCTTTCTGCACGTCAGAAGTGAAGAAGGCGTCACTGAAGAAATCCAGCGAGCCACTGAAAACCACTCTGGCGTTGTTTCTTGCCTGCAGGCCGGCAATGAGCAAGGTGTTTTTGCCCACTGCGTGCGGGTACTAGAAGAAGAAGAGCGCAAATTAGACAATCTTTGAAAAAACTCCTTGGCAACAGGGCACATCGTCTACTAATCGCTTATTTTGTCACGTTTCAATTAAAATATGAACATTTTGGCTGGTGGGAAATAAAAGTCGAGACTGTAAGGAGGTTGTTTTTGTGGAAATCTAAAAATGGACATGTATGCCAAAGATGTGTATTTTTTTCAAAATGAATATCCCCAATATATATCTGCTTGACACAAGTCCATTATATATCATACATATACCATTACCTGAGAAATGGGTCTGTCAGGGAAATAGGAGTAGGCCGTAGAAGAGCCGGTGAGGATGTCCAGAACAAGGGGGTTATCGGGGTCAGCCACCATGCTGAAAAAAAGCAGACACGGCATGAGAGTCACATTCGTCACTAAATGTAACATGTAACACAGCCTTTGCTGTGTTTTGATTACTATTTGTAGCACCTAAAACAAAAGGTAGTGCATGTACATAAGTCTTTATCCAATAAATATTGGGAAACTTCGCTCAAGTGTATTGTCAAAACCACCCATTTGTGTACAGGACATTAAAGTTATGTACATCAATTGCTAGAACTCCAAATTGATGGCACTTATCCATATCACGTTACTTACCCAACACCCTTGAACAGCACTGGTTTATTGGTGTCTTTGCCAACAATGGTTGGCGCTTTTAGCAGGTTCTCTGGATCAGCAACAATCATAGTGTGCTGCAGGCAGAAAAAATATTATCTTGTCAACAACGATGGTGCGACATGACATTGGTACAATTTGATTACCTCTCCAGGATCAGACTTGTCGTAGTTGTGATGGTCAATGACAGCAGTTCTTTCCTCGTCAAACTCAATGCCACACTCGCTCCCCAGCTCCCTCAGCGGGTCACCTGATTAACACAAGTTTAAAAAAAAAAAAAAAAAAAAAGAATCATTTTAAATAATATTGTATCCAACCCAGGGCAGCTAGAAGTCAACTGACCAATATCAGAGCTAGCAGCAACCAAGACATTCCCTCCGCCATCGATGAACGATGTAATGGTCTCCACATTTATATTTCCTCCAAAATCTGTAAAATACAGCAAATACCTTTTGGAAAATCAAAGACAAAATGTGACCCGGATAGATTATATAAATAATGTACAAATAATGCACCTTCAACAGACGGCGAAAAGATGATGAGATGGTCATACAGGAACTGTCCATATTTGATCAGCGAAAGTGATGGGTCATCGGCGGTCTTGAACGTCAGTTCAAATCCACGATCTGACAAATCAAAAGTGCAAACACCAACACTGAAGTGACTCCAAGGTTAAATCATCGAGAGTCATATAATTAATGACTAGTAGTCATTACTATCTTATTTGCAGGTGTAGTCATTGATTACACAAACAAATAACTATATCTATTGGTATAGATAGACCGATATAGGTTTTCTGGGCCGATACCAATTTTTAGAGGTCAAGGAAGGAGATAAACTTTTAGAAAAAGGGAAAATATTGGCATAAAAAAGTTAACTTTGTTGAATTTGTCTTTCATCATATATTCCGTGAACACATTTTAAAATTTGCATGGAGGCTAATAACCAATATTTGGAATGTACATTTTCATTAAAATATAATATTGGTGTCAAAAAATGTCAGCCACATATCAGCTGATAGCCAGACGACATACTTAAGATCTACCTGACCTGCGAAAAGTACATTCAACATGATAACTACAAGGTCAAACAACTGCAATACCTTTAGTTACTTAAATCACACACATAAGCAGAAAAGTCAATTCTGCATAACATTAAATATACAATACGTCATGGTTAAAAAGAAAAAAGGAAAAACATGTAGACCACGACTCACAGAGGTTTAGATGTCATTCATTTCGTACGTTACAATTATGCGACAACAATGACAGCGGAAATTGCTCAATTTGACTGATTGTACTATTAAGGCCAATTTATATATCATCAACAAAAAAAAATAAACAACAATTATGGGTTAAAGAATTCTTTTTCGTAGTCACATTGAGTTGATTGGTGGATCATCATGAACGTTACCAAAACTAAGCTAAACGTTAGCATCCTTTAGGTGCAGCATACCGCAGCTCACAACCCCCAAAATGTTTTAGCTGGTTTGTCTACACGGGAAGGACAGAAATGATCTTACAAAACAATGCGAGATGATATCCTATCTGACGCTCACCTGCTAGACTGTGGAAGAAGATTGAATGTGTGTCCCTGATGTTGATGTTGTCTATCAGGACCAGTGTCTTGCCGTCGGCCGCAGCACAGTGCAACAAGGAGGCTAGCGAAAACAATAAAATAACGATGCTATCGAATTTGGTGGACTTGGTTTTAATCATCCGTGTTTTTGACGACAGTCTAGAAGAGATCCAGCTTGTCGGCATGACTGATATCGACGCGGCCATTATGCTGCTACGGATGGAAGTCGACGTCAGCGTTAATGCGGCACTGAACTTTGACCCCGAGAAGTATCCAATCGGCGAAAGGAACGCGTCGTCCTCTAGTTTTTTTTCCACCAATGGGATAAAAGCAAATTGTAGTCCTATCCGCTGTCATGCCTTATATGAAACGCGTCGTCATGACGTCAAAATGCAGTTCCCTTTTCTTTTTTTAAAGCATAATTCATGTAATTTTGAACATGTCTAAAATGTTTAGGATGGCACATCGCCTAAGCTGTGTAAAATTCATGGTTTTCGTCAATCCATTCCTTAAAACAATGGTCAAATGGAAGGGATTTTTTTCTTTTTGTGGTGATCATTAGCGATAACGAAATGGACGCCGTAAACAAACACAGGGCAGCTCAGCATCGAGCTACTAACGCCAAACGCATCCTCTAGCAGCATCGAATATTCCAATTCAATAATTGACAGTCGCACCTGTCAGCATTGTTCGTGCCCGAAGTTACAAGGTTTCACTTCTGTCAATAATACCCCTGTTTACGAACAAAATACTGTAAGCAGTTCAACCACAGTAGTCCATTTCGTTTCTGTCCCTAAGTAGCCTTTATCACCAATTTAGGCTTTTTGGGTAAATCTATAACAGTTAAACATGTATGTGGTTTCACACTGAAAATGCGTTCTTCTGCTGGTAACAAGAGGCTCTGAATGAAACCCAGTCTGTACCTAATAAATCCAGAAAGGAAGGTAAAAAAAAATTAAAAATAAATAAATATCCCGTACTAAGAAAAAAAAGAAAAAATACTCAATAGATAATATTTAGTTCTTTTGGTAAAACGTACATGTCCAAAGCGAGAATAATACAGTACATACTTTTCTTGTTTGTTTTTTTTTTTTCCCACAAGGACAAAGCACTCTTTATAGCGTTACAACGCAAAAATAAAGAGATTATGTAAAGTGTTGAAATGATGTACATTACTAGCACTACCTCGACAGTTACATTTCAGTGTTGCGTCCAGTGGAGAGGGTGTTGAAAAGATTTTTTTGCACTGCTAACACAGCTTTCACAGGAAAGTGAGCATGACTACACCTGAACCTCACACACAATTAGCTCTCCTTCAACTTTTCGATCTGTGGGGAGCTCCGCTAACATTTCAAGCTGTCCATCTTGCCCCCTCTTCCCTCCGCCTTCTCCCGGCTCTGCAATCATCCCCTCTTCTGCATTGTCCTCTCCGTCTTGGCCACTAAATATGAGCTCCCCTTCCTGGATCACCTGCTCGGTCGCGGGTTGCCAAGTTGTGGTGGCGCCTTCTCCCTCTGCGGTGGTGACGGCGGTGTACTGGTAGAAGTCAGAGTCTGCTTGAAACATGACCAAAGCTTGGGCTGTGTGAATGCGGACGTGTTGAGCTAGCGAACTAGCATCCAGGAATTTATCCCCGCATGAATCGCAGGCGTACAGAATCTGTGTGTTGGGGTCTACAAACACAAAGAGGGGAGAATTTTATTATGTCATCCTGTTGAGTTTATATAAGTCTGTGTTTAACTGAGGAGGGCCTAACTGATTAATGTCAATTGAATGGCCTTTGTTATCTACTGTTCACAGAGAAGTCACAACTCCTGTCATCATCACTATGGCACTGTTATTGTGTCTGTCTCCATGTGTTGCTGCACCGTTTGTGTTCAGTCCACAGCTTATTCAGCACTCTTGTTCTTTTTAGTCTCACCTGCTTCCTGCACTTTCTCTACCGCCTTGGTAATTTCTGCTTTCAAAGCTTCAGTTGCATCAGCACACACAGATGGATCCACTGGTAACACTAAAAACACATTGACAAACATCAGGCTTTCAGTTTCACTCAAAACTCGGAATGCACATCATTTTCCATTGGAATGTTTGTGTACATGAAACCCTGAAAATGACAAGTGATGAGTATCGCGTCTCTCCGTCCAGCCATTTGCAGCTATTTGGCAGATACAGTATTTTAGCAAGTGTGATGTAGTTTAAACTATTACTGCAGTACGATGGTTTGACTTTTTTCAATGGATATTATTTCATCTACATGAAATAAAGTAAACAAAACCCAGGTGTTGCACATTGGTCTAATATAATTATAACAAAATGATTTCATGTCGAATGCTCGTAGTAGTCAAAAATTCCGAAAAAACTTCATATGTGGCAAATGCTTGCCAAGTTGACCGCTTTGCACATCTAGGAATTTTCTCAGTTAGCTTTATAATGTAAATGTGATGTGAATTGCTTTATAAACTGGAAATACTTTCAGTTCGCAGCTGCGCATCGTTAATAGCTTGAACTTCTTGACTTCTTTATGTGCAAAAGAAGATTTTAATTTGAAGGCGCTCTCAACTTTCTGACCAGTACAGGTCAATATTTGAATTATTATATTTTACATAAAACGAGTCTAAACATGGCATTCTGATTAAAATTCTGGTTTTGGATTATGAATTAGGAGCTGTTTTTATCCAGCTCAGGGGGCAGTAATTTTGCCAATACTGCAGAATGTTAATAACATCACAGTTGCTCAGGGCTGACCTGTTTTCTGAGTTGGCTCATGTGACATTCACAAGTAATTGGTCGTTACCTGAGCCCCGAGCAACTGTGATGAGATTTTCAGTTCAGAGCAAGTGACAAAATGGCCACCCTTTGATATGTAATTTTGCTAATGCTTTTGCTTTTTCTGATGCTTTTGCTAAATTCCAAAAATGCAAAATAAGAATACATTAGAATACTGTTTTTTGGTTGGAATGTGGCCTAAGCACATACAACCTGTGGTTGTAAAGAAAAGCTCATCATACAAACAAATTATGACAAAACAAAGGGCATTTTTGTGTAGCTGCAGGTGGATCATTCAAGTTTGGCTATAATTTCATTAATACGAGGATTACCCCAAAATACTGTGTTATCGTTTTTATTTATTCATTTTTCCCAGTAAAAATGGCCGAGTATAAAAGGTTTCCGACCTCTGACCTAGGCCATCTTTATGTTGAGTAGTCTTTCTTTTCTCAGATCCTCAAAAATACTTTTGTCATGGAATGTCATTTTGACCTTAAGCGACCAGTATGAGAAAGTACGAGCGCAATAAGACACAATTTGACACACATTCACGACCGAGATCTTGCAGCATTAAGTGAGCTGAAATGGCCCAAATTTTGCCATTTTGTGAGATTCTGTACAATGTGTATCAAGCTTAAGGTGTCAACTCCCTGACCTGATAGCTGAGCCACAGCGCTGGCCGCCAGGGCTTCTGTCGCCAGGGTGACAATGTTCTCGCCGACAGTCACAATGCTGATCTCGCCATTGGAATTGGATCCCCCGACACAGCCATCATCTATGCCACTGCCCGCACCAGGCCGCCGCCGCTTGATGCCAGCCTTGCCGCGGTGGACGGTCTTGATGTGAGAACGCAAATTGTCCACACGGTTAAAGCCTCTGCCGCATTTGTCACACAGGAAGGGCTTCTCTCCTGCAGAGAAGTCAATAGTCAAGTGAAAACCGTCCCAGAGGGGAGCCAGTGCGTAAGTTACCTGTGTGAACGATGACATGCTTGGAAAGGTCGCCCACGTTGACAAATGACTTGTTACACGTTTGACATTGGTGAGGACGGACGTTGTCGTGGTGGCGAATGTGATTGGCCAGTTGACTGGACTGCACAAACCTGCCAGGAAGAGAAATCCCAAATTAAGTTCTCCACTGCACACTTTCTAAGTTCAACACTATCATACCTTCCTGAGACCCAGCCTATTCATTTGTGTCCACTGTAATGGACATTCGTCTTTGGTCTACAGTGGTCTACAGTGAGTGTCCAATATATCTACCATGCATGTTTTTGGAATGTGGGGGGAAGCCGGAGTTCCCAGGGAAGACCTATGTGGGCACGGGGAGAACATGTAAACTCCACAAAGGACAGCCAGAGCCGGAAGCAAACCCACGACCTTCACATAAAAGGCGGACATGCTAATCAGGCTTCCACTAAAACGAAAAAAAGTATTTTGCGTTCATTTTTTAAAAAAGCTGCACTTTTCTCAATAAATCACCAAGGTATCAAATTGGTATTGGTAGTTCCTCATACTCAGGTACATAAAAATGTGGTATGGACAGCCCTATAATAGTTACAAAATATTCTATGCAGTGTTACAATGAACAAAATGAGAATGAGTAACTTATGGGCTATGAAACCAATTTGCAGCCAGGATGTCCAACAGAGCACACTAGGACTTAGTAGGGTAGCTCCAATGATTCAAAAGATAAAGACCAAAAACAAATGTCCACTACAGTGGACACAAACAGGCTGGGTCTCAGGAGGATATAGTGATGACTGCCGTTGACCTTTTACCACAACGATCACACACGTAAGGTTTCTCTCCAGTGTGCTGGCGGACGTGCGCTATGAGGGAACTGGCCTGGGTGAAGGCTTTGCCACAGGTAGGACACACGCACGGTTTCTCTCCTGTGAGACAGAAGCATCGCTTGTGTGGCCATTCTTTCAAGGATGGAGACACGGTGTGACTGTCGTACCTGTGTGGATGCGTTCATGCCGCTGCAGAGCTCCAGGATCACTGAACGCTCTTTGGCAATGCGTACAGACGTATGGTTTCTCACCACTGTGGACCCGTGAGTGACGCTTCAGATTTCCTGACATATAAGATTTGACGGATTAAATCAATTAGATCAAATAACACCTTGGATGTTTTGTTAGGCAGTGCCAATCAGATTCTGCAGACACCAAACAGACCTGATTGAAATTCTACCACAGGTTATGAATGGAGATTGCCCCCTGGTGGCTAGTACAAAAAAAAAAATGCAGATATGCCACACTGGAATATAAACCGCAAATTTCAAAAATTGCGAGAAAAACGTAGCAGTTATGATCCAAAATTTACAGTTAAAAATGATTTTTGACATATTAGCTGTCAAAGGTTGTGAATAAGTAGTAAATAAAATAAAAAATTGACCTTTCACATGTATCGTCTACAATGGTAGCAAATAAGTTAATGTGATCGTTTGATAATCGATTAGCTGCCGATTAATCGTTGCAAATTGACTTGGATTGCATTAAAAATAAATAAAAATAGAGTGTCCATGTAGAAGAAAAATTACTTTAAAAAATCTGCAATGTAGCAGCCAGAGCTGAACTAAAACATAGCAGGGCAATATTAATGAAGATTTTTTTTCTTACCTGAGGTGGTAAACTGTTTGCCACATTCTCTGCACTTCAGGGGCCCATCCGCTATATGGATTTTTAAGTGGGCCTTCAGATTTCCGGGCTAAAACATGTGACATCACAGAAAGAGTTGGCACATTCAATACTGAGTGTCAATTGACATTTCTAATTGAATGACTGATCTACAGTCTTGACCAAGCAATTTCCTATTGAATATTGCATCCTATTATTCCTATTGAATAAAGCATCTTCTGCATGCCCTTACCTGATTGAAGCGTTTGTCGCAGTGTGGACACTTGTTGCCCTTGTTGGCGTCGTGCGTCTCCAAGTGTCGCATCTTGGCGGTGGGGTCCGAGAAGGCCTTGTCGCAGTGTTCGCAGTGGTACGGCTTCAAGCCGCTGTGCACCAGCTGGTGGCGCTTCAGATTCCCCGAAGTTGTAAAGAGCTTATCGCAGGAGTCGCAGCTGTAGCGCGCCTCGCCGGTGTGCCGCTTTCGGTGCAGGTTGAGCAGGCTGATCTGACGGTAGCTCTTTCCACAGATTGCGCAGCAAAATGGCTTAAGGGGGCTGCGGGATGAGGACAAGATGGCCGCTTGGAGCTCAGGAGGTTGATTTGGAATTGAAAAATTTTAAAAACGACGTGAATCTGACCTGTGTGTTTTCTCATGAGCTTTACAAGCTGCCGCGTCAGAGAAAGCCTTGCTGCATTCTCGACAGGTAAAAGGTTTCTCCCCTGTGTGAATGCGCATGTGCCTCTTGAAATTGCCAGTGTGCGTGAATTTCTTCCCACAGTCCTTGAAAGTAAGAGCACATCATTTGTTTAGTTTTCATACGGTACAAAGTCAAAATTTTGGATACACAGCCTGACACAGAGGGGGACTTTTTTTCTCCATGATTTTATAATGTCCTAAATCATTAATACTGAAATACCGATGGAATTATTTGGTAAACAGAAACATCTTTTTAAAAACAGACTGTTTTATAACTAGATTCTTCAAAGTAGGCACATTTTGACAGCCTTGCACTGCTTTGTATTTTCTCAGTCAGCTTTATGATGTGGATTTTGCTTCATCAGATCATTAATGATTTTCAGTTCAAGGCTGTGCATTTTCAAGACTTAATAGCTAGAATTTCATGACCGCTTGGTGAGCATTTGAAAGTAAGTGTTTCCAAACTTTTGAGTGGTCCTGTAGCTCTTACAATTGGCTGATATTTTGCAAATTAATGAAATACTTCATGGCCAAGCTACAACTCACTTATAATTCCTCCATTACCATCTATTTTCAGACTCTCCTTTATCCTAACATTTGAAAAAATAAGACAAAACTGTAAGAATACGTATAAATACGTAGTTGGAATTGAGTTAAATAATATCGTTGAGTGAAATTGTTGAAAAAATGGAGTGTGGTCCCCTTGGGAACTGGGGATGTCCACAAAAACGACTAAAAACTACTTCTTCTACTCGAAATATATTTTAAAGAGATTTTTTTTTAAAGAAATGAAAAAACCATTAACCTCTTCTCCATGCTGCCTACTGCAAACACATCTCACCTCACATTTGTGCGTCATGGAGCTGTAAGGCTTCGACTCGGATCGACTGCTGACAGCAGTGAAGTTGACTGCTCTCTCATCGGTGGTGTTGCTTGCGCCACCCTTGGGCTGACCGGTGTCCGAGTGTGTCTCCGTGTCCTTGTCTTCATCAAGCTCCTCACTTTCATCTTCCTGGCCCGAACTTGTCACGCTTTTCTTGGGTTCAGTTTTCATGCCTTCATCATCCGTGTCATGCCCTTCAGTTCATCAAGAGAGACCAATGAGAGACAGGGTAACAGGTTTGACAGAATTTGACATATTTGGGGTTGGGGTCATGTCAATCAGACCAATCAAAAAAATTCAACAGGAATAAAAGCCTTAAAACTAGCAGTTTTCACTTGCCCGGAAACTGTATATGGATACCATTGACAAGTGAGTGTAGAACACGAACGGCTCACCACGTAGGAAGTTTCGTCGAGGTTTCTTGATCCGCCTACCACGAGAATTGGTAAAAATGGGGGTGGTGACAGATTTGATGGGTGTAACTGGAAATACATAAAACATTTTATGGTGATGTGAACGATTCTAACTAATCCCAAAATGCACCAGAGGGCTTTGCATGCCACTGAGATAGCATTTCCTTATGACAAACTTACGTGGTGTGTAGTCTACATCAGAGGGGTCATCCTGAAATGTGGATGAGACGTCCTGTATAGCATCATTATCCTCCTCCTCATGCTTCACAGATGCTCCTTTTTGTGCAGCACCAGGTTTGGCAGGTTGCACAGGAACTAGACAGCTTTTGGTGGAGTTCACCTCCAAAACGTCTGTCTTCTGTGCGTTCACATGGAGGTGCTCAGTTTGGTCCTGATCTTCTGTTAGTTTGTTGCCGTCTTCTGTGGTAGTTGTGGAAGGATCATGGTCATCATTCAGCTGCCCTTCGCTTGCTTTTTCACCTTTTAGAAACAATATGTAAGAGAAAGGTGTTTCTCAAACATATTTTCCACTTTCATCAAAAAGGGGTTAACAGTCTTTAGAAGAAAAAAAATACATTTGTTCAAGTTAGTTAAAAGTGTTAGTAGAAATCTGATAGGAGTATATTAGCAAAAGGATTGTTAAAATTATATTGGTTAAAATAAGTAAAGCACATTTTCTGCTCAACAGGTAGGTTTGCATGTTTTTGGGAATGTGGAAGGAAACCGGAGTACCCGGAGAAAACCCAATCATGAATGGAGAGAACATGCAAACTCCATGCAGGGTGGAAGCCGCAAACAAACTCACTTACACACACATGCACACACACTTAAAATGTAGTAGTTGGAACTAATGTCAGCTTGTTTACAGTGTACATTTTGCACAGTGCACATTGTCAAGTGATGCTACATTCAAATCTTGCTTGCAGTTTCAGGACTGCAAAGTAGCCTTTAATAGAATGTAAATGTTCAAAACCTGACCTCATATTACAAAGCTCACTTTTAGGTCAAATATTTTCTGCTAACACAATGCAGACAAATTCACTTGAAAATCTCAAAGGTTGACACACACTAAATCAGCTCTGATTCTACACAAAGATTGGACTCACCTTCAGCATCATCCACATGGGATGGATCTGGATTGAGCATAGACTGGTACACGGTGCAAGCGTTCATAACCTCTTGTATTTGCAGGAAATTGGCAACGATCATCACATCCTCAAAGTTGTCATGAGTCAAACTCAGCTTGGCAGTGTACATGAATTCCAGGACCTGGGCCAGACCTGCGGGGATAGAAAGCATTACGAACTGCTGCAGTCACAGAAAACATAATCAAAGCATTCCTCACAACCTGCGGCATTGCTGATGTCAAGGTGCACCACGTCCTTCTGTTCCAGAAAGAGGGTTTGGAAGTAGACACTGCAGGCTGCCAGCACGCATTTGTGAGCCTTGAAGTCCACTCCATCCACTACAAATGTGCAGTCACACAACAAACCCTGCTTGCGCTGGCTGTTGAACTGCTCCAGAACCTTCCGACTATGCAACGGGAACTCCATTGTCCTTCAGGCTGACACAGACTGTGTGCGTTGATAAGTATAAGGTCATGTTATTCAATAGATTACAAAGTGTACAAACTGCAGCTGGATGGGGACCGTGAAGTCATACCCCACCTCTCGCCTATAAGAAACAAGTCCTATAGAAAATCGAAGGAAAAAGTACAAAGGCTGGACAGGGCTGGAATGAACACTGTCAATGGAATTCATTCATTTTTACATTGTTTTGCATAGAGCAAAAGCCCAGTGCAAGACAACCACAGAGCCAATTGTGGTGAGGCTTACACAACAACATGGTGCCTTTGGCTGGGCAACATGAACCCAAAATAAAATCGCGATTTCTCTCATCCATTTTGGACAATGACGATTTCAGTTTATTTGAATCAAAGTAATGAACCTAACATTTATTTAAAACAGTTGTGATATCTTTAAAAGTAGACCCTGTGCAAAATGTTCAAAGGACAATAACGTATGATGATTTCAAATCAGTTTTAACGTAAACACAACATTTGTGCATGCAGTGAAAATAAAAAGAAAAAAAACTTTTCGTGAATTGTGCATAACTTGCTGTATGCAACAATAAAGTAATGAGTCGCTATTGCAAACAAGTTTTGTAAACCACCCAACCAGTCGCTTGTGAAAGACATACATTTCACGATTTAGCAAGAGTTAAAATTGCCGATTTTCAAAATTTGGAAATGATTTAATTCATTTGGTTTATTGCCCAGCTCTAAAGGTGTTTTTTTTATCCGGGAAGGTCGAATTAAGGCTAACCACTATGTTAACCACTATGCTAACCACTAGGTAACTAACCATTATGTTTGTTGAAGACTACAAATCCAAATGGCTTCTTCGGGTCTACATTTCTAGATATGGAGTAAAACATCTATGGAATACTTTTAAAATGTTACTTTATAAAGGCTTGTGTTCAAAGGGGCGATGTCGGGGTAAAGGAAGTTTGATAATGCGTACATTTAAAAATACTTCGTATTTAAATGTGACCCTTTTAACAGCCTTTATGAGTTTAAAATGTCATCTTTAAATTCATTTCGGAGAAATTGTTTTTATATGTACTGTCACGCCAATGAACCGTTCGACATTCATGTTTTAGCTACATGAAGGTTTAGAGTCATCATAAGAGCAAATGAAACACCTTTATCTTTGACAGCAAATGGCAAACATCTACGGATTCTAACGCTTTCGGACACTTTAACCATGACGCTTTGACTCTAGTGTAATCAATCGATTACACTGCCTTCACGATCCTCGGGGTCGTGTTATCAGGGATGAATTTAGCATGCCTAACAAGGATGTCGTTCGGCGGACAAGATGGCGGGTGCCGAAGCCAAAGCTTGTTGTTTTCAAAGCTAGCTCTGCCAAAACGCCTCCGAGCCGCGCCGTAGTTTACCTACCCCCAAAACCGCGTGCTTTTGTTTTCTTCTTGTACACGCACTCGAACCTGTGGCCCGTTTAGAGCTAGGCTAAAGTTGACCTTAGCAATGGACCCGATCGAGTTTTTCGGTGATCGATCCTATGCTGTTGACTTGGTTCAGCGCCATCTTCCTCTCGCTGATCGATTGATAGGGACCAGTCGGCTGTCTTTTCACGAGCATGCGCGGTGGAAAATATTTGCAGTTCCGCGTTTGACCGCCTGGCTGTACTCAAACTTAGCTGGTTGACAATTTCAGATTTGCAGTTTATATTTTTACATAATTGTGCACATTGAGTCGAGCATTGTGTATAGGTCTAAGTGTTATAACTTTGGGGAAAAAATGAAAATTGTAAATATGGAATGGAATGGAATCGGTTCAGCATGAAAAGTGTACGTATGTATGAGAAATGGGCAAATTTAGTGAAATATAACGATTACAGGAATTTCTTGAAACGTGTCAAATGTTTTGACAGCAATTTCTCTAGAAAAAAATAAAATAAGAGTGCTTTTATTTATCAGTTTGTCGCGTACAGTGAGTGAACTGCTTATTCACTCATGGCTATAATTCCACATGAATAGCTGGCAGATATTCACTAATATCGTTTGCAAAAAGTATGTTTGCAGGGACAAATGTTCAACTGTGCGTACTTCTTATTTCCCCCAAATGCTTATGTGAGCGGAAATTCCATCTGTGATGTTTGAGCCTTGTACGCCCTATAATGGCAGCGTTTCAGTTTTTTTTTTTTTTTTTAAGAATGTCTAATCATACAGTTAAAAGACAAAGAAATCACTCCTGAAATTGTATCTGGGTCTCACCGGCACCCTTGTAAAAGCTGCTCGATAAACGGATCGCAGGAGTCCTCTGTCCTGCCATGTCACTCAAGATAATTCCCATTCAATGATTTCCCTTGACAAATCTTAGACTCTCAGTGTTGCCATGTGTTTTTCCTATTTTTTAGTGGATCTAAAAAGCACCAGAATGAATTTCTAAAACAAAACCCCCATTTACTGAGCCACAATCCTGGATATTATATAACACCTTTAGATAGACATACATACATTGAAGATAGCGTTCTGCTAGGTGGAGAGCCATTTGGTTACTATGGGAACAGAATTCTCATCTAATACTTAGAAAGAAGAGCGCTCTTGTTGAGAGTCATATAAGGGTCTAGTCCCTCAAAAGACTCAAATTGGTGTGTAGTGCTGTTTACCTGTGTGAAACATTTTTTTTTTTTTACTTCCAAACATCCAAAATATACAACAATCTCTTTGTTCATCCATGTCAGCAGTGCATAGTGACAACAAAAACAAATTTACTGTTTACGTACTCTTAGATTAGACCAGTGATTCTCATCTTTTTTTTCTTTTTTTTTTTTTTAAATAATCTACCCCCTGAGCATAGTGGAAGGGGGGGGGGGGGGTGTTTTTTCCAGCCAAGTACCCCCTAACCAGTGCAAAGCCTATTTTGGACACCGCAGGTGGAGTTCCAAAGTTTAATAAATGATACAAGGATGGCGCAGCAGTCTATTTGAAGTCATTTCATTTTTACCCAACAATGCTTTTTACTAGAGAGGGTACTTACTTGGCTGAAGGGGTACATCATTGAAAAATAGCATGTGACTCACTGCACTAAGAGTAATGACAAAGAAATAGGCTTGGTCAGTCATTTCATTGCCATGCGTTCCTTAAGGCTTGGCAGTGCAAAGCATCATGGTCTATGTATTTCACAATGCTCTCATTGGCTGATTTGGGCAAAAGGAAATGTTTTCTTTCATACTGATATGTTACATTTTAATATCATGAGTTTGTAACATGACAACGAGGATCTTGTGGCAATTTTAAAAGAGTTATCTATCGTCATTATCGATATATTTCTAGACTATCAGATGAAACCTGCAAATTACAGCAAGTTGACTGGGAACAAAAGGAGTGAAAAAGCTAAAGCAAAAAGAAGCTGAGTGTGTGGCTTCCACATTTTCACCACAACAAATCTTGCCTTTTTCTGCAAAATGTTTGGAACCCGTGCTGTAATCGGGCCAAGTATGCCAGCACAAGGGCAAAAAAAATGACTGGAACATGTGAAGGGGTATCTATAAGCATATAATATTTAGCAACTCCAGACATAGATGGTCTAACATCATTTGTTTTTTTTTTTCTGGCTCTTCAGATGCAAAATTGTGTCACTAATGGCAATGCTCATCTGTCTGAAACTTAACAAAATAAAGGCATAAAACATTTTACAAAAGAGTCATCATAACACAAGTTGGCTATACATTGATTTAAGTTGAGCTACTCTTAATTTGAAAAGAAAAAACCCTGCTTGTGCCCGCAGAAACCCAGTTAAAATCTTATGTACTCTCTGAAGTACCTTTACGTACCAATAAAAGTACCCATACCCTCATTTGAGTATGGCGGAACTGGATGGCACAAAATAGATCTTGAACCCGTGTATCGTCATTGCCCAACACACATCCGCAAGTGCAAGCAATATTCACGAAAAAATAAAATACTCTCACCAAACAGCTGTCAGTATACCATTATATTATTTGTATAAATGTATTTCTTAATTTCATAGTAATGTCATGATAGTTGCAAGACGAGTATATTTAAATAAATACACACACCACATTTGTTTAGAAGGGGGGCTGTTACTGGATCAATAAGCAGTATCGTTAAGAGTTCTAGACTGGTGTAAAAAAAAAAAAAAAATCATCAATACCTTTATCTAGTCACTAATGTCAATGCATATCTGTATAAAGCTTAACAAAATAAAGTTGACGTACATTTTGCAAAGGGATCATTATGACACAATTTAGCAAATAGGTTGATTCACGTTCCAACTAATTTGCTCAGAATTTGAAAAGTACTCTTCCTGTCAAAGCACTGAAAAGCATTCAATTAAATTTGCTGAAACCTGCACAAAATCTCATTTAGCACCTGCAGTACCTTTATGTGTCCCTATTTGAGAACCACTGCACCCGTTTTCAGCCTATTATGCACCTTTTGTTCATCATACACTGTGATGTAATGTATTATGTAAATATTACCCCATTATAACCATATCATATTGTACTTGTATTTTGCCCAGTATTACTCCGCTGTCTGGAGCCAAACCGGCATCGGAAATCATAACCTATTCTACCTGGATAAATAAAGGTCAATTGCTTTTACTGGATGGTAAATATGTTTTTGTTAAGCGGGAGAAAGCCAACGTACTCATTGAAAACAAGCCCAGATACCAACGAGATCATTAGGCAGATGCACAAACCACATGCCAATGTGCCCAAGAATTCAACATGAATCCAATTGAAGACATTCTTATAAAACATCCGTGTTGCCACTGTCATTGCACTCATAATATTCCCAGACTGGATTTTCTTTTCCAGACGTTTGTGTGAGCAGGAGAAGAATCGAGATAGAGGGGAGAGGAGGGGGTTTGTTGGAGACGTCAGCAAACATGCATTCATACTTTCTCCCCATTTTCTGCTCCCTCACTCAAGCACTCTCTCTCTTTCTGTCTCTTTCTTCCTCCCCGCGAGCCAGCTGCCCTCCCTCGTCATCTTCAAGCCATCATGGGCACCAGATAACCGCCTGCAGGCTTTCCACACATCATGGGTTGCTGCCTCTGTAAAAGTCACAAAGGTCAGTGTCGACATGCATGAGTGTCTGTTTGTGTGTGTGCGCCCGCGCGCGTGCGTGCGTGCGTAGAAACAAGTGTGAAAGTTGCTCTGATCATTTCATGTTTGCAAGAGTGACTGACACTGCTGACACGTCAAGGGCAGACATGAAGCGTCAGACCCTAAAAATACCATACACATGTAACAATACATGACCTGAATGCATCGAACAAATAATCAGTGTGAAGCACCTATTAAAGTACAAAAAAAACTTATTACCACGAGCGTGAATATGAGTAGCTGTTTTTTTTTTTTTAAAGCTCTAAATCTTTTTTTAGGATCGCGACAATACAAAATGCCGGTATAAAAGCGCCTCTCGTCATTTGCATTCTATGAGGTGACGCTGGCATGCAAATGCTCACTTGGGGCCTCCTGACTGAGGAGAACTCAAATATGAATGAGATGTTAAAGTGATTTGACATTATTGTCAAGGGTGTGATTGAACTCTGATACTGCCATGCCACATTTTCTCTCTGAATTTCGAAATAAAAAAAATCATAACAGAAGGATGGCAAACATATACCTTGGACGTGTGTGTGTGTTTGTCGGCTCTACCAAGATGCAGTTATGTCTTTGTTTGTCTAGTGGCCATGTGTAAGTTTATCCCTGCCCTGGTGACTTAAGTAAATGGAAGTGTATCACTCGCCTCCTGTTGCTGTAGTGTTGCCATAGCAACAGCCAATTGTCTTGACGCCACCTCTCAGGGGAAACCCCAAGCGTGTGTGTGAGCGTCCACTGACCTTTTTAAGAATTTTGTTTCTCATTTCCTCTTGTCATTCAATCAGCCTTGCTTACAAAATGAAGTCGGCATGAGGGTCTTATCCCAAATACTCAAATATTATATACAGTATTTGGGAAATTGCCAAGCTTGAACTTTGACCGAGATAATACATAAGAAAGTAATAGTTTGGAACCCCCTGATCTCTGTCGAGAAACACAAAAGCGCACTCGGAAAACAATTGTGTAACGGGCATTTGTGTGTGTGTGTGTGCTTTATCCCCAGAGTTCCACTATCCTCTGACAGTGTTACATGAGGGTCATCCACAAACCTCTGCCAAGGTGAGTTAACCCCACCTCAGATGATTATTATTGCTATTATAATAACAAGCTGAGCTATAATGCTCTTAAGCCAGGCTAAATTCCAACCAGTACTCACAGTGACTAAAAAAAGTCTACACAACAACTATATGTTCAAATGACAGGTTTTTGTGGGGAAATCAAGATGAATAATTTTAAGGGTAAAACGACCTTTTCTAGTCAATAAAACTGTATGCTCTATGCTCTCCCACTAATCTAACCACGGGATTGTGATTATGATTGCGTTAATAGAACATAAATTAAGCAGCTGAATCTAGCTGGGTTTTTTTTTTCATGGGTCACCTAAAAATGACATCACAGTTGCTCAGGTGACAACCAATCATGGCTTAGCTTGCTAAAGTCACATGATGGAAATCAGAAACCTAATTGGCCACGATTGGTTGTTACCTGGGTTCTGAGCAACTGTGATGTCATTTTCAGATGAAAGCCAATGACTTACCCCAAAAAAATAAATAAAAACGTGGATTTTGCAATTTATTTATATTTCAAAAAGGAATATAATCAGAATGGTGGTAAGACCAGTGGGAGCCATCTAAAAGGGTGGCCATTTTTTTACGAGCTGTTACCTAAAAATAATGCCATAATTGCTCAAGGCATGGGTGACAACCAATCATTGCTCACTCTTTTTCTGTTTGGTCGATTAATGTTAGCAAGTGGAGCTGTGATTGGCTGTTAGGTCAGCTCTAAGCAACTGTGATGTCATTTTCAGTTGACAGAAAGAGGCAACTTGGCTGTATTATTATTTTTTTTATAAACATCCTGTTGGAAAGAAAATTTGGGGGGTTGACTTTGCCTTTAAAAAGAAAAGAGGGTTGCAGATCAACAATGTAGGATGTACAAGGGCCACTGGGCTCAAAGACCGTAAATCTGGTTTCTTTTCGTTGAAGTCCAACTCATTCACTGCCAGTCCACTTAAAATGGATTTTTGAGTTTTACAGATGTCAATAACAATGAATGAATTAAGAAATGTAATGCCATTCAGAATTTAATTTCCTTTAGCCACATGGGTTTAAAGACAAATGAGGTCATCTGACCCTATTCGGTAGTCTGATTGGGCATCTACATACCATGTATGTTTTTGGGTATGTGCGAGGAAAACTGGAGTTTTAGAATGAATGACACAGCCACGTCGTCAGTCCGAAGAGGGTGTGCACACTTGTGCAAATCCATTATCTCAGTTGATTATCCTCGTCTCGACAGGTGCAGGTTATATGTCACATTGATGATGTAAAAAGTAATTGTATTTACAAAATTTTAGTGACTTAATAAGATCTTTGTACTGCTCAAACATAGCTCTTCATCTTGCATATATTCTCTGTTCTGCTTATAACAAGTGTGAGGTAAGTGTGAGCTGTAAGCAGGAGGAGCTGTGTCTCTTCTGTCTTCATATTTGTCTCAACAGATTGAGTCTCTCGTAAAAATCTGCCACAATGATTCCAATATGGCCTACTTGACACCGATTTTACTCACAGCATGTCGTAAACAGGGAGGAGAGAATGGAAAAGTGGCCGGAAAAATCTATCCTGTGTGGTTCTCACAATTGGCAAAAACTACTTTGGTGTGAACATCACATTCTCTGAATGTGCACCTTTTATTGAACATCCTTTCAGACTGGAGGTGTAAATGTTGCGTTTGGTACGCACCCTTTCTTTCATTAAAAAGTCTTTCTCAATGGCATTGTCAGTGTTGCTCCCACGTTAAGCACACAGTCTGTGTGCAAACAATCTCGCTTTATTCAAGCCTGCATTTTTGAAAAGTTTCGTATGTCCCATCGGTTATGCTTTGCGCAGTTACCTTGGGACCTAGTTTAATTCGTCAAAAAAAGAGGTAAATTCTCCATCACTGAGTGACAATGTAAGCGATCTCCTTCGCAGCCCAGCCAGCCAGTCCAGACTGCTTCAGTAAACAAACAAGTCTCCTCAGAATAGGAAGACATGGGACACGCATGTTTTTAGCTTTATGAAAGGCGAGGAGAAAACAATTAGATTGTTCCTCTAGTTTGTCTTGCTACCGAGCAAGAGGGCGATCAGTTATTGCTTCTCAACTTGCTTGCTTGTTAGCCATAAATTGGCTTCCCTTGGATCTACCAATCAGTTTTGGTAGTTAGTTTATTTCAGAGATATTTGTAGATTACTTTGTATGCAGTTTTTTTTTTTTTCCCATCTTCAAATTAAATTATTCCATTTTTAGCGCGTCGTGCCTCCAGCCTCTCTGCATTAAGGTCCACAACTTTCCGCCACCACGCATGTTTTTGGAGTGTGTGAGCAAGCCGGAGAGCCCGGAGAGAACCCCCGCGGGCTCAGGGAGAACATGCAAACTCCACACAGGAAGATCGGAGCCGGTTGGATTTGAACTCTGATCCCTTAACTGTGAGGTGGACGTGCTAAGCCCTGCCCCACCGAGCCGCCCTAACAAGATAGATGAAGTTAAAAAGCTAAATGGCTCGTTAACATCTATCATGCTTCCTAGAAAGTGAGCTAGATTACTAGAGTGTGAGCTAGATGGCTAGATCTGAACACACATGCCAGCGTTCCATCTGAAAGGGATGCGCAAATCGCACATTTCAAATTACATTGTTATTTTGTTGTCAATGACTTATCCTACACAATCAGTCAAGCTTTTCAACTACAATCTAGTATCGCTGGAGATCTTTGCTGTTTCACAGATAGCAATGGAAAGGGCTGAAAAGAGCGGTAATAAAGATGTTTTGTTTGCAGGATGACCAGGCTCCCTCAAATGGCCAGGCAGCAGACAAAAGCAACCACTACAACATTGGCGAGCTGGCCACGTCCTCTCTGTTAGGTGAGACTGGATGTGCACATTTATATTGACGACAAGATGAGCTTCCCTATGAATCCAGCGTGAAATGTGAGAAATGATATTAGTAACCATGGAAGCTAAGTATGTTATTTCCCTCCTCTGTGCTGTATTATACACACGCACACTAAATGTACTCTGATATTCAAAGAGAAGTGGACAGATAAACATTCAAGTATGCTGCGCTCACTTATTAGACTCAGCTCAGCTGTGTCCCCCTTTTCATCAAAATGCACTTTTCTCTCGCCGAAAGCTCATTTCTTACTCTGATAGCACAATTAGGAAAGCCACAAAAAATGGTTTCAATAGTAGAACGGATCAGGCCAGGCTGTGATTAGCAAAAATCTGTAAACATATCAGTAATTGACATCCATAAAATGTGCAGTACAAAGAAACACCCACTGTGAAATTCTTGAAAAAACAGGGATAAACCTTCAATAACCCTATGTCCATAAAAATATGGGATTGGCTTTTTTTAAATGTTGACCAAGCATCCGTAAATAAAGGGCTTCACTGCACTGTACTGTATTACCTCATATACCTTTCCAAAAATATTCATTAGTGAAATTAAGTGATTTTTTTGGTGTGTGTGTTTATTATATATGTTGATTTTTTTTCTTTTTGTTATTCTGTTTTCCCTGTATTACATGTTTTTTATTTTTTTTTAATTTATTCAGATTTTTCATGTTTTTATGTTATGCAGCTGTAAAATTCCTCACCACACACTTAATGCACATTTAATGTTATATATAATGCACAGTAAAAATCGGGGAATGATACCAGGGAAAAAAAACAAACAAGTAAAGTTATTTTCACTCACAAATTTGACAACCAAAAAAAAGGTGTGCGGCCGTTGGCTCCGCCCCCTAATTTGCAGGCGGCACAAGACATTAGGGACATGGGATGTGAGACTTTGCAGTCAGAATTCTCAAAGTGGGAATTGGAAAAGGAATTGTTTTTGCCATGTGAAGTGTATTTGTGATTAAAAAAAACCAAACTTTTTTTTCCAGGCACTTTGATGCACTTTTTTCTGTTTAGACAAACGGTTAACCTGTATAAATGTAATAAAAAAAATGTCATAAAAATTGTAAACTGTACTTTTTTATAACTTATTTATTTATTTATAGCAATTTTTAAAGCTAGTACTGTAATCTTATATGTGGTCGGCGTGGCAAGAGTGTGTGTGTGTGGGGGGTTGCAAAATACAATTAAGAAGCATTGCTTTATAGTGTAGATGTCAAACTCAAGGCCCAGGGCCAGATCCGGCCCACCACATCAATTTATGTGGCCCGCGAAATCCTGAGCAAACTTCAAGTTTCTGGTTAAAATACTAAATTCAAGATCTCAATATTGAAGCTTTAACTTCAATATAATCACCATGTAGTGGTTCTCGTTCTTTCTTTCAGGGCTTTATCTCACCCTAATGACTTTTCCTTTCCACATTACGTCCATCCTTCCTCTGCTTGCAGATCTTTATTTCATTGCCTTTATCAAGATGCATCCTCCCTATTTAGGTCTGGTGGCCACGATAAAGGAGCACATCACCAAGCCCACGGCCATGGCTCAAGGGCGAGTGGCTCACCTGATTGAGTGGAAGGGCTGGGGGAGCGGTGGCGAGGCCAGAGCGGGCGGGGGCGCTTGGAACGGCGGATGGGCTCGAGGAGGCGGAAGCTGGGGCCCGGAGGAAGATCAACAGTTTTACTCCCAAATGACCGATGAGATCAAGGAAGCTCGCTTTGCTGCCGGTGAGTCAGAAGAAAGAATCCGATTGAGAGAGAGAAAAAATAAAATCCACGTGGACGTTGTTTTTGTTCTCGGGCAAGTACCTGCGATCAATAAAGCTCTCGGGGGACAATGACTCACAAGGAAAAAAAACAAAGCTAACGCGTTTGTTTACAGGAGTAGCGGAGCAGTTTGCCTTGGCTGAGGCCGCTATGAGTTTTTGGTCCTCTAATGACTGCTGCGAGCAACCTTCGACCAGCTTGCAAGGTTGGTTGTCATCTGCGCGGGCTGTTGGCCTTTCTTTCTGTGATAATGATCAAATTCCACTCCATTGCCCGTTTCTTAATGCCCCCTATTCAAAATCTCGGGCAACAATTGTGTTTTATGCAGTCAAGAGACAATACAAAAGGCATTATGAAATGCTATTCGAAATCCATTCATGTGGATAAACTACATAGAGAGAAACTGAGATTTCAGAATACCGTATTTTCACGGCCAAAAGACGCACTGTAAAGACGCAGTCTCAGTTACGGCTGCTTTTTCAGTCTTATCACACACATACTACGCACCGTACAGTTAAAAAAAAAAACATTCAGTCATTTTACGTACCGTACAATTACAAAAAAAAACATTCAGTCATTTTACGTACACGTCACTGAGCCACGCTATCATTTTGTCTTCATCCAAGCAGCCCTTTTGATTAGCCTTCACAATGATTCGAAGGGGAACTTTTCTTTGGTCAGAAATTTCCACATAAAAATCAAAAATCAGTTTTTGTTCATTAGCGTGGCAACCAAGCACAACCATAAAAGCCAATTTCTCATGAGCTGTTGTGCGAATCGCCACCATGCTGGTCCTTTTTCTTTTTTTTTCCGACGGTGTGGCTCACTGGCACTGCTACCACTAACAAACACTTTTCAGTACACAAAGTCCCCCCCCCAAAAAAACAATTACATAATTTCAATAAAAAGGCCTATATCAGACATTTCCAAACCCAGTCCTCGAGGGCCTCCTATCCTGCATGTTTTCGATGTTTCTGTCGTCCAATGCAGCTGATTCAAATATTCAGATCGTTATCAGGTTTCTGCTGAGGTTGCTGATGAGCTGATTATTTTAATCAGGTGTGTTGGGAGGACAGAAACCTCAAAAAAAGTAGAACAGGAGGCCTTCCAGGACCGGGTTATACATCCCAACATAGAATTTTTCCTGTTGTATGTCAGCGTGGATGTTGGGGCTGAGGACCCAAAAGCACCAAAGCAGGATGTGCTAAAAATAATTTGATTACAAAGGGAAATCAACAACCCTGGTCTAAAGCAGAAAAAAAACAAATGCATCAAAGTGCCTGAAAAAAAGATGCCAAGACTTATTTTATCACAATTACGCTTCACTTGGCGAAAACAAATCCTTTCCTCTGGGGTCATCCACGCGCCCCCCCAGGGGAGCCCGCCCCACTATTTGAGAAACACCGGGTTAAAGAAACATTCAGGCAAATCGGACTGATGTGGAAGCGCACTACTGACATTCTATTGGACAAAACACTCAATTACGCTTTGAGCCACTGCAGTCAAAAGAACGACTTTGAAATGAGAAAGTAAAAACTGTTGGGGATTAATTAATACAACTTTAGAAAATGATTTAGGTTTTAAATGTAGGTCGATGCTGTTTAACTTAAAAAAAAAAAAAAGTCAATCAAGGTGCTTCAACGTTCCAGTGGCTTTCCAGCATGTTTGATCTGTCCCTTGTATCTTTCCTCATCAGGGGCACCAAGGAGACAGCTGTTATCTTGTTTCTTGCTGGATGACACAACTGTCAGCGCTGCCCAGTACCTACACAGCATCCATGCTGAGACGCATGGCGACAGCCAGCTTACCGACCTGGTCGGCCCCCAACCACCTCCCGCGGCCGCCATCGAACGGCAGGCGAAGTTATCCACCAACGAGGACAATTGCAGCGCGGTCACGGCAAAGGCCGTCGTGCGACACATAGACAGCAGCTCGCTGTCTGAGGATGATGTCTTTTATAATTAAACACCTTCACGTTGTAATTACTGCCGTGCCATTGAGATACAAAGTGACCCCACGAGAGCTGACGTTTAAGATTCGGTTGTTCTATGTCACCAGTGAACTCAATTCAAGTAACTTCAAAACGAGCTGCAGGTAGGCAGATGGTAAAATTGAAAAAGGTCAGTTGAGCCGTTTATGCCGCTCCTTGTTCAAGTTTACAGTCTAGCTAAACATGAACACGTATACTGTAGCGTTGCTTGAGGAAAATGTGTTTACTTTGATGCTAAAAGGCTAAGGCCTAATCAGTCACGGTGATATCAACATGAATGAGTAACCCTTGGGGGAATATGAAGGTACTACAAGGGTTTGAGAGATTTTGACAGGGTTTTGTTATCCAGCAGCACATCCAATTTAAACCTGTGACAGGAAGAGAGCACTGTATTATTCTTTGCAAATTAAGAACAAATTACTTGGAACAGGAAGCATCTCATTGCTAAATGTTGCTGTGGTGACTCCTTTGCAAATCACGTTTTCGATGTCAGTTTGTGTCACATGCCTTCAGTTTTATATGGACGTGCATTGTCATTAGTGATAGAATTCTCAGGAAGACAAACAAGAAAAAAATCATAACAGTAGAAAATATACTATCTTCTGGAGTTGCTGAATAAAATACTTTTGGAGAGACTATCAAAAATGTACGGTAGCAGAGTTTCAAAGTTTAGTGAGTCAGACATGGATGGCACAGTACTCAGTTTTTAGTTTTTTTCCCCTCCATCCTAAGAAACGCTGCACTGGTTGGCGGTACGAGGCTGCGCATATATATATATATATATATATATATATATATATATATATATATTTTTTTTTTTTTTTTTTTTTTTTTCATAAGGAGTACATATATTTGAATGCAAACAATGCCACACCACAATGAAGACAATACGCACAGGCATACATTTCTTTATCCTCTGCAAAGACGACCTAGCATTGCTGCTGCTTATTGAGGAGCCGAGACCAACACCTTTTATCCTTATGTCTGTATTACACTGCCCCTAGTGGCCAAGGCACATAAAAAAAATCAAGAGCAGCACCATATCCATTGATCGAAGCAAAAAAAACGCCGCCAAAATGATTCAAAGTGTTGCCTAAATATCTTGGTATAAAACAACCTGTGTGATTTTCTGCTATTCGCCTGTTTTTGATCCATTTATTCCTTTCCCCTGAGCAAATGAGAAAATGAAACGGGATGCCTTCAAAACATTGCCAGCGATGTGGACACGAGAAACTGCAGACAGGAAGCTGTATAGCCAATGATGTGCTTGAGCTCTGCCAGTACAAACTGTGAAGACGTTTCAATTATGTCCACATAATTTATTCATATTTATTCAAATGTACTAACAATGGAGATGAGCAAGTATTTAAAAAGCTCTTCCAAATAATTACACTGGAGAATTTAAAGGGGACCAATTAGCGCTCAGACTCTTTTGTCTTTTTTATGGTTCTCATTAGACCCGAGTTTAATGCAGATTAGTGAAAAGGTCAAGCAGGTGGTGGTTTCTGCTCAGGATGCCTTAGATTTCTTTGGCCAAGTCTTCTAAAATTCTCTTCATCTGGAGGACAAAACAGATGTCTTCTTCCACACGGCAAGAAGACAAATAAGCCTGAGCGTGCACGCAAGTTACCTCTAACCATGTGACCCGCCCAAGCAGTCTTCCCCTGTCAGTGACGAAGACAGTCTGAGCCTCAACAAGGCTCAGGATAATGAAAGCCTGGAAGGAACAATGGGATTCCATCTTAATTTCTTTTTTTAGCTTTCCTCCTATCAACCAAGTTAAAGATTTGTGGGGGAAAAATCTAAGGGTTTCTTTTGGTGACTCATCTTAAAGGGAAAGTCAACCCAAAGGTTTTCATTAGGAATATGTAATATGCACCCCCACTAATCCGAACATGGCAATCAGATTAATAATATGTTTGTGGAAAATAAATTAGGCAGGAAAATCCACCTGTTTTCAAACAATCTCAAGCGGCGACCATAAAAAGGACATCACAGGGCTCAGGTAACAACCACACACGACTCACTTGTTTTCTGCTGTGATGTTTGCAAACTGGGCCGTGATTGGTTGTTGCCTGAGCAACTGTGAAGCCATTTTCAGTTGGCACCAAGAGGCAAAATGGCTGCCCCCTGGGATGGGGAAAAAAAAACAACAACTTGGAGTTGTCTTGCTTTATTATAAATTGTAACCCCCTCTATTGAGTTATTTGTTGAAATACAAGAATGATCTTCTTACCTCCTGAATTGTGTTATGAGGACACAGTAGGGCAGAACAAGGTTGAATGCTGCATACCTCCACCAGATGTTGATCCACCCTCTGAACAAGGACCAAAGTATGAACAAGTTTAGACTTGAGCTGGTTTGTGCAATAAGTTTCTTCTTCTAATTAATTTGCTTTTATTTTGGATTTTTTTTTTTTTTTACAGTTCCTGCAAAGGAATGAAAAAGCATTAAATTACGTTAGCCCACACCTGCAGAAAACCGTTAAAATCTTACTACCCCCTGAAGAAGGGATGGGGACAGGTCTCCGAGGCCAAGTCCAAATCATCCTAAGTCTTTGATTCACAAGTCCAAGTCTTTAACCTCTAGTGGCATTTATCCAAGTGCTTTATTCCCCCCTTTTGTTATTACTTTTCTGTCAAATTGAGTAACATCATAATGTTACTTATACTTCAGTAAATATTTCGGAGACTCTACCCAGCCCTGATGGCCGACAAAATGAGAGCAAGCCACCCAATAGTGAATCGTAATATTCTCGAGTACCAAAAGGAGAGTTCGAGTCAAGTCTTGAGACGTCTTGAGCTCGTCTCCCAGCTGAGAGGCTGTGGGTTCCATCCCCCGACCGTCAAGACCATGTCGAAGTGTCCCTGAGCAAGACACCGAACCTCCGGTTGCTCCTGATGCTGCATCATGACTCGTTAGCGTAAAGCGCTTTGAGTACCCAAGGTAGAAAAGTATAAGTGAAATTTACCATTTACCAAAGTCCATTTGAGACTTTAGTGGACATCTCTAAGTCGATTTGCAAACATAGTGAGTTAAGACTCAGAGTCTGAGTCGCGAGTCCCTATCTCTGCCCTGAAGCGCCTTCACGTACGCCCAGGGGTGTTTGTATCCCCATTTCACAACAGCCGATCTGACGTATTGAGGATCAATGCGGTGCCAAGTTTATATCCATATGTATGTGTATATCCCAGTTCATATTTCTTCTGGAGACAATCTTTCAGCACACACTCACCATTTGTGGATTATTGTGTACTTTTAAATTGAACTACCTATCAAAACTTTTGGTTTGATTTCACTCTTTTAGCCTCGGCACAGTCTCGTGTGCTTTCTTGAACGCTGGCTGTGTATGTGTGTGTAATTTTACCTGGGGAGTGTCGCATTGACGCAGAAACATCAACAGGTCTGATCGGGTGACAAAACCCAGCAATGTTGGCACCTCTAACAAGGAGAAAAGAGCACATCCGCATGAAGAACAGTCGGTCAAAACTACTGCCGAGAAAATGAATCACTGTTGATCAAGGATGTTCCAGTAAGGTCTGGTGTTTGAGTGGGATGCATTTAATTATACCGTTTTTCTGGAACAAATCGTATAAAACAGTGGACACAAATGAATAGGTAGGGTCTCAGGATTATATGACAACTGTTCTGCCCACAGTAATATTTGTTCAGAAATGTTTCAAAATGTTGTAGTTCTTTTGTTCTGTTTACAATTGCGTGTTAATTCCATGTAGTTAGCTTCCGTTTTCTACTCTATTTTGAAGGCGCAAACAGATAGTCGCCGTGTGTAACGGTAGCATATAGGTCGTGCTTAGAAAACAACGTGCGCAATTTACCTACCTCCGGCTGGACATCGTGTTTGTCTTAGTGCTTTCTTGTCCCTCCGAACGCAATGGCTGTAAGTCTTGTATTTTGCAGTGTTCTAGACATTGTTTTGGTTGAATGTATATGAATGTTTAATGGGCCGTTTAGCATATTGAAAGATCGCGAACGTGTTCGTTTAGCATCGCTAATTGCTATCTGACGTTAGGATCTATGCTAATTCATTTCCTATGGAAGTCATTCGTGACGCATTTATTTCGTTGGCAAAGGGCTGATACTAATTTCGTTTGTTTTCAGTTTCACTCTAAATGTTCACGAACCTCAAGTCACCCAATTGGAATAAAAGGAGCAAGACGCTCAGCTACCTGGCTCATGAATCTAACGAGTTTGCCTTGCTGTTGAACAACGTTCACACACCAAGTGTATCCAACACGTTGCGATAACAGTACAACTCTTCATTGTGAGTGGTAAATGTATAGATTACAATCCATACTTTACTATTCATACTCTGTACGAAAATGACTTGAAATGTCTGATATTATGAACACAAAAGTATTTTATTTCTTACTCTTCACAAATATTACTGAAGCATTAATGACACTATTTATTAGTTACTCGCAGGATTGGGAAAATTCTGTTTAAAAAAAAAACTGTTATTAGTTATAGTCGCACCTTCCCCTTAAAATAATTGAATTGGTGACTGACTTTCACAATTAGTTTTCAGGAAACCAAGACAAAGGAAAATAAGTTGCTGCATTATTTTTCAAAAGATCTTCAAATATGTCAAAAATAATTCACTTTATTTAGGTTTCACAGGCCACTTGCCTAGCATAGTGATGAGTACTGTACAGTGAAGCCCCACATACTCACAGGTGCTATTTTTTTTTTAATTGTCTTTCCTCATTTCTCTCCGTGTTTCATGGAAAATACATGTTTATCTGTCTGAGTCTGTCTGCCTATCTCTTACTAATGAACTACTATTTATCTATCAAACGAGATAAAAAAAACACCTAGCGAGCTAGCTTACTGTCTAGATAGCTTGCTAGGTAAGCTATTTATATGGGTAGTTATGAGCAATTCTATCTACCTACTTACTTACCCTCACCCATTTTTCTGTCTTATGTCCATCCATCCATCCATCCATCCATCCATCCATCCATCCATCCATCCATCCATCCACCCATCCATCCATCCATCCATCATTTCTAACTTATTTCTGTCTGTCCATGATGTGTGTGGACTGTGGAAAAGGAGCACCATTTTTCATTTGTGTCAGCCCACCATGTGAGTGTACCACAGGGATTTGCGTCTCACTGCTGCTGTTGACAACATGTTGAACCTCCTCCAGGCCAGCCGCTTTCTGCAACTGCACTCGTGTGGCTCCCAAAACGTGTCCCACCCGCATGGAGAGAAGCCTGTCAAAGAAAAGATGTGTTATCCTCAAACCAGCCTCCAGTTAGTGACAAATGCTCTTCTGTCACGAATTTGACACCGCAATTCCGCTGAGATTTCGGCTGTCACACAAAAGTAAATTCGATTTGCATCTCCTTACATTGCGTTCAGCTTTGGATTTTTACTTGCTCAAAGCATTATGTGATCCTATGATGAAGCCCCCCTCTTGCTGACAGAAATACAAGCCAACTGTTTTGTCTGCTTGTTTTTTGTTATTCGCTTGTTTTCATTAACTATACTCTAGACCCGCCTAATAATCAACAAGACTATAATCGCTTCACTCGGCCACTGAGAAGTAGGGAAGTACGTCCAGTTAAGTGAAGGAACTGTCTTGGTTCAATTCAATACTTGTCATTCAAAGATCTGGTCGTGCCAGCTTTACTGGGAATGCCCTTGTTTGTGTGGCCTTTCTAAGTCATGATGCAAAATGCATACTGTACACCAGGGCTGTCAAAGTCAGATGGAAAGGGGGTCCAAATGAAAAATTGTACTCTGAGGGCCAGACTGATTGAATGTTTATCCAAACAGAGTCTAGAGCACCTACTTCAAACTACTGAAAACCTAACAAATCCTAACAAATAAGATTGGATATGAAAAATAAAGCAATATTTTTTTATTGCTCTGTAAGTAATTTTCAATTTTCATCAGGCACAAAAGGCAAAGTTCCTTTATATAAAAATCCCCATAACATGCACATTACATTTTTGTGTTGAGACCGCAAAATCACCGGGGCGCGCTGGCAGACAACTTGTGACATTTGCAAGCCTTTCAATGACTTCATTGAGTGGCTTAGCCTGGACTCCCATAATGCACATTTCTTGCTGTGGATTGTGGGACTTCAAGAACTAAATCCAAGAACTACATGTTGCAGGAAAGTTTTTATTTGGCTGCAGGAAAGCATTTAATTTATTATTTGTTTTATTATATCTGTTAATTCTTGTCTGCAAAATCTGCAGCAATGAATACCTGTTTTTTTCTTTCTTTCTCACAAAATGAAAATTCATCGAAATGAAACCGCCTTGGAATTTATTTATGTGAATATATATCAGTGTATTTTCGCCAGGAATTGGCAAAAAGTAGGCTAAAATTTCTAATATCAAGAATTTTCTATCAGTTACTTAAGTGAAATGCTTTTCAAACAAAATTGATCGCAATGTCTTTTTTGGGGGGTTTGGTGGGGGAACTCCAATGCGTACAACTAGTCACCCTAATTCGCAAACCGATGGTCGGTTGCACACAAGACACAAACTGACATCGAAAAAGTGATTTGAATTCCGTTGGCGAAAGTTTTTGTCTTTCACTTTCCGTAGCTAAAAGAAACATGACTGCCTCCATCTGAGCAACGCTCCCCATGAAATATAAATAGCAATTACCGAACCTACAATTATACATTAAAAAATATGATAGAACATTTTTTTACACCTTAGTGCAATTTATAGTGGTTTTAAAAAATAAGGTCTGATGTGGTATCTAGTATGGAGGAGAGTGCTGATTTACCCAGGGCGTGCCATGATGAGAGAGGGCAAGTGCGGTAGCCTTTTGCTGATGGAGACGGCGTCATAGAAAGATGGGCGGCTCCCGGCGCGAGCGATGCCATTGGCCAGCAGAGTGGCGAGAAGAACAGGAACAACATGGCTGAATTGACCGGTCAACTCTAAGGCCAACAGGGCCGGCGACAAAGTGTGCGTCACAGCCCCGGAGAATGCTGCTGCACCTGCGCAGCAAGGATATAATGTATAATGCATACTCTTAATGTGTAGTTAAAGTGCATTTAGCTAGGATATTGGCTATCAAACTTTTTTTAATCTGTCTGAAAATACCTCCAAACCAGCACAAAGCATTTTTGGATGGAAAAAAAAATCACCATGCCATGCCATCTGTGTCTAGTTTATTAAACGTCAGAACTACATTTGTAGTCGTGCGTCTTGCCGTATTAAATTTAGCAGCTCCAGAAGGTACATCGTGTACCAATATCTTTTATTTCTGGCTCATCTGCCAAAACACTGCATCACTAATAACAATGAGCATAAAACTTAACAAAAAAGTTACTGTCACAATTTAGCAAGACGTTCAAATCAATTTGCTCTTTATTTGAAAAGAAAGTGGTATTGATCTTATTCACTGCATTTCAAAATATTTTATTAGATTTCCTGATACCCGCAAATAAATGTTAAAATACCACACACCTCTCCTGGTACTCTCAATCCCATTTGAGAATCAGTTCTAGGATACAGCAGAATTCCAGGATTGTTTTTATGTACCAATGAAGAAGAGTAATACAGTACATTGCAATTCACAGACACCGCGACAGTACTGTCAAATAATGAATTTCTTTTAAATTGCATTACGTGTTTTTATATCTTGTAACATGATCTTCACTGTAAAATGTATGTACTGTAAATATTTATTTGATTTAATTAAGTTATTAGTTTTTACCAGCAAGTGCATATCCCCCAGGATTGATAGAAAACCATTCCTGTGTGAGGGAGGAGGAAATGTAAGCTATTCCTTCAGCAAACAAACGGCCCAAGGCTGACCCTGTAAAAGCAGAAAGGGAAACAAAAATGAGGACTCTATTAACTGACAAACTCCTAACACAAAAGTTGGACATTCAGAAAATGACACCACTCCTTTATAGTCTTGTTTCTTTTTTACATTTTGTATATATTTCATATTGTATATTATAATATATATAATATAATATATTGTATATTATAAGACAGAGTTTTTGGACTACATCTTTTGACCTTTTGGAGCTACCCTATGAATTCCTTGTGTGCTCAGTAGAGGTCATTCTGGCCTTTCCATTCATGTCCAATGTGTTTAGTGAGGATGCAATTCACTTTGCTGTCTTGTTGAGACAAAATTGATACAGCAGTGGAAACAATGCGTAGGCTGGGTCTCAGGAGAATACTAAACCAGTTGGGTCAGAAACAACCCAATTGTGGGTAAAAAAAAAAAAAAAAAAGACTCAATGTTTTGGTCAATTTGACCCATTTTTTTGGTTTGTTTTAGTCCCAAAACAAACCAATTTTTGCGCAAAACCATCCAGAAAATTAGAACAGATTTGCCCAAATATTGGGCCACTCCTTTTTTTTCAAACTCATAATTGGTTTAATTTTAAACCAGCTGCTTTTAGAGTATAAACCAAGGTTAATACCAGTAATTACAAAACATTTTTCTTAAGCTTTTCATTAATACAATCATGCCAAGATGTAGATGAGCAGTATGGGTAGTTTTAAACAAATTTCTTTTGAATTGCTTTTAACTTTCTAACTTTACAGCGGAGGAGAGCAACTTAGCGCAAATAGAAAAAACAGGATTCCCAGTTGACAACCGTAGAGAACCAACATAAAAATTCCAAGTGATGCGCAAATCCCAATTTTCTGTTATTTCTTTATTTTTGTTAGAATTCAATTTACTTGTACAATTACGCAGTTGACTTTGAAATTCCTATTTTGTGTTAAATAAACCGAGAGGGTCCAATTGGGGAGGTTTGTGTTATCTGCAACATGAGTGACTACTTGAAAAAACAAACCAAAAAAAAAGATCATTTCTGTCATCTTGTTTGGACACGTAAATAAGACATCAAAGACGCTTTTCTTTTCCTCACTCACCATAGATGAAGAGTGGCATGAAGTACCCGGCCGGCAGAGGCAGAGTGCAAGCAAGCACCGACATCCACAGCTGAGTAGCGACAACACAAATGCAACTCTCATCCCAGGGCTCACAAATCCAATTCTGTCTGGCTGCCTTCATAATGCCACATCAAATTGATGTAAATAACGGTGGGTGAAAAGTACAAAGGCGTATGATGAAGAGACTGAACAGCAGGGAAACGCATTTCGTTACTAGTAAAAGAACATAGATGTAAAAATAAGAGTGAAGAAGAAAACGAAGCGGTATACTGAGACAATAACGTTATAAGCATGAACCGTGTTAAGATGAGGGCTGTTGAGGTTTTAGTCGAGCTCCATTTTAGTGTTTGAACCAACACTGAAATTTCACTTGTGCAGAAAGAAGCTACATTTACCTGTTTCCGTAATGAAATGGCACATATACACAAACAATTTGGGCAATGTCTGACCAAATAACAACAATAATAATAAATGTGACAATAATTTAAAAGATGAAGCAATTTGAGGAGAAACTGTGTGTGAATGTAGAAAGCGGAATGAAAACCTATGGAGGCATTGCAGTGAGGATAAGTGAAGCAAAAACATGGACGGATCCTTGAGACCAAATTCTTAGCACTGTCTTATAAAACATGCATGTCAGAAGAGTTCAATCTGGTTTTACAGAAAAGAAATCCTGGCCAGGATGAAGATAGCACTGCCACAAAGGTTAAGTAATCTTTCATGGGCTCATTGAAAATATCATGACGAATAGCACGATTTTGAAGCTAATTTTGTCCCTGGAACATTAGGTCTTTCATTTGTACCTTCATTAGAAGAAAGACAGTCAGAGACAGGTATGCGGGATAGTCGGAGGAGCCCCACTCTGTCTCCGGCTGCCTGGAGGCATTGTGGGATTGACACATCCACGGTGTGGGTTCCAATAAGGAGGTGAGCAGCTGCTTCATGGTATACTGAATTCAACAAAGAGAATAAGGCAGTGCAATTACAGTATTCGCGAACAAAAGAACATTCACATTGTGGATAAAAGATGTGGTTACAATATGGCGCCTGTTTCCATCATCTGTTTTCTGTACCGAGGGTTGCTATGTCTGTTTTAGCTACAGACAGCAGGAGGAGGAGTGTGTATTACTGTGTTTACCATAATGCCCCCAGAGCGCCCACGGACGCATGCAAAAAATTGCACATACTCCCTTTAAGTATCTGGGACTGAATATCTGGACTCTCAAAAAAACGTGAAAATATGCCCCTGGTATTGAATGAGTTAGTGTTGAATTTTCCTCAGTTTCATTTTAAATGTCAATACATTTGTTTTGGCGTTGTTCCTATAATGATCCCAAATACCGATATGTTCCCAGTTAAAGTATTCATATTTATTTAGCGTAACTGTTATAAATGACCCTCTGAGGGCAACCATAACAGCAATGATTAGACACATGATACCTTTGAAGCCATGTGTTGTCCCACAGAACGAGGAAAGGTGATAGATGCTAAAAAAAAGGCCACTCCTGCAGAGTATAGGGCTTTCCTGCACAGAAAAGAATTACGGTTATTTTGCTTTTATTTGGCATTAGTTTGACATTTCAATTGTACCAACCACTGTCATGTGACGACATGGCAAGGCGAGAGTAGTGGAAGGTGAGAATGTGGACCCGAAATGCAAACATGAAAAGTCAAAACCAAATCCAATTAAAGCCCAGATCAGAACAGAAAATTCTGATACCAACCCAAAACACAACAGATAAGAACCACAAATTATTATTAGCATTCACAACCATTTAAACTTGTTACATTATTTTATTTTAAAATAATGTTATTTTTCTTTTTATTATATATCGAATTATTTTGTTATTTGTGAAATGGACTTGGAAAATTGACTTTCAACTTGAACTTAGCTAGTTCAGCTAGCTACCGATGACACAGCATCAGGAGAAACTCGCGGGGTTCAGTGTCTTGCTCAAGGACACTTCAACATATTTTTTTTTACTTCAGCTTGGTCTAAAAAGTAGTTGTCACTGACTACTACATCTTTTTTTTTTTTTTCGTGTTTCTTAAAGCCAGAAAGTTGCCACTTGAAATTACTTCAGTTTTGTGACATAACCGTAATCTGTAATCTGCAACCGTAATTTTTCCCTACAATTTTCAACAACTGCTTGAACAATCTCTGAGACTGGGGATTCTGGACATTACATCATTTTTCACCGGGGATTGTGTGTTTGGGTCAGTGTGTGCATGTGTTCATTTGTGTGTGTGCCTTTGGTTTTTGCTACGAGGTGAGGACCTAATTCCAGGTTTCACTCTTTTTCGTGACCTCTTGGACTTGTGGGGACCATTTTGCCGGACTTTTAGAGAATGGGTTTGAATTGGTAGAATTTTTGGTATGGTTAGAGTAACAGTTAGGCATAGGCACTCCATTTTAATGGTTAAGGTTAGGGTTGGAGACTAGGAAATACACAATGTCACTGAGATGTCCCCACTGTGATAGAAGACCCCCATTGTGTGAGTGAGTGTGCGCGTGCTTACTCGGTTTTCAATACGTTGACGAGGCCGGGGTGTGTGGTGATGAGCTGCAGCGTGAGGCGATGCAGAGTGAGGTACAAGCAGGCCGCAGCTCCGCACAGCAGCCTGCTCCAAGCATGGAGACACACTCACACAAGCGAGCGCACACACACACACACACACACACACACACACACACACACACACACACACACACACACACGTCATTAGCAGCCATGATGAGGCTAATTGGAAGAACAATACAAGAGCTCGGTTTCCACGTGGCCCACCGTGAATACTAAAGAGTCAGCCGTGAGTCAGCCTGAAATTGGATGTCAAGAGTTAGCGTGAGAGCAGCTCACCCCAGCAAAGTAAAGAGCAGAATCTCCCACGGGAGGAAAGGTAAAGTGGTGGGGAAACTGGTTTGAAACAACACCTGAAGAGTCTCTGCGGGGACAAAACAAATGATGCTTTCCTTCATTTACGTTCACTGAGCTTTAATAGAGAGCTCCTAAAACTAATCTTGAGTTTACACTTTTTTGCCATCCATTTAAATGCAGGTGATTTATTCAAACTGACAAAGATCTAAATGCTGTGTTTCAACGATCCAAAGTCAGACGAGGATTTCTATGCCTTACGTCTTTTCTAGAAATAGCGTACCAGAAGCATTTGAAAGCTCACCGTATTGATTTTTGCCCTCTAAGATGAAAGAGTATTAAAAAGCTTCTGTCATTGATGTTGACCGATAAGACTCAGCATGATTCCGTTGAGCCCTAGCTGTGAAAAGTGCCTTGAGAAAATCCCCGGGGGTAAAAAAACAAAATGTACAGTGCAAACCGAATTCTATATGGTTGTATAGCATCCCTGCACATGAGATCGATCCATTGAGTGTAAAAATACAGTAGGAGGCTAATAGGTTGACTTCCGATGATGATGAATCATAGGAGCTGAATTTTAAGCGGACTACATGTCACTAGAGCTGACACACTTGACTAATGCTTACCTAATATGTATAATGTGACCATTGGACATTACCTACATGCAATTCAAAATAAGAAATGGAAGTCAATCTTTCATATGATGCCAAACATATTTACATATAGCACACAATATTCTGTTGGCCTAGAAAGATGAGTGGACATGCTAAATATACTGGCCCTGGAGAGCTTTCCTTTTCCAATAACGCTTAACAAAATAAAGGTGTACAAGATGCAAAGGAGTCACTATACCAAAGCTTCGAAAGGTTTTGAAATTCACATGCTTCCAAATCCATTAAGATGTCATAAGAAATTCAACTTTTAACTCCTGAAAATACACGGCTATGAATGGAACGTCGAGTTAACTGAGAAAATATTAAAGTGACACTGTGTAAGTTTTAGACCAGTTTTCATTAAAAAGGAATCAATTAAATGACGATAAACTTCAGAAACTTGCAAATAAATGTGTTCTTAATGATAACAATATGTTTTATATATAATCGTAGGTCTAGTTACCATTAAATGATATTACATTGGTGGTGTCACTTCTCCGGAGGCCGCCATATCTGTTATAGCTACAGACAGCAGGAGTGTTCCTTGCTGCATTTAGCATAATGCCCCTAAAGCTCCACAAGCTACACATACTCCCTTTAAGTTTTGCAAAACTGTCATATCAACAAAAATGGTCTACTTTGAAAAAAATAAAGTGAAAGAAAAACACATTTTGGTTGGGGTGAAACATTTTTAACATTAGCGAGTCACTTCTGAGTCTGAACGACTCCAGTTTTCATGAAAAATATAAGGGGAGGTGGGGCATTGAAGTTTAAGGTACCTCCAGACTTTTAGAAGTGAAACACAGCATCAGTAAAAACTGACAGATTTCCAAAAGCGTTTGAATATACTTGCAAGTATGTCGTTACTGTTATTATCCTTTGCTATGTATTCATTGTATGAATGAACACTATTTTATTGTATACAGTACATTCTTTGCTTTTAGTATTAATGTTTGAAGAAGCACTAAGCTCAGGTAATGACCAATCACGGCTCTCCACGGCCATGTGGCAAAAGGGTTTTTCAAAGTATGAATGGTACGTGAACAATAATTTAGTCATCAATTTAACTATAGACAAAATGCTAACTCTGTATTGCTGAAAATGTTTGAATGACAAACTATTCCTCAAAGCAAAACTTGTTCATATTTTCTTCTTCTTTATTTTTTCCTATGGCTGTGTGTCATACTTTACCTTGGTCTCCACACCATACCGACAACAAGCGGAAGGTCAAGGTTCCGCAGGCCACAGAGAAGAAAGACGGCAAGTAGTTCTGCATGGCAAAGTGAGAGGACATCACCTCCATGCTGAAGAGCACACCTACAAGTCCGACAAGGAGAAAACAACAAACGCGGATTAGCTTCATTTGCCACATACACTAAAGTATGTATAATGCTATGCATATAAATGATTGAAAATCATACACCGTACTAATGCATGCACTGAATTTGTGCTCGGTAGAAATATCAAGATGATGTGAGATGATGATAGGAACATAAAACGATCATAGATTTTTTTTTTTTTTTTAAGTCTTACCGCTTACAGGTGCGCCAAAGCAGCTGGCGACACCGACTGCAGCGGCTACAACTAACATGTCTCCTTCTGCTTTCTTCCAGACAACATAAAACAATAACAAAATGAGCTATTCAAAAGCACAGATGCAACAGCTTAATTAACCCTTTAGGCACCAGTGGGTTTTAGGCCTCAGGAAAAGCAATGTTACAGGTAACAATGAATGGGTCTTCAAACCACCAAATCTGTTGGAGTTACGATGAGTAAAAAACTTTTGTGTGTGTGTTCTAGTGACACAGATTCCACAATCCAAGCGTTCCCAGTACTGTACCTCCTTGGTGGTTTGAATCAGTGAGCGGAGCTTGCTCAGGTAGCTTGCCATCATGGTGCAAAGATGAACAAACGGACCCTGATGAACAAACAAACACTTAAAACCCACAACAAAGACTATTTTGAAATCGCACGTGTACGTAAGAAGCCTCTGACCACTTTGCCAATGAAAAGTGTGCTCCCCGCTGCCAGCGTACATACGAGACCCAGGAACTTGATGAACATGTTGGTGAGGGATAAGTAATGCGGCAGTTGGATGCCGCTCAGCATGGTCCTAACCTCTGGAATTCCAGAACCTGACGATATATCAACAAAGTGTCAACGAGACCACAATACACTGAGACTCACCCATTTACTTGCATTGTAATAACCAGAGTTAAACAGCATTTCTTTTAGATAGTGGTTCTTAAAAGGGGGTATGAGTATCATTGGGGCTCGGTTGAGAAATTTCAGGAGCTATGTGAGATTTATTAGTTTATTATTAGTTATTAGTTATCTTTTGCAGTTTGTCTTTATTTTGTGAGGTTTTATTTGGATGTGCATTGTCAGGGTTAGGGTTAGAAGAAAAGCCAGAATGAAATGTAGGTCTTAAGTTTAGTGACTGCGCTCTTTTTAGGATATTTTTTTTTACCTACTGTGAAAATGGTTTTAACTGGTTTGGGGGGGGGGGGGGGGTACTTAGCTGAAAAACGTTATGCTCCACTGCTCTAGGATATCGCTGATATTCTCAGCATTTACTGAAGGTATCCATGAAGATGATTTTTAGAATTCAGAATCAGATGAAGCCAGTGCTTCTCAATTATATTTTGCGAAGCCCACTCCAGGAAAGTGAAAACCTTTCATGCTTCCCCTCACTCGCCGAGCCGACTATAAGTAAGGTCGTTAGTTATAAAAATTGTGTACATTACCATAACTCAAAATCTATTTGATCCGAAAAAAGTCTTATTAAAAGGGAAATGAACCCAAAAATCTGCTTCACAATATGTTCTATGCAGCTCCACTAGTGTAAACATGGCAATGTTACAAAAAATGTAATTAGTTAATGAACAATTTAATTGCTTAACATTTTAATGAATTCATATACAAGGTAAAATATACATGATGGCACATATACTGTACAGTACCTACATAATCAACCTATTATGTTTTATATACTGTAGACTTACCTAGATGTATGTAGCCTATTGTACACTTTTGAAATACATTTGTTAAAGTTACATTTAGTTTAATAGTGAATATTATGCAATGTGAAAACTATGCTTGCAGACCACAATATTTAACAAATATGTTTGTATTGGGTGGTAGTCACAAATGAGTGATGAGAATAAATGGTAACATGAAAGTCTAGTATTGTTTTTTTTTTCTTTCCATTTTTAACCTTTATGTCCTGTGTTTTCACCTTGATTTTACAGTTTGATTGCATGACATCCACAGGCGCTTTGAAAGGTGACTTCTTATAGATTGCATTATCGTGGAAACGCACCCGTGGAGTAGCAGACAGACCTGTGGAGAAGGGGCAGATGTGGTGGCAGAGTGAAGCTGAGATTGCACAGAGGCATGCTGGGTAAAGAGTCCAACAGAAGAACTGCAGCATACCGTTGCCCTCCAGCTGGCTATATAGCCACTGGTGAGCTACAAGCAAATAAAAACAGAACATCCCATAAGACTAGCCTTTGAATAGTATTTAGTGGAATTTATTCCATTTTTTTTTTCATTGAAATTGTACAAAGGCCTTATGTCTTCCCAGTGATACATTTGCAGAAAAGCTCATGTGACATGAGAATAGTACGAGCAGGACTACTTTTGTACAATAACCTACTGAACGTTGATGAACGTCCTGTTTTGAACTTCAAAAGACTGGCGACTGACACCAGGCCTCTTGAGTGTATTGTATCTCCAATGAAAGTTCTTCGGTGGATTAATGGAAGTATGTGTTTTTATAAATGCAATGTATCAGTATGATAGTGTGGTTGTGAAACTGTGCTATTCTAATAGAAACGGACACGACGCGAAGTCAGCGTAGAATAAGGAATCCCGGAGACATTGAGACTGTCCCCTACAAAAGAGACAAAAAACTTCCTCCAACAGAGAATCAGCACCCGACTGTAAACAAAAGGCCAGCTGCTGCTATCAGAAGTGGCCAATCAGGATTGATGGCTCTCTGACTTCGTCCCAGCTTCAAAAAAAAATGGTCTGCGAACAAAGGGCCTTTGAATATGCACGCACACACACCTGTATTCCTCAGTGAGACCACATCCCCCAAAAATATATGAGAACTGGATGTAAAACTGAAATATGGTCACTGGCTGCGACTCATGGTAGTAACAGTGATCCGAGAGCTAGTGGACTTATTCCCACTTCTCTTATCTGGATTAAATCAATTGTTTCAACGAAGTCCCGGTACGTGCGATCTTTCAACCAAAACGAACACGCAAAGAACTAGTTTGACGCTGGAAATGAATCAAGGTTCCTTTAGGAGTGGGAGAGAGAGATGACGGTTGGCTTGAAACGGCTGTACTGTATACGAACACATTATATATATATATTATTATTATTATTATATTATTTAACACATTAGACTTTGTGAATCGATACAAGACAAATTTAAAAACGTATGTTTTTTTTTTTTATCAGGGGAGTATTGAATAGGTCACATGAAAATCAACATTTGCTGAGCCAAGGTACAGATTTACAGGAAAAGTCTCACAGCTAAGCAACATAGCAAAAAAAAAAAATCTAAGCAATGCTATTACATATCATAACAGTGCCTGCAGAAATAATTGGCAAGATTAATTTTAGGTGTGTAAAAGTAACAGATTGATTGTGATCTATTTAATCACAGTCAAAGAGTCAACGTTAAAGTGGTTGTTTTTGTTTTGTTTTTTTACACAATTTAATTTTTAATCTCAAACTATGCTTTCTGTATGCTGCTGTCTGCATCAAGCTCAGAGGGTTGGAAAACAAAGGTCAATCACAACCTGAAGTGGGCACTGATTGGCTGGGAGGACAGAAGCAAGATTTCAAAATGGATGAGCATTTGAGGGTTGTCGGTGCGATGAATGATAAATGCAACTCTGAAAAATGTCCCAAAGGCACCTTTGATAAAGGCAGAGTAAGGTGCTTGCTTAAGACAGAAGCAGCTCAAGTTTAGCCTTCCAGATCAATGCAAAGCACCCAGCTGTGTCTGCAGCGCACAGCTAACCATAGCAACAAAGACGGCTAGCGTAGCGACCCATAACAAAGCTCTTTTTCAAACTGAATTCGAGAACACCTGGAATTTGAGCAAGCCTGCGACAGACAGGACGGATGATGTGGTATTTTGTTATTTTCGAATGAATTGGCGATTGACAAAAGAACAGCAACATTGCTCCTGATGATTAAAACCTTTGACTGGACTCAAACGCACCAGAAGGTAAATGCTCACGACTGCATCTGTTAAAGAAAATAAATGACTGAAGCCACTTTTTTTGTTGTACTCTATCAGTCTATCGACGTGCAGTCTGCACATGAAACGAAACACTTTCGTTCGGGGTATTTCTCAGCGATTTTTCGGAGAGATTAAAAATGAAAAATCACAATAAAATAAAAAATAAAGACGAATCCCTCAAAAAAGAAATTGTAATCGTTTAACAGCACTAAACCATTTGTTCCCGCGCCAAAGCTCCGCATCACATGATATTATCACCCCGTGTGTGTTTGCGTACCTGCCAGGAGCTTGCTTATACTCAAGTCCATGAGAAAGCTGAGAATGGCGCTTAACATTCCGAGAGCAACATAAATGTACCATTCCATCTTGCACACTTTTTCCAGACAACTAGTCAGCATCACCAAACAACCTGTGGCAGTAAAATGGAAAATATATATGAATTCACGGTGTAATGTAGGCTACATTAAGATGCAGCTTTGGTGCTTTTTCAACCATGTCAAGTTACTCCTAAGGAGTTACTGCAGTGAACCAGACTCTTGACCTCAATGATCTTAAGCGTAAATGTCAAATGCACTCGGGCCGCCCGGTGATGTATTGATGGCGCCTGGAACAATCGGAGTCAAATGTCAGACCTTTGACAAACCCATAGGAGCGTCTGTGCGGTTTCCATGGATGAGCGGGGAGCAGCATCCCACTCCGGAACGACTCCTCGTTTTGAATTCTTTCCTCGTGCTCGCGGCTGCCTCCGTCGCTTTCACTCCGACCGGACCCATCCGGGAACTTCATGCTGCTTTCAAATCTAGGTGTAAAGTGATAAAACGGATTGTTTAGCGCACGTGAATTCCAAATTGAACAGACTTACCTGAAGGCTGCAAGGGATGTGTTGTAAGATCTGCTGATAAGTTTGTATGTGTGCAGGTGCTGCTGTGGGCGTTAAGAGCAGTCACACTAGGAAGAGCTGCTAAGTTGAACTCTTTGGAGAAAGATTGCTACCTGCCATTCATATGACCTAACCAGACAATGATTTACCAAAAGGAGAAAAAAAAAAAAAAAAAAACTACAAACTTACAGCCACGCTTTGAAACATGGCGCAAACTAGGGCTGCAAGATTATGGCCAAAATAATAATCACCATTATTTTGGTCAATATTGAAATCACAATTACTCATAATGTTTGGTCAAACATTATGAGTATTTATTGCCCTTTTTGTTTTTTAAACAGGCAGCATATAAACAAGGCTTCAAGGCCCGATATTTACAAATAATAAACTAAAATAAATAAAGTAAATAATTAACGTACTTGCTGAGTGCAAACCAATGAAAAAAAATGAAACCTAAGCCTATTTAGAACCAAGCACATTGTTTAGTTTTAAGCACATTGTAATCAGTTAGCAGTCAAAATGTCATTATTGATCATTTCAAACTGAATTAATTCCAATTTTTCAAAATGGGTCTCAATTGACAGCTAGCACGGTATATATTAGGAATCAAGTGAGAAACTCAACGCCATTTCACACCGGTAAATAATATATTAGGGTGAGAAAAGCATACGTTTTGGTCATGCAAACAAGTGGGAAACATTGCCCCCTGGTGGTATGTGTGTGGTGACAAAGTGCTTGATTTGATATGTAAGGTAGATGGCTTTTTAAACGTTAATATAGCCAAGGATCATCTTAATTAATCATGGCAGCCAATATCGTAAGCGCAATAAAAAATTGATTTTGCAAGCATAAATGTGAAAGAATACTAAATCAAAAAGTGCACTTGAATGGGAAACACTGAAAAAAAAACATTAGTTAAAAAAATATAAGCAATTTAATTGGTTAAGCTGATTTTTAGAGATGGGCAAATTCAATGCCAGGTATCAGTATTTTGGGACCGATATCAGCCTTGTTTCAAAATATCAGTACTTACAACTGCGGTCGATACCAGTATTGGCCAGATAATTGTTGCACTTGCGATTGTTGTAATTGTTGCAATTGTTGCAGCCCACAAAGTGCCCTATAGCTTTTAAAAAATCACAGTGGGTATGGGAATCTTAGCAATAACATGAAACGGCAACCCAGTGAGTCATTACACACCTATCTACAGATTCGCGTGGCATTTAGCAACTTTTCCTTACACATAATCCAGTGCTGGGCTAATTGTCAACGAGGTAGATACAATTTCTCACGAATTAACGATCTAGTTCTGCAGAAATATATTGCTAATATATGCTAAATCTGTGTGTGCTACTATAGATTACACTGATTACTATGTATTGTCGGCATTTGTTGATCATTTTCACTTCTCTGGCAAGTTTATATTATTATTATCATCATTATGGAGTTCCGATGGGACGAAAAAAATCTCAGGGCCTGTAAACTAATCTATGTAAGTGTGATTTTTTTAAAATTAATTTTACAAGTATCCTCGAATTATAATCAAGTAAACTATGCCAAGTTATTTGAAAAAAACATAGGTAGTGAAAGGGTTAAGGAAAAAAGTTTCAAGTAATATATAGGGCTGCCTTTAAAATGATTTTTCACTATCAAAACAGTAAGTTACTCTTTTATACAGTATGTTCATTATTAATTATCCTCCTTTTGACCTTACACAATAATTTCCTTAACTTCCTTCGTGTCTTTCATGACCCCCATCACACATACACACACCCGTGCACATACGCATGCCTCGAGGCAGGGTAGTTACTGTTTTACTTTTCTCAATTCCACCTCCCCTTCACACTTCCAATTAGCGCTTGTGCTATTTTGGAGATTCAGATCTGAACGCATCGATCACACACACATAGGCACACACAGAGAGGTAGGAAAACACGTTGCCATGGAAACGCTCCACCAAAGGGAAAAGCCGAGTTGATTTTTGATTAACAATAACTGAATCTAGTCGTGACACGTGCATTAGGCCCTTGGTTCTTGGCTTGCTCTGATCAACCAATCAGAGGTCAGAAAAATTCTGGCACTCTGAAGTCAATTTGAAATCTGGTTGCAAGAAATAATCCAATTATTTATATAGTTTGAGTCACGTTGCCCAGCATGACTGCTTCCGAAAGCCCCGGGCAGATCAGAGTGACATAGCCTACAGAGCCTGAGATATAAATATAATACAAATAAAAAAAATCAAACACCAAATCTCTGGTAATTTAGCATCATCCATCACTTTAGTACATGCGGCTCAAACGTGGAAGAAATTGGCATGACCACTTGGTTATCACATTACCAGGAGCTTGCCATTCATTGGCTCCCGGCGCGACCATGGGAGTTGGGGCGAGAGTAGTTTACAACTGCTGCCCTCATTGGTTGTTGGTCGTACCGGGAGCCAATCACGTGTCTTGTTGGAAGCCCGAGAGCTGTGCTTGCTCATGAAACTCACAAGCTGCCATGTGAGACGCGGAGGAGAGCAGCAAGACAACGGTGGCCACCAAAAGAAGCGTTGTAAATCTGTTACTGACATTTCTTTTCTAATAAATTGGAATTTCAAGTGCACTTCACTCTCATTAGACTCCCAGGCGCCACTAATATAACCGCGGCTCTCCGTGACTTCAGCCAAAGGGATAGAAAGACGGGAAGGGATCACAGTACAGTTACCATATAATGTTTAATGATTTAAGATTACTAAATATGTGTTCTGCAGTACTATTTGTCTTAAATACATAAAGTATAAATGCTTTTCACATTTAAGAAATTCAGGTAACCACATACACATGCATGAAAATTCCATATATATATATATATATATATATATATATATATATATATATATGGAATTTTCATGTATATATATATATATATATATATATATATATATATATATATATATATATATATATATACTTCGCGATCTCAGATATCGCGGTCTCAGTACTTCGCGGGTTCTTCCAAGAAAAATTAAAATATTAAAATATTAAATTAAAAATATTTCAAAATAAAAAATAATTTAAAAAATGTGCTAGAATGGAAAAAAATGAAAAAAGCAAAAAAAGCTTATTTTGAAATGTATGCTTTTAATTTGTCGGGGCGCCTTGCATTTCCGTTTCCAGTTTTACGTTCTTTTTGCGTCATTTGGCTAGTTATGGTGACAAAGTGAATGACAACGAAAACTCATATTTATAGTTTATTATCGTTTATGTTGATAACGCACGCTATTGCCTATGTTTAGTCAGCGATGAGTGTTTATTCTGTTTAGGTGTTCGTTTTAGTAGAGGTTGCACTTTATAGTTAGTAGTTGTTAGTTGTTGCTAACCCGCTAATGTCGGCTAAAAATACAATAAATTCATAGATTAAGTGTTTATATGTTAGTTTACTGACTTTAAGATTGTTGTTGATTTATTATTCAACAGATACTACATGATACACCATACATGAGCCAAAATAAATGTAAAGTTCAACGTGATGACTTGCGTACTGTTTCACCTGGCTCTTGGTGCAGATAACCAGTCCTGAGAAAAAATTCTCAATAAACTAAGTAATATTAGTTATTTAATGAATATACAATAATGTTAATAAGGATAATGTAATGTTAAATAATAGGAGAAAGGAAATAAAATACGCCAAAAATGACCCCAAAAAAGGATTGTTTATGGTTACTGCGCCTATATTGGGGCGTACATAGAAATCTAGGAACTGACACCCTACTTCGCGGGGGGTTGACAGCCCCCCATTAACCGCGAAGTAGGGGGGATCACTGTATATATGGAACAAGTGTAATGACAAGCTTGCCGCCATGTGAACGTGCAAAAGCTTGTGATGTCATTGCCTTGAAGAATGTATCAACAATGTAAACAGTTTTTCCTGGGCATAACAACATGTATCATCAAGGACACTAAGAAAGTCCTGAAATTGAATTGGAATGTTTAGGATGTCATCAGGCAGACGTCATGAGCTGCAGATATGAATAGACACACGCAGCGTGACACTTTTAAGTCGCCCGCTCCCGGACAGCTTTGTTTTCCAGCGCATTCTTTCCATCTTTGTTTGGCTCGGACTTTACCTCGGAGATAAGATATGTTCCATCATGTTCTCATCTTAGTTTGTCTCTCATATCTTTGTAATGCAAAAAGAGAAAAAAAAAAAAAACAGCAGTTTTGCTTGGTTTTTTGAGTAGTGAGGGTGAGTATTACTAATTGTTATTTTTTTATAAAGGATCATAATCAATTGTTTGGAGACAATAGTTATTTAAAGTAATTGTTTCAGTCCTCTGTGATGGGGTCACCAACATTTTCTCTATGTTGGACACCTTGTGAAATATTTTCAGACAAATACCCCCTAACCAGTGCAAAGCATTTTTTGGTTTAGTTTGAAAAAAAAAAGACTTGAAACAGAGTGCTGTGCCATACATTTCTGATTTATTTAACATTAGAAATACATTTGTAGTCGTATCTCTAGGCGTATTTTATTCAGCATCTCTAAGAGACCGCTTCTAATACGTCATCTGAATTATTTCTGTCTCGTCTGTGGGAAAATTGCACCATTAATGACAAAACTTAAAATAAAAACATACAATTTCGAGCAAAGGAGTCATATAAATAATTTGGAAAATAGTCTTCATGTTTCAATCAATTTGCTCTCAGTTTGAAAAGAAATGTCCTGTTCTTGTCACAGCATTAAAAAAGCATTAAATTAGATTTACTGATACCAGCACACAACGACATTCTATTATAATCATATGCATTCACTTTTTATTTTATACGAAAAACCTCTGAAGAGAGATTTTAAAAATGATGAACTGGTTTGGCTCATGAGCCACGTGTTGAACAGCACTGTAGTTGGGTGATGCAGCACAGTCAATGACACACACACACACACACATGCATACGCACACACACACACACACACACACACACACACACAATCTATTTTGGGATGGTAAAGCAGGAATGGCAACTGTTTGTACACATGCAGACGGTCTCAATAAACTTTTCCAAGCACAGAGCCTTCCCGTCGCTGGGTGGCGTGTGCTGCCAAAAATAGACCATTATCACACACGTGCACACCTCCTGTCCACACAAGGTCTAACACTGCTTATATGGGACATAAGGGGGGAGTGGCCGCCAAAGAGTGACGGTATAAGAAGATGCATTGACCTCATCCAAAACAAATTACGATTGATTAGAAGATTTCAAAAAGTGTTGTCACATTTATTTGGAATTTGCAATAAGAAGTGAGCTTCCCTGCGTTCTCCTTTCGCTCTGCCTCCCCAAGCGACCTCGGCCATCCATGAGTGCCAGCAACTCATCTGCCTACCGATCAGAGCGGAGTTTCCATCAGACGTCGTCCTCGTCCTCCTCTAGTAATCCGTACATGGAGAAGAATCACGGCATGTTTTCCGAGGACTTTGGCCCCTTCATGAGGCCCGGGGGTGACACCTTGGGCTTTTCCAGTAAGTCAAATGCACTTTAAAGCTTATAGTAACAAGATCAGTATCAGAGATCATGAGAGACAAGATGATAGCCACAGGATCTGACCGAATCGGTTACGCCTTAAATTGAGAAGTTTAATTTGTTCCGTGACCGTGTTTGTTTTATCATTTATTTATATACGGTATTATCGATGTACTGTACATTTGCAATGAGAAAAGTAGCAAAGTATATAGGGCTGGCTTTGAATGTAATGGGCCTGCCCTGGTTAACATGGGTCTGCAACATTTCATGTCCATTGGGGACAGTGCCTCTGGATTGATAGCTTGAGGTGTTCTGGTCCTTCTTCTTACAAAGGAGGACTGGAAAATGTGTTCCAACTACATGAGGATCACGCTCGTGAGCCTGTCCGCTGAGAACTATTAACTCATTCCCTGCCAGACAAGTTAACATTGATTTTTGATGTCTATAGCCGGCAGTGGCAGTGGCAGGGAGCGTCAGGAAGTCAAATCTCAGATTCTGGATTGTTCTGTTCTGTCGGGCCACTGGCATGCTGGTGCCTACCCCAGCTGTCACTAGGCGGGGGACACCTTGGACTGGTGGCCAGCCAATCGCAGGTTTTCCCAGCCAGTTGATATTTGTTTTGTTGACACGGAGAAGGCATTTGACTGTTTCCCTCAGGGAACCAATCCCCCTGATACTGTCTTTTTGGTCTCCGTATAACTGGTGTCAGTTTGTCCACATTGCCAGTGGTAAGTTGGACTTGTTCCCATGAGAGTTGGGCTATGGCAAGGCTGCTTTTTCCGTGCAGATCTGTTCATATCCTTTACGGAAATAACTTCTGAGCGCAGCTGAGGCATCGAGTGGCCTCAGAACTGCATCTATGCTTTTTTTCCAGTTCATGTGCTTCTGTTGGCTTCGTTAAGCCAAACAACTTGTGCTGGAGCAGTTTGCAGCTGAAGGAGAAGCTGGTGGGATAAGAATCAGCACCTCTAAATCTGACAACATGGTCCTCAGTCCGGAAAGCGCAGAGTGCCCTCTTTTGGTCTCAGATGAGATCTTGCCCCAAATGAATAAATTCAAAGATCTTGAAGCCTTGCTCACAAGTGAGAGAAGAAAGGACATGAAAATTGAAAGGCAGATCGATGAAGCCTCTGCAGTCATGGTGAAAAAAGAGCCGATCTGACAATTCAAAGCTCTCAATTGACAATCTACACTGGGGATCGAATGTTTTGGCACCTTAAGTTAAAAAAAAAAAGTGCAAAAACAATAAAGGGTTGAAAAACATCTAAAATGCATCAGACATTCATATATTAATTCCCAAAATGTTTCATTTCTATAGTTATCGGGTCTGCAAAGGTTGGTGAACCCTGCAGAGTTTATACTGTCACATGCGCTGCCCCCTTTAGAAATCTGAGACTTGACAATGTCATAGATTGTTCGTGTTCATCATCAGGAAAGACCAGCTGATGTCAATCACATGCGTCTTAACAATCAGCACCATATGTGCTTCTAAGCGCTTGTTCAGAACACTCATACTGAGAAGAATTGATGTTCAACAGGCAGGAGAAGGTCATATGCAATTTCAGATACCAGCATTCTCTGTTTGGAGTGAAAGAAATGGCAGTAATCAGGAACAATGGAAAAAGAAGCAAGAACTCAAAGACCATGACAAATATCAGACACTACAGCTCAGACGAATGGGAGAAAAGGAAAACAAAACTTAGGTATGATGACAAAATCTGACACAAAAAATCTGACCGACGCTGAGGATGTTGACATAAATCCATTATCAAGGGATATTTGTACATATATAATCTGGAAAAGCATATAGACAAGCCTGATGCATTTTAAAAGTAAGTTCTGTGGACCAATGAGGTTCAAATTTGGCCAAAAGAGCATTATGTACATTTGGAGAAGGATGCGGAATTGAATGAAAAGAACCTTTGACCAATTGTTAAGCACAGGGGTGGATCAATTGTGCAATGGAGTTGTATTGCACTTGGTGGTACATAAAACATTTGAAAAGGAGAAGAATAAGTGGATTCTACAAATATTTAGCAAATTTTGGACACTGCCTGCCATCAGGGAAGTTAAAGAGAGGATTCTACAAACGGATAATCATCCTAAAAACACTACGAACACAGTGGATTACGTCAAGAGGTGCACACTGAAGGAAACGTTCCAATGGTATTAACTCCGCAGGGTGCGCCAAATTTTGAAGACTTTTTCTCTTATTTTGAAGGTATCAATAAAGGGTATGAAAATCTACCATTAATGATTTTTTTTTTTTTTTTTTTTCCACCTGGAGTGCCCAAACTGTTACTCTTCGCCTACAGCCATGAGCTGTTTTTCTTCAAAGTATGGTGACAAGCTCAGTCATTCTAGATGATTTGACTTGGGCATCTGGTTAGGGATTTCACATATTTCTTCGAACGTAACCCTCGTGATAAACAAAGGAATACTGTGAGCAGATGACCTTTAAATGGACCCCACAGGAATTTGTGCGCTGGACATCACACAATTGTTTTGGGAACCATGATTGGTGTCCCGTAGACGGAAGACACACAAACACACATATACACACACAAGCTGAAGAATTTTGGCCAGCCTGCCAGCAGTGTGATTTCACACACAGACTATCTGGATGACGCCTGCACACGAAGCATGACCAAACGGTTGCCCAGTTACTGGTGTAGACACACACACGCATATATGTGCATGCGTGTGTCGTATCGTTCTGGACTGAGGTCACAACCACAGCTGTCACTGTCTACACTTGGTCACCGCTGACATACAGTATGCTTGCTCAACTCATCTATGCATCATAACACCGACAGTATTGAGCACTTTTACATTTTACAAAATACATAACCTGTATTAAAAAAAAAAAAAATCCCTCATTTAATGCTAATCCACAAAGCAAAAAGCCCATGGGTGGGCGAAACAAAACTGTTATCAAATCTGTCGCTTAATTAATGAATAACATTAATTAATGAATAACATTGATTTGAAATAAGTTTTGGGTTCAATCTCTATTAAAAAAATAGAAGAAACTTATTTAAAGCTATATATTATAAATATATATATATATATATATATATATATATATATATATATGTATATATATATATATATATATGTATATATATATATATATATATGTATATATATATATATATATATATATATATATATATATATATATATATATATATATATATATATATATATATATATATATATATATATATATATGCGCAGTTATTTGAGAAATCAGTTTTTAGGAAAAGAGTGCAAGTCCTCCTTTCCTGTTCTTTGTTACATCTTTTTGTTAATCTGTTTGTTTTTACAGGTGGAAGCGGCAAGATCAAAGCGCTCGGGGACTCGTACCAGTTCACTGTGGACGTCCGAGACTTCTCCCCAGAAGATGTCATTGTCACCACGTCCAACAACCAAATTGAAGTCCGTGCAGAAAAAGTAAGCAATGTTTTATATGATTAGACATGTTCTGAAATCCTCTTTTTGTGGAACTTTTTAAAAGGGCCCCACATGATGACAATAAATAGTGTCCAAAAGAAGAGTTTTCTTCTAAGCTGGTTTGAAGCAACGGTTCTCCATTCACTAGTGGTGCAATTTTTCTGACAGACAAGCCAGAAATAAAACAGGATCACATCTATCTTCCAAAGTTGCTCATTAGAACACAAAAGCCAAAGAGCTAAAGTCTGTTATACACGATAATGACTGGAGATGAGCTCTGTATGTAAAGTATTGTCTGAGTTGTCAGAGGAAAATCAAGTCATCTATAAGCAATTTATTTAAAATCTATATAATACATATAATGTAGAAATGAGTTAGATATTACAATAAACTGTGCCAGGTGTATTACTATTTAAGATATTTATTCATTTATGGAACTAAGCATTTTTCACGATCAAAAAGAAGGTCGATACGAAAATGTTCAATATAAATAGGAATATGAAAAAAAGACAGGAATCAAAATTGTGCTACGAAGGCCAACCATAACAAATTCAGATTCTAAAATCCCTGCAATAGTAAATCGCGTCCTCTAGCGGAAAAATAAGTGACCTGCAGTTTTATCAACTTAAAAAAAATGTTATTTTACGTTTTGAGCTGGATCTGACATTTTTTTCCTTGATTGGCAGTTGGCCCAGGACGGTTCCGTGATGAACACATTCACCCACAAGTGCCAGCTACCCGAAGATGTGGACCCCACCTCAGTTACATCATCGCTTGGAGCCGAGGGGAAGCTAACTGTCCGGGCACGGCGACATCCGGCCAAACATGAGCACGCACAAACCTTTCGCACTGAAATTAAGATCTAGATGGGGATGCGCACTGACACAAAATTCGATTGCACACTTGAGATGAATGCTTGTCATGTATTATAAGTCTATATTATCATTTGTGTGTTAAAAAAAAAGTCTGATGCTTTTGTGTTTTTGTCATGTAGAGGTTTGCATAATGTATTGCTCATGAAAAAAAAGGTTAGTGTAAAAACACTTAGAGAAAACTGATTATTTGTAACAGCGACTCACCTATTAAAAAGTATCTGGTGTGTTTGAAACATATTTTTATTAAAACATTACACATGACAACTTTTGAAAAAGTAAAAATAAAAACATTGGACATGACAAAATGAAAAGTTGAAAACCATAGGTTATTTCCAAGAAATTTTAGGCTAAACTACTATTATTGTACTTCAAATGAAACAACAAAAACCAAGATGGAAAAGAAACACAAAAAAATACTGATTGTCCATCGCCTTTAACTGGATCGTTTAACGTTTAATATGTTGGCTAAAACTAACACTGACCTCTACAAGTACTGTACATCCAACCATCTGTATTTACTGTCTTATTTTCAAATTGTGCATGACCATATTATGGTCACAGTGAAGTGAGCAAAGCTTTCATGCTTCTTCATGGTAGTCCGGTAAGCAAACGCTTCCAAATATGGGAAATCTCAGTATTGCACCGTCAACACCGAGAAAACAAGTCCATTGTGAAAAGGCCATTATGATGAATATTGCTTGGGGCCAGTCTGACCCCTTGTGGTTAAATGTCAAAATTGCAGTTCGACTTTCCCAACACTGGCTACCATATAATAAAGCAAAATGATCAAATAAAAGGAATACTGAAGCACGTATTGAAGATCTTTTGTGTAGTGTACAAAATAGAATCTATCTCTTGGCCAGCAGGGGGAGACAACAGGCAACAGTGAATATAACTCTGAATATAGCTCACTGCCTTAAAAACTGCGCACACACACGTGCGAGTGTATGTTGGGCATGGTCTGATCACATCTTAATTGCATATTGGCATATTCAACTTTCACTGATGCGCATCATCTACTAATCCCTTAATTTCAAACACATTGATTACAATTTGACCATTTTGGCTGCTGCGAAATGAAAGTGGAGACATTTGGCTAGGTTCACACTGCAGGGCTTAATGCTCAATTCCGATTTTTAGTGAAATCTGATTTTATTTGTGAGGTCGTTCACATTTCCAAATAAATGTGACCTGAATGTGAACTGTGTTTGAACGCAAAACAGCTCGAAACTGGCTATTATGCACATTGAGGACGTTGGGACGTCTAAGCGAGCGGGCATGCTTAACCTGTTGAGGGATGTACCTGGCCATGTTGAAATGACTGTCATAGCAGGGCCAGAATATGTTCAATCTGTCAAATTTTAGGGGTCAATTTAGGAAGAGAAGGGTGACGGTTTTTGTCATGGCGTTTTGTGCAGTGCCAGCAACGTCTCTCTTAGGCAAGCAAGAGTGAGAAAGAGACAAATAGACAAAATACACAAGCTGTCCCTCCATTGAGTTGTCTCTGCCTCATCAGCTGCTGTTGTTTTGTTTTTTGAGCGCAGAATTGTGACATTTGTCACTTGTTTGTCACATGCGAGCCGGTAAATGCGACCTGGCCATTCAGACTCAAACAACTCTCTATGATGCAAAATAAACAGCACTGCACAAGCACATTAACCTTTCACGAAATGATTACATTCAATTTTACCAAGCATTAGAGGAAAAAAAAAAAACAGCAAATGTAGTCTGTTCCCAAGCTGACTTTTTTTGTTTTGACGTGAATTGACCTTTATGTCCCGACAATAATCGTTTATCTTGGACCCGATCCTGAATATGACCTCATCGTCAAACCGCCTCTTTCATTTTGAACATCTTTTCCCGAGACAACCTGAAACAGCAGCTCCTTGTTCCTTCTTATTTTCTTAACACACGTGCGCCAAGGACAACAGGGGGAATGCTGGGAAAAGCCCCGAAGAGGCCGCGCAACGGACGATGGTTTTGTCGTCCAATGCGGCGAGGGAAGCAAAAGTGTGGTGGACTTTCTGCGGCTTGCTCGCACATGTGAAGCTTGTAGTACAATCGCTCGCATCTGCAAGGACTCCCACAGTGGTAGACACAATGAGAGCATAATATTAGGCTAAGGCTCACATGATATGACAGGCGTGCTGATGTGCGTGCGTGTGTGTGTGTGTGTGCGTGTGTGTAAAAAAGCTGCAAAACCACTGTCTGCTTCCCTCCCGTTTGCCGAAGCACCAAAATAGTCTTCAGAGGATGAGAGAGCGGGAAGAACTTTTGCTGGCTAATGCTTCTGGTCACCAAGCTGGCGAGGTCTGTGAAGGCGACACCAACAGGAAGTGCCTTCAACCGCTTGGCTTACTCTTGTGCGTGGACCACCTCAGCCCTTCTGATAGAGGAGAGCAGAGCCTCGGGGTCTAAAGTAAAACCTGCCCTCCATGTGCTCCCTAATTGCTTTAATGGCTGTAATTATCTGCTGAGGTGCCTGTTGCGCAAGGGACGATTAATGGTCTCCATAACATATGCAGACAGGCGGAAATGAAGAGAGGGGCACAGAACAGTAGAGGAAGAAAATCCAAGCACTTTGGAGAGGGGTGTGCATCCTGCTGGCTAAAATAAAAAGGATTGTGAGGCAAAGCTGTCTTTGTTTGTTTTTTTTTATGGGAACAGCAAAAATATTCTACAATCTTGTGCTTCCTGACATTTGTTGAAGCCACGCAGGTAAAAGGCAATAAAGTTTACTTCAGCTTGTAGTTTCACAATTACCGAATAAATAAATAAATCCAACACAACTTGAGTTGTCACTGATACAAAATATCAAGTAGATTTGAAGAAAACATTTGATAGATCATACTGTCCTAATGGGGAAATTACAGCAATATGGAATTAGAGTATTGGCACATGAATAAAAAGTTTAGCGAGATGACAGAAAACAAATGTGTACATTTTAATCATAAAAAAATCAGACCAAGCAAAGCTAACACATGGGGCTCACAAGGCTCCGTGCTTGGTCCTGTATTGTTTATATTATATTTCAATGACACATGTAGCGGTACGAAGAATTTGAAGAAAGTACTATTTGCTGATGATGCAATTTTATACTGCTCTGGAGGGGAATCTTGAAAGGCTTCTCACTAATGTGGAGGAGGAATTAAATAAAAAACTGGTTCGACACAAATTACCGGTCTTTCTGAACTTAAAACAAAGCGCGTCCGAAAAATTAAACACCAAGTCAAAATCACAGCCGACTCGATTGTTGTCGAAAACCCCCTATTGAACATGTTGAATGAAAAATATCCACTATTCTTTACAAAACCGAGGATTTCTTAAATGAGGAAACTTGTGCATAAGTTACTTCTAGGACATAAAGACTGCATCGGTCCCAAAAAATGCTATCAAGCATCCTGAGATAACTCTGAAAGTAATGTTTCAGAGTCATTCCCGCATGTTGCCTTGTATAACAAATAACCAGCAGCTAAGTTTTTATCATGGCTTTTAGACACCACATGACCTGAGAGAGTTTAAGTTCACGTTTCAAACGGGAGCTTTGAAGAGCATGTCATGTTAGTACAGGGCGTAAAATCCTTCAGTCGGGCCACTGCAGGGCTTGGAAGGGGAACGGTGCACATAAGGAAAGACGCAGCAAGACCAATATAGACAGAAATTGGAGGATGTGTTTTCTGGTCGGGAACCCAGAGCTAAAGTTAGCCAGGATGTAAATTCCACAGCCGTCATTTTTTTTCCCCCCTCTCTTTCCTTTTTTCAACTCAGGACAAAGAGGAAGCAGTAAGACATAAGAGAAAAAAAAACTGAAGGATAAAGAACTTTTATATGAACTGCTATAGCTTTCAGTCATCCTCATCTGGCCTGCACACGTGGAAAAGATGTGCAAGAAGCCGCGAGGAGATAGAAGAAATGCGAGTCCCCGCGCCATGGGCACAATGGGCAAACATGCTAACGTGACCTCGCGTAAACCTTTAGCATGGATCCAGTGTCCCCAAGTATAAAACTGCTGCCAGCATCAGCAACACTAGCAGGCCTCCCTCCTCTCGGGCTCCCCATGCATGCCTGTTATTTACAGTCCTTAATGACAAGATACAAACTCGCACACATTCAGCCCATGCAGAGCGAGGATAATCCCATTAGAGCCGACGACAGGGACATCAAGCAAAACTCCGCCGGCCGCACCTCGGTTTGGACACGCTCACGTTTGGATTTGCATAAACCCAACCAGTACAATCAGCAACCTCGGGCAGGCTCTGCCCCTCTTTTTCCATCTCGCATTGGAAAGAAAAAAAGAATCCGCCACTGTGAGAGAATGGATGGAAAATGTCTTTCTCCGTTTAGAGCTGCCACACAAAGCCGCAACTATTTTGAGGCCTTCAATTGGTCGGAGGGGGGCGAGAACACACAGCCAGCTGGAAGTCAAGGACAAAGACTCGCCACAGACTTAGTGACAAATCCCAGTTCCCAGGCTCCTTTCTTATGGATATATTTGATACTTAAACATTGACATTCCTTTTTCTTATCTGAAGAATGCATTCAAGGGCTTTGTCACTTCAATCAATCATTTTGGAAGTGACGGCGAGCGCGATAATGCTGAACAACCTTCAGAGAGACACATTTTTACTTAGATTCTTAGAGAAGTGTCACATAAAACCAGTGATGTGCGTTACAAGGGACGAGTTAGTGACCAAGCTATTTTGATGCTATCACTAGTTGCTAGGGGAGATGACTCAACAAGATGGCAATCACTGTTTATTTTGTTGTTGTTGTTGTTTTAAATACCTTTTTGGCATGCGTGGAGGATAAGGAGAAAGTCTTTGTCTTAAAAATAGCTTACCAGTGACGGGGCCCTGTGACTTGCTAAAAACAATTGAAATAACAAGAAGAATGCTAATTCAGTCAATTCTTCTTGTTCTTTTATTTATTGGTACTGAACTACGCACACATATTTCTTAAAATACCATTTATATTCAATACTTTCTAGAATTGCGGCTAGAATTACTTCCTGTTTCTATGTCGAAGAATCATGGAGAGTATTGTGAGAAAGTAGTGATATGAACGTTTGTAGTGGTAAGTTTCCCATCTGTTTTCAAGAAGTATGTTGTGACAATTCCTTTTCAGTTTATGGTTTGAAAAAAATGTGCTTGCATTGACAATCAATAGCATCGTCGATAAGCAAAACAAAGTGTGGAGTGTGACAGGAGGTGCATGCAATGACCACCAGTAGGACATTACATTATCTATAGAAATATTCAGTGCACCAACCAACACCTGCAGGGAGTATATGGAGACATTGTTCATTATTTGACAAAGCAAAATCAGTACAGCCATAAAATGAGGTCGCAAATCTGCCCAACGTTGGCACCAAGAAAGATTTGTACACTTGTGAATCCTTTGACCTGTTTAGCGTTTTTAAACTGTTATTCAAGATAGCACTTGGGACAAGCTATAGGAATTACACAAACACCAGTCACCAGATAGTCTAGCGATTAAATTTGATATGAATAATTCCTGGTGAAAATTTATTACATAATTAATTTTCATCAAAAACTGTAGTGCCGCGGTTTTCATTTTAAAAACTATGCTCACCCTACCCTAGATTCCTAATTTGAAGGCACAACATTTCAAAGTCAAGTCATCTGTAAAGGCCGTTTCACACTACATTTAGCACAGTGCCGCACATCATCGACCAACCCATTCATTGTCTGTCGGGAATAGGCAACTTCAGTGATGAAGCGGCCTACAATTTTTTTTTATGGCTACTTGGGAGGGCCACATCGCACTGCACACTTTCTAACAAAACATATGGCAAAAATGCCATTTTTAATAAGAACAAAACACGGGGATATTTTTATGCACATTTGGCCCAATGTGCATAAAAATAAAAACATCGCTCAATTATACAAAATACCCAAATAGTGCAAATACTGTCATGGGATTTCTCCACCCACCCAGCAAAGGGATCCCTTGCATTAAAACAAAAAAAGGTCCTGTAAGATGGCAAAAAAGTAGAGAACGGCAAGGCAACATGAGCAAGAATTTTTTTTTTTTGTGTGTTTAACAATATACTGCAGCGTTTGTTTGTTTTTTCCTGCATATCATTCAAATCCCATAATCAAAGTCTCACTCACTTGTGTGAACAAATCAATTATGGGTGGGTAGTCGTCTTCGAGAGGAGTCCATCACAACTGCCATTTGTCCAATTAAATCACAGGACGCAATTAAAAGACAACTAATCATAGAATAATATATTCATGCACTATAGAGAAACGGAAAACATTGGGGGGTGGGGGGTTATTACTGTTATTGCGATCGATCTGGCGGCGGCGGCCATGACACACTCTTCTTCAAGACTTCAATCTCGGAGTCGCTGGCGAGCGCCATCTGCCTTCTTGTGGTTAGTACTGGTATTAAAACTTAAAAGTACGGCAATAGTTTTTTCTTTTTCGTAAGGATCACTCCGAATGTATTAAAGACAATACTACTAAAGAATTCATAACGATTACACACTATATTGCAATTATATACAGATGCAAAGTCGTAATCGCTATGTATTAACTAAAATTTTACTTAAGCATTCTTTCATTATGATTTGGGTTTAAATAGGGATTTCTGATACCGCTTTTTAACAGACTGATACCAATATATGTACACAACATTTGAGTAGTCACTGTACCCATACCACGAGTACTTTTGATGCAAAAATTCGGAAAAAAAAAACAATGAGATAGCTTATTGCTTGTACATGTAAAGTGCAGAGGATAGTGAGAAACGCAATTTCGATTCCTTTGTATGTTAAGCACATGTGAAGAAATTGACAATAAAATTGACTTTGACTTGAGTTTGGATAGAAAGACTAACTATAGCAATAAAGTATTTCCCCCAGAAATTCTTGAAATGGACATTTTTCTATAATTATATTTCGTAATTTCTATTTAAGCATAAAACGGCTCCAATATATCGGATTTAATCGGGACTACTGATAACTTGTGCTGTTACCACTAGTATTTTTGATACCATTTAAATTACAGCGGCCGTAACATCAAAAGTTAACTTTTTGGAGCTTTTGACAATGTTCCAATGGTGATTTCTCACCCTAAACACTCCTTAAGTGTTTATTTTCCTCCACTGATGATTTTCTAAGCATTCTTTGTTGATTTTGAGCTCCCACGTCAAAATATTTGACCTGTTTTATCATTACTCATGGCAAGAAGCGGTTTCCATATTTCTCCAGTCTAAATAAACCATTTTTTTTTCTGGATTAAGCCAAACCTCAATTTCTCACACTGCGGGTCAGTATTTGCCAACAATGATAGCTTCAAATATTATAATACAAAATGTTTGCATCCACAACACGTGACAGCATTGTGTATCAAAAAATCTGGATTTAAGACTTTATTGCTCCACATATGCATGAAAGCAAACTCAACAGATTACCACAATAACAGGGACACAGCTTTTTTTTTTTTTTAAGGGAATGACAGAGCCACGTTCAATTCCAATCCAAGCTCAGTGTTTTATCAGGATGAATAAATAAAAGTAAAAAATAAATAGTCTATTAAATACAATTTGAAAAAAAAAACATAAGCAAAAATGAAGGTTTTATGTCTTTGATGAAGGATAGTTTTTGGAGAGGCAGCTAAAATGGCTTTGGATAGAAATAGTGAAAACTGTACAAAATGATCTGTTAAGTGACATATAAAAAAAGTAACACAAAAAGAATCCCTTTTCCAAAGCTACATCTACAAAAGGATCATTTGAAAAATTCAAGTCAAGAAAGGTGTACATCAGTAACACAACAATTTGCAGTCGTCAATTAAAAAAAGATCAAACAGGCACTTAAAAAATGTCCCACTTCATTGTCAAAGCGTTTGTTCCCCACGTCCTCCAGAACGGCACATGAGGATTTGAATGTAGTTTACAAAAATAGACAAGCCTTTCAAACTATCATTTAGTGAGGAGGAATCATGGCCACCACGACACGATTCATCCGCATGACTTTTTTTCTTTTTTATCCCGTTCTGGCAACGCTTAGTCACTCTATCTTCATTACCGGCAGATCAGATCGAGTGCCTTCTCATTTGCACCGTTGCTTTTCATTTTTAACAACATAGGCCGTTTCCTGTCCCTACCAGACAACCCAAAACCACAATATTGTCAAAGGAAGTGCTACATTAGAAATTCTTTAATCCCAGTGGTTTGGGTGAACGCCCAACTACGACGAAAAGTGGAATATTTACAGAGTACCTCATACATAAGCCTGGCTTTTTTGCTTACAAGATTATAGCTTAGTTTGCTTTGGGCCATCCCCAGCTCGTTTCGAGCGTCCACGCCGGTTGAACAGGAAGTGGAAGCCGGTCTTCTCTCTCGCTCTCTCCGCCCGCACTGCCACACCTTCTGTTTGGAAGCCATTCCCACGAGTGACGTTTCTTTTTTTCGACAGGAACGAGGAGTACTTGAGTGTACTTGTGTATTTCCTGAAAAAGTGGAAAGGATGTTTGTTTTTGCTTTGTGCCGTCCCTGCGGTGTCGTTCCGGCTCAACTGGCGGTAGTCCAAAGGGCTGGCCGCTTCAGTGTTTGAGTTCAAATCCTTTTTGCAATGGTGCTCACACTGCGAACACGCTCAGGGTGCTGGTCTGGTCCTTCAAGCCCAAAATGCTGTAGGCGATTCTTTTCAAATGGCCGGGCAGGCGCACCCCGATGTTCTTTATATCCCTGTGACAGAGAGAGACATGACTGGGGCTGCAGCTATTGACTCTTTTGCTATTCAGATATCCAACTCAAACATCTGAGGTATTTGGGTGCAAATAGACTTTCCCCGTCAAAATATTTTGAGACATCAATACCACAGGAGCGCCCTTAATTGGCGATTGAACGTGATTTCAGAATGTTGTGATTACGTCCGCAGCAAAAGTTTGTGACGGCAATAGTAAAGTTAGCCGTTATGCCGTGACACGCTGCCAGGAACAACTGCAAAATTAAAACGCGCCAAGGCATTGGAGGCCATAGATTATTCGGTAAATTCAGTTTATTTGAAGTTGGCCTTCTCGCCTTGTTGACTATCATGAAAATTAACCTTTGTTGCACTTGATTTTCCTAGCACGTATGATAATATCCTCCGATATCTTTTTGCACCGAAGCACTCAAATTACTGGATGGCTATCGTAGACATGACGTTCGGTGAGCGTTTTGGCTCTGGCCTCCTTCCAGCACATTTCACGCTCCTGTGCCTTGAAGTCATTAAACATCCGCTTGCACTCATGCATGCGGAGCGGGTTCGACGCGACAACATGAAAGGACAACGCTTCAGTCAAAGCCTTCATTAGCGGCTTTAATGATTTAACAATGATTCGCTCGGCTGCCGGTGGCCTTGAGAGTGTTTGCAGATGGAACCGCGCGCAATCACACCATTGGCCACGGCAAGCACTTGAAAGGAATTTGTCATCTGCTTCCCAATCGTCCCAAATCACAGCCAGTTAAGAAGCAAACGGCAGGCAAGGAAGATGCCTCTTGCGGCTTCCTTTTGGCGGCTCGCCCGTTTGGAAAAAACTCTGGCTCTCATTATTGTCCCAAACGAGCAGATAGGATGTGCTTGACTGAGGCTTTTCTCCAAATGTTTGGGCAATTTCATTCAATTGCCTCCTAAGTGTTCCCATACATGTGAGAAGATAAGACTTAATGGGCAAGTCGCGTCCCAATGATGTTCTATGCACCCCCACAAGCTTAATCGCGACATTCTAATGAATATTGTGTTTTTTTGCTGATGAGTTGACAAAAAACACCCATTGTATCCATCTCTAGGAGCGGCCATTTTGGTACTCACTGTCAAGTGACGTAACATTTGCAACGACAAATCAATTGTTTTCTGACTTTGCTCATGTGAAGTTTGCAAACTGAGCCGTGATTGGTTCTCACCTCACCCTCGAGCATATTTGGCATCATTTTCAAATCGACAGAATGTGACAAAATGTGTTGGTTAAAGTATTAATTGCATTACTACCTCAACTTACAAAACTGATTCATTCCAGCACTCATTTTGTAATGTGATTTCCACTTGGATCAAAACAGGGGGATTTGACAGCATAATTCAGAATCCACGAACACAATAAAAATCTGGATAGTGTTTTGGAACTAGTAGGGGTTAGCACTTCCCCTTTAATTCCTCTCACACCTTCAGTTTCTTGAGAAAAAAAAAAAAATGCCACAAAAAGTCTTTTGCCCTTAACAGCCAAAAGTGACTTTTTGAGCGTTTGCAAATGCGCCGCCTAGGGCAAAGTGTGTGGGCAGAGGGAGGGATGAAGGAATGAGAGAAAGAAGACATGGCGCGACCTCAGAAAGAAAGCCACGTCTTTCTTCCTCCTTTTTCCATCACAAGCATTTGACAAGTCCTGACTGAGGCTGGAGACGATAATGACGCCAGCGATTTTACAGATTTGGACAAAGTCGGGAACAGATGTCCCGCGGGGACTAAAAACACACTCTCGCAATACGGCGTATGGAGCAAAACCCCAAAACACAATCATATAAAAAGGAATATGTGGCGTCAGCAAACGTGAGCGAGCGCGTGTCCCACTTACTCGTTTTTCATCTGCAGGACTTGGTCCATGCTCACGATGCCGGCGCAGCTGAAGTTGTCGCTGTACTGGCTCATCTTGATGGATTCCAGCCACTCGGACACGGACCTGAAGGGCGAGCCGTCAGAACCGCTGACGCTGGGCAGGCGGATGGATACGCTGCAGGAGGGCAAGACAAGTCAATCCCCCGCCATCATAACACCAATAATCATAATAAAGCAGATGAGTGAGGACTTTAATAACAGTGCAGGGAGAAACTCTGTGATGAAAACCAGTTGGAGCAGTGAGGGAAAATGTGACGACTGAGGTACGACAGCGGTAGCCTTTTGTCCTTTCTCGCTGTCACAAAAAGAAAAAAAGCGACATGCCTTCTTGCGTTCTCATACAATAAGACAGACAGCGTGTCTGTGTTTCTCTACAATGAGTGCTGCAGCCACTGCGAAAGACATCTACCATAAAATGTCTTTTATTCAGTGCACACACTGCAAAAGACCGTTTTTTAAACAATACAAATAAGAGATATACTGTATTCTTATTTTTGGTCAAAAAAGGAAAAATGTCTTGTGTAGCAAAGGAATGCTTACTTTTTAAGATTTTTTTTCCAAACAAGATAAAAAGACAATTAGATTTTTTTTTTACCTTTTTTTCCTATCCAAATTAGAATTATGTTTACTTAAATCTACTGTATTGTATTTGTTGTTTTAACAAAACAAGTAATTAGAAAGATTTGGGGGGTTGTCTTTGGTGAATTACAGCGTTGCATGGGTGTAATTTTAAGAAAAATGCTACAATTTATGACTAATTTAATAAAATGCTGCTTGGAAAAATTTGCTAGAATCCAGCAAAACTGGCCAGAGATGTTAATTTTACAATATTTTAGAGCCATTTGCTTAAAGCTAGGCTCAAAGAAGGAAAAAAAAATGCATGAGGCCCATTTTTTTTTTTAAAAGAACATTTACTGGCAGCACTGCTCAATGGTAATGACGTTAGCTACCACACGTAGGTTTCCCAACCATTGTGACCCTTTCAACATGTTACCGAGCAAGACGCTCAACATCACAAGTTGCTCTTGATGCTGCATCATCACTAGCTAATTCATGAGCGGTCATGTAAAGCGCTTTG